>NC_045441.1:13848935-13952488 GCF_002776525.5 Piliocolobus tephrosceles | reverse complement strand
TTTTTTTTTTTTTTGAGACGGAAGTCTCGCTCTGTCGCCCAGGCTGGAGTGCAGTGGCTGGTTCTCAGCTCACTGCGAGCTCCGCCTCCCGGGTTCCCGCCATTCTCCTGCCTCAGCCTCCTGAGGAGCTGGGACTACAGGCGCCCGCCACCTCGCCCGGCTAGTTTTTCGTATTTTTTTAGTAGAGACGGGGTTTCACCGTGTTAGCCAGGATGGTCTCGATCTCCTGACCTCGTGATCCGCCCGTCTCGGCCTCCCAGTGTATTTTTTATTAAAAAAATTTTTTGAGGCAGAATCTCATTCTATTGCCCAGGCCAGAGTCCGCTGGCACAATCTCAGCTCACTGCAACCTCTGCCTCCCAGGTTCAAATGATTCTCCTGCCTCAGCCTCCTGAGTAGCAGGGATTACATGCGTGCACCACTATGCCTAGCTAATTTTTGTGTTTTTAATAGAGACGGGCTTTCACCATGTTGGTCAGGCTGATCTCAAACTCCTGACCTCGTGATCTACCTGCCTAGGCCCCCCAAAGTGCTGGGATTACAGGTGTGAGCCACCATGCCTGGCCCACAAGCATGTCTTTCTCTTCTGCTCATCCAGATGAAAAAAAACTGGAGCAGACGTTTTGTGAAACAGGCCTTCAGTGGCCCCCACAGTTGGATTTTGTCCTGAGCTCAGTTCTATAGGAAGTGTGTGTGTATATGTGTGAATGTGTGTATGCATGTGTGAATGTGTGTATGTATGAGTGTGTGTGTGGTTTACGTACTTATTGCTAAGCTTCGAATTTTCAGATTTCTGCTTTCTCGCTGTGAATCTGATGCAACACAATTATGGTTAAAAATATTTGCTGGCTGAGCATGATGGTTCATTGCTTCAATCCCAACCCTTTGACAGGTCAAGGTGAGAGGATTGTTTGAGGCCAGGCATTTGAGACCAGTCTGGGCAACATAGTGTGACCCCCATCTCTACACAAAATTTTTAAAAATTAGCTGGGGCTCGTGGCATGTATCTGTAGTCCCAGCTACTCTGGAGCCTGAGGCGGGAGGATCACTTGACACCCGGAGACTGAGGTTGCTGTGAGCTGTGATTGCACCACTGCACTCCAGCCTGGGCAACAGAGCAAGACTCTGTCTCACAAAAAAAAAAAAAAACCATTTGCTTGCACAAAAAGACAAATGATTTCACTAATATAAGAAGCACCTAGAATAGTCACATTCATAGAGACAGAAAGTCTCTGGTGGTTGCCAGGGGGTAATAGGAAGGAGGATGGGGAGTTGTTCAGTGGGTATAGAGTTTCAGTTTTGCAAGATGAAATGAGTTCTGAGGGTTGGTTGCACAACAGTGTGAATGCACTTAAAGCTACTGAACTGTACACTTAGAAATGATTAAGATGGGCTGGGCGCAGTGGCTCATGCCTATAATCCCAGCACTTTGGGAGGCCAGGGTGGGTGGATCACGAGGTCAGGAGATAACCATCCTGGCTAACACGGTGAAACCCCATCTCTACTAAAAATACAAAAAATTAGCCGGGTGTGGTGGCATGCACCTGTAGTCCCAGCTACTCAGGAGGTTGAGGCAGGAGAATCGCTTGAACCCGGGAGGCGGAGCTTGCAGAGAGCTGAGACTGCGCCACTGCACTCCGGCCTGGGCAACAGAGCAAGACTGTGTCTCAAAAAAAAAAAAAAAAAGAAATGATTAAGATGATAAATGTTACATGTATTTTACCATAATAAATTTTTTTTAATTGTATGGTCTACAAGAGTTCATGATTATTTTGTGGCTTTATAAGACCTAATTAATAGTGGATGGCTTTTATTATTATTATTATTTTTTTAGATAGAGTCTCGCTCTGTTGCCCAGGCTGGAGTGCAGTGGCACAATCTCGGCTCACTGCAACCTCTGTGTCCCAGGTTCAAGCGATTCTCCTGCCTCAGCCTCCTCAATAGCTGGGATTACAGGCATGTGTCACCACGCCCAGCTAATTTTTATATTTTTAGTAGAGACAGGATTTCACCATGTTAGCCAGGCTGGCCTCGAACTCCTGACCTCAAGTGATCTGTCTGCCTCAGATTCCCAAAGTGCTGAGATGACAGGAGTGAGCCACAGCACCTGGCCAATAGTGAATGGCTTTGTAAATAGGGAAAGTGGTCAAATACAAGGACTTCACAGGCACAGAGTATGAATTATAAGTTAGGATGGTTGGGGCTGGGCGCGGTGGCTCAAGCCTGTAATCCCAGCACTTTGGGAGGCCGAGACAGGTGGATCACGAGGTCAGGAGATCGAGACCATCCTGGCTAACACGGTGAAACCCCATCTCTACTAAGAAATACAAAAAACTAGCAGGGCGAGGTGGCGGGCGCCTGTAGTCCCAGCTACTCGGGAGGCTGAGGCTGGAGGATGGCATGAACCCGGGAGGCGGAGCTTGCAGTGAGCTGAGATCTGGCCACTGCACTCCAGCTTGGGCGACAGAGCGAGACTCCATCTCAAAAAATAATAATAATAAGTTAGGATGGTCGTGGATGTGGTTATGATGATATAATAATGGTGCTACAGATACACAGTGTGGCCTTGGGACTAGTGGACGTGTGATCGCTAACAGGGAAATACCTGGCCCATAGCAGCCTGAGTTTTGCTACCAGTGACTTCCCCTTGGTTTCCAAGGCAGCACGAGAGAGGGCTCCTGTTTTAGGGGTGAAGTTCAGTGTACGTTTATTTTATTTTATTTTATTTATTTATTGAGACAGAGTTTCACTCTATTACCTAGGCTGGAGTGCAGTGGCTTGATCTCGCCTCACTGCAGCCTCTGCCTCCTGGACTCAAGCAGTCCTTCCTCCTTAGCCTCCCAAGCAGCTGGGACCACAGGCACGAGCCACTACATCTGGCTAATTTTTGTATTTCTTGTGAAGATAAGATTTTGCTATGTTGCCCAGGCTGGTCTTGAACTCCTGAGCTCAAGCCATCCTCCCTCCTTGGCCTCCCAAAGTGTTGGGATTACAGGCCACTGTGCCCGATCTACAGAATAGTTTGTTTTATGCTTGATCTTAGCCAAAAGGCCGAGAAGTGATGAGAATAGTTTGTTTTAATGTAAGGCTTATTTTGAAAAATTCTGAGTTCAGTTCAAATGTACACAGATATTTCGCAGAAGAAGGTAATATTAGAGATTTTTTTGTTTGTTTGAGACAGGGTCTTGTTCCGTTGCTCAGGCTACAGGGTAATGGTACAGTCACGGCTCACTGAAGCCTCGATCTCCTGGGCTCAAGCGATCCTCCCACCTTCGTGTCCTGACTAGCTACAAGTGCCTGCCTCCACACCTGGCTAATTTTTCATATTTTTTGTAGAGTGGGTTTTTACCATGTTGCAATCCTGCTGGTCTCAAATGCTTGGCCTCAACAATCCACCTACTTTGGCCTCCCAAAGTGCTGGGATTACAGGCATAAGCCACTGCACCTGGTGTCTGGCCTAGAGAAAATTATTCTTTATTTTTTATTTTTATTTTTTGAGACAGAGTCTCACTCTGTTGCCCAGGCTAGAGTGCAGGGGCACGATCTCGGCTCACTGCAACATCCGCTGCCTGGGTTCAAGTGATTCTCCTGCCTCAGCCTCTCAAGTAGCTGAGATTACAGGCGCCCACCACCACACCCAACTAATTTTTGTGTTTTTAGTAGAAACGGGGTTTTACCATGTTGACCAGGCTGGTCTTGAACTCCTGACCTTAAGTGATCCACTTCCCCCCACCTCCAGCCTCCCAAAATATTAGGATTACAGGCATGAACCCACCACGCCTGGCTAGAGAAAATTATTCTTGATAATTCAGATGGCACGGAGAACATTTCTGGAACATTCACGTTTGAAGATTCCTTATTAATGAATGCCTCTGACTTTAACCAAAAACCAGTAATATATATATTTTTTTTCTTTTTGAGACGGAGTCTTGCTCTGTCGCCCAGGCTGGAGTGAAGTGGTGTGATCTTGGCTCACTGCAAGCTCCACCTCCCGGGTTCACGCTATTCTCCTGCCTCAGCCTCCTGCATAGCTGAGATTACAGGCATGCGCCACTATGCCCGACTAATTTTGTATTTTAAGTACAGACCAGATTTCTCCGTGTTGGTCAGGCTGGTCTCGAACTCCTGACCTCAGGTGATCCACCCGCCTCGGCCTCCCAAAGTGCTGGGATTACAGGCGTGAGCCACCGTGCCCGGCCAAAAACCGGTAATATTTTCATTACAGAAGTTTAATAAGCTTAGTTGCAACCGATAAATTGCTTAATTAGTTAAAAAAAAAAAACCAAAAGCCCAAACCTCTGAATTTAAGCGTCATTTTTGGGAATAGACACGGAAGAGGAAAGGAGAAAGGTGCTGAAGTAATGTATTTGAGTAGTCATCTAATGCCTTTGGTTATTTGGACGTTTATTTCAGGAGTGTCCCTTTAATTATATTAAATTAAAGATCTCGAAAATTATGGGTCACAGATAACCACTTTCAATGTTGAAAAATTCCATAACGTTGCTAGTTAAAGTGCTGCAATCATACCAGAATGAAAGTATGCCCATTTAACTCCATGAGGGCAGACAGTTTCATACCCCAGGGATCTGTTAGGTTGAATTTGAAGCAGCTGTTTAACAGATTCATTTCAGCAAAAGCTTTGGTTTCTTGGCTGGCGGTAGCCTTAGCAAGAAAACCACGTGACCTCCCAGGGTATGGCAGAGTCCTTTCAAGGACGTTCAGAGAGAGGGTTTATGAAGTGGTGGCTTCAAGCCCGTGCCTCACCCTGGAGGGACTGTTGCAATGGCCCTGGGGTGGGGCGAAGGCTCCCTGGGGTCTCTGATCTGCAGCCAGGGATGAGAACCAGCCAATGAATAGATTGAGAAGAGGCTGAGGACTTTGGTTTTTACTTCCTTTGTCTCTCCGTATGGGAGACAGGCAAAAAGTAGGGGGAGAGAAAAGCTGGTGGGTAAAAATATTTAGGTGACTTGATAAATATCTGATCTAACTGTAGCCGACGTGGGCGGCATGGAAAATTTTTTCAAGTATTTTCATGGATATTTTTCCTCCTCTTTGCATTCCAAAATCCTCTAAGTAGGTATTGTTGTCGTTATGTTTGTGCTTGAAAAAACCGGCTTAGAGAGATCAGGTGAGGAGCCCAGCTGCTAAGAGGCTGAGGCTGGACTCAGGCTGTCCTAATCCATCCACACTCCTTTGTTCTCAGCCTGAAAACAAGTCTCTTCTGTAAGGGCCCATCCATTCCACGTTTTGCTCTCTGCTGTAACTTACTTAGCTTGATTATTTTCTTATTATTATTACAGTGTAAATTGAGATCAGTGTAATCCCTGAGAAAATGGAAATTAACAGGGCATCCAGGCCCAGAGTGGAAAGTGAAGGAACAACAAACTCAATCGGTCTGAGGCACAAAACACTTCCATGTGCCACAATCACTTACTGCTTGCTTCATTTTGTTTGGCAGGACTAAAATTAAATACTGCTTTCCAGTAGCTGGAGTGGAAATTGAATTTTGCATCTTTCCTTAGACTGTTTGGAAATGGACTTGAAAGATAGAAGAACCTCAGTAGGCATTAATTGGTAGAAAATACTGTTAAGAAAAGAGTGACACTTAAAAAGGCTTTAAATATTTTTAAATTGGTCTGGCCGAGGTGGCTCACGCTTGTAATCCCAGCACTTTGGGAGGCCGAGGCAGGCGGATCACTTGAGGTCAGGAATTTGAGACCAGCCTGGGAAACGTGGCGAAATCTCCCATCTCCACACACAAAATATGCAAAAATTAACCAGTTATGGTGGTGTGCAGCTGTAGTCCCAGCTACCTGGGAGGCTGAGGGGGGAGGGTGGCAGAGCCCCAGAGGTGGAGGTTGCACTGAGTTGAGATTGCACCACTGCACTCCGGCCTGGGTGACAGAGCAAGACTCTGTCTCAAAAAAAAAAAAAAAAAACTGTCTAAAATAAATGTTATATATGTATATATATCTGTATGTATTTTTGAGATGGAGTCTCACTCTGTGGCCCAGGCTGGAGTGCAGTGGTGCAGTCTCGGCCCACTGCAACTTCCTCCTACCAGGTGCAAGTGATTCTCCTGCCTCAGCCTCCTGAGTAGCTGGGAATACAGGAGTGCGCCACCACACCTGGCCAATTTTTGCATTTTTAGTAGAGACAGGGTTTCGTCATGTTGGCCAGGCTGGCCTTGAACTCCTAACCTCAAGGGATCCACCCCCCCCCCCTCGGCCTCCCAAAGTGCTGGGATTACAGGCATGAGCCATTGTGCCTGGCTTTTATATATATTTTTTAAATAATAGGTTTTATTTAAAAAGACAAATCCAAGTGTATGGAAAAGACCTCTGTGGTGGAGAAAGAAAAAGAAAGCAAAGCAAAGAAAGAGAAAGAGAAAGAAACAAGAAAGAAAAAGAAGGAAGGAAGGGACGGAAGGAGGGAAGGAGGAAGGAAGGAAGGAAGGAAAGAAGGAAGGAGGGAGGGAGGGAGGGAGGGTAGACCACCTGAGCTCAGGAGTTTGAGACCAATCTGGCCAACATAGTGAAACCCTGTCTACTAAAAATACAAAAAGTAGCCAGGTGTGGTGGCATGCACCTGTAGTCCCAGCTACTCGGGAGGCTGAGGCAGGAGAATTGCTTGAACCCAGGAGACAGAGGTTGCAGTGAGCTGAGATTGTGCCATCGCACTCCAGCCTGGGCAACAAAAGCAAAACTCAGTCTCCAAAAAAAGAAAAGAAAAAGAAGAAGGAAAGAGGAGAAAGGAAGAAGGAAGGAAGGAAGGGAGGAAGGGAGGGAGGGAAAAAGAAATGAAAGAAAGAAAATCTAATTGAAAGACCAAACTGGGAGGATCTCTTGAGGCCTAGAGTTTGAGGCCAACCTGGGCAACAGAGCAAGACTCCATCTTTACAAAAAAATAAAAAGAAACTTAGCTGGACATAATGACTTGCACGTGTAATCCCAGCTACTTGGGGGGCTGAGGCAGGAGGATTGCTAGACCACAGGAGGTGAAGGTTGCAGTGAGCTTTGATCGCAGGACTGCATTCCAGCTTGGGTGACAAAGCGAGACCTTGTCTCTTAAAAAAAAAAAAAGAAAATATAAATTTCACAAAAGATCATTTTTCACAACTAGTTGAAGAACTGCTGCCACCTCATGGAAAATTTTTATAAACTTCCAGTTTAGGCAAGAATCCATATTCGCTGTCTTCCAGAGTGTTCCCCCAGTCAACACCATTGTGTAAAGTTCCCTTAGACCACCATTGTGTAAAGTTCTCTTACTCCCCCTGGGAATCATTGGCCTGAAACTGCAGTTTTTTCGTTGTGGGTTAGTTTGGAAGTGGTTAGAATATTCTAACAATGCGTTTAGAAATCAAAAAATAATATTTCTTTTTTTTTTTTTTAATTGAGATAGAGTCTTGCTCAGGCTGGAGTGCAGTAGTGAGATCTCGGCTCATTGCAATCTCGGCCTCCCAGGTTCAACTGATTCTTGTGCCTCAGCCTCCCAAGTAGCTGGGATTACAGGTGTGTGCCACCACGCCGGGGTAATTTTTTTTTTTTTTTGGAGACAGAGTCTTGCTCTGTTGCCCAGGCTAGAATGCAGTAGCATGATCTTGGCTCACTGCAAACTCTGTCTCCTGGGTTCAAGTGATTCTCTTGCTTCAGCTTCCTGAGTAGCTGAGATTACAGGCTCCTGCCACTGTCCGTGGCTAATTTTTGTATTTTTAGTAGAGACAGGGTTTTACCATGTTGGCCAGACTGGTCTCAGATGATCCACCTGCCTCATCCTCCCAAAGTGCTGGGATTACAGGCATGAGCCACTGCACCTGGCCCAAGATTGCTTTTTATTTTATTTTTTAAGTATAGAGACCAGGGTCTCACTATGTTGCCTAGGCTGGTCTTGAACTCTTGGTCTCAAGTGATCTTCCCACTTGATTTTCCCACCACGCTTAGCCTCTTTTTTCTTTTTCTTTTAATTTAATTATTATTATTATTTTTTGAGACAGGGTCTCACTCTGTTGCCCAGGCCGGAGTGCAGTGGGGCTGTCATAGTTTATTGCAGCCTCAACCTCCTGGGCTCATGTGATCCTCCTACCTCAGCCTCCAGTGTAGCTTGGACTTTGGGCATGTGCCACTTCACCCGGATAATTTTTAAATTTTTTGTAGTGGCAAAGTCTCCCTATGTTGCCCAGGCTAATCTCGAATTCCTGGGCTGAAGCAATCCTCCTGCGTTGGTCGCCCAAAGTGCTGGGATTAATAAAAAAAGAAATAGCCGGGCGCGGTGGCTCAAGCCTGTAATCCCAGCACTTTGGGAGGCCGAGACGGGCGGATCACGAGGTCAGGAGATCGAGACCATCCTGGCTAACACAGTGAAACCCCATCTCTACTAAAAATACAAAAAACTAGCCGGGCGACGTGGTGGGCGCCTGTAGTCCCAGCTACTCCAGAGGCTGAGGCAGGAGAATGGCGTAAACCCGGGGGGCAGAGCTTGCAGTGAGCTGAGATCTAGCCACTGCACTCCAGCCTGGGAGACAGAGCCAGACTCCGTCTCAAAAAAAAAAAAAAAAGAAATAGTATTTCGGTTGTAATTCAAATTAGCAAAGAGGAGCTAAGGATTTCGAAAATTGTTCTCTACAGAACTTCATCTCTGTTATTTATTTTATTTTATTTTTTGAGACAGAGTCTCACTTTGTCTCCCAGGCTGGGGTGCAGTGGTGCAATTTCGGCTCACTGAAACCTCTGCCTCCCAGGTTCAAGTGATCCTCCTGCTTCAGCCTCCTGAGTACCTGGGATTACAGGCATGTGCCACCACACCAGGCCATCCTTTTTTGTTTTTTGTTTTTTTGTTTTTTTTGAGACGGAGTCTCTCTCTGTCGCCCAGGCTGGAGTACAGTGGCCGGATCTCAGCTCACTGCAAGCTCCGCCTTCATCATCATTGTCATCAACATCCACATAACCATCTCCTACTGTGGAACATTTAGATATTCCCTCTATTTGATTATTATAAATAGCCCAGTGATGAACATCTGTGCTGATCAATGTGTCTTTTTAAAACCAAACAGGGGGCTGGGCACGGTGGCTCACACCTGTAATCCCAGCTACTCAGGAGAGGCAGGAGAATAGCTTGAACCTAGGAGGCAGAGGTTGTGGTGAGCCGAGATTGCACCATTGCACTCCAGCCTGGGCAACAAGAGCAAAACTTCGTCTCAAAAAAAGCCGAGCGCGGTGGCTCACGCCTGTAATCCCAGCACTTTGGGAGGCCGAGGCGGGTGGACCACGAGGTCAGGGAATCGAGACCATCCTGACAAGCACGGTGAAACGCCGTCTCTACTAAAAATACAAAGAAATTAGCCAGGCGTGGTGGAAGGCACCTGTAGTCCCAGCTACTCAGAAGGCTGAGGCAGGAGAATGGCGTGAACCCGGCAGGCAGAGCTTGCAGTGAGCAGAGATCGCGCCACTGCACTCCAGCCTGGGCGATGGAGCGAGACTCTGTCTCAAAAAAAAAAAAAAAAAAAAAAAAAATATGCTTTTAAAGACACCATCAAGAAAGTGAGAAGAAAATCTCAGAGTGGGGAACCATTTTTACAAATCATATATCTGATCCAGGACTGTATCTAGAATATGTAAAGAACTATATCTCAATAATAAAAAGACAAGGATTGCTGGGCGCAGTGACTTATGCCTACCATCCCAGCACTTTGGGAGGCCGAGGTGGGCAGATCACAAGGTCAGGAGTTTCAGGCTAGCCTGACCAATTAGCTGGGTGTGGTGGCAGGAGCCTGTAATCCAGCTACTCGGGAGGGACAGAGAAGGATCCTAATGCTAAAAGAAAAAAGAAAGAAAGAAAGAATAAAGAATGAGGGGACGTTTTTTTTTATTTTGAGATGGAGTCACGCTCTGTTTTCCAGGCTGGAATGCTGTGGCACAATCTCAGCTCACTGCAACCTCTGCCTCCCAAGTTCAAACGAGTCTTGTGCCTCAGCCTCCCACGTAGCTGGGACTACAGGCAACTGCCACCATGCCTGATTAGTTTTTTTTTTTTTTTTTGAGACTGAGTTTTGCTCTATCGCCCAGGCTATAGTGCAGTGGCACGACCTTGGCTCACTGCAACCTCCACCTCCTGGGTTCAAGCAATTCTCCTGCCTCAGCCTCCCGAGTAGCTGGGATTACAGGCATACGCCACCTGACACCCGGCTAAATTTTTGTATTTTTAGTAGAGATGGGGTTTCACCGTGGCTCGAACTCTCTCCTGACCTCGTGATCTGCCTGCCTCAGCCTCCCAAAGTGCTGGGATTACAGGGGCGATTTGTTCTTTTGTTCTCTCTCCTCCTCCCTCTCTTTCCTTTCTGAGAAATCTGATTAGAACTTTGAAAGCTGAGCCGTTTTAGGATCAGGTTGCCACATTTAGCAAATAAAAATAGGGGATGCTGTGCTGAATTTGAATCTCAAATAAACAACAAATAATTCTTGAGTGCAATCATGTTCCATACAATATGTGGACATAACTTACACTAAAGCAATTATTTGTTGTTCATCTAAAATTCACATTTGACTAGGCTTCTTGTATTTTATTTGGCAACCCTACTTTCCGAGCCATGATTCTGTTAACAATTGCTTTTTTTTTTTTTTCCCGGAAATGGAGTCTCACTCTGTCACCCAGACTGGAGTGCAGTGGCATGATCTTGGCTCACTGCAACCTCCACCTCCCAGGTTCAAGTTATTCTGCCGCCTCAGCCTCCCAAGTAGTTGGGACCACAGGTGTGCGCCATCATGCCCAGCTAATTTTTGTATTTTGAGATGAGAGTTCACCATGTTGGATAGGCTGGTCTCAAACTCCTGACCTCAAATGATCTGCCCCCCGCCTCAGCCTCCCAAAGTGCTGGGATTACAGGTGTGAGCCACTGCACCTGGCCTATGTTAGCAATTTCACTGGGTCCCTGTGCAGAAGCTGCGAAGAGAAGACTTTTACTGGGTTAGAGAGGATGAGGGGGCACAGGAGTCAGCCCTGGTTTCAGGAATATGGCCCCAAAAGGCAGGAGAATCTCTTGAGGACAGGAGTTTGAAACCAGCCTGGGAAACATAGTGAGACCCCATTTCTACAAAAATAAAAATTAGCTGGGCGTGGTAGCATGCGCCTGTGGTAGCATCCCAGCTACTCAGGAGGCTGAGGCAGGAGAATCGCAGATCACTTGAGCCTGGGAGGTCAAGGCTGCAGTGAGCTGTGATTACGTCACTGCACCCCTGCCTGGGTGATAGAACGAGACCCTGTCTCTAAAAACAGAAAAAATAAAATAAAATAAAATAATTAAAAAAGAGAGAGAGAAGAAAGAAGCCCTTCTCTCTGCTGGCTCCCCCTGAACCTAGCTGGGTCCTGCAAAACTAACCCCACTGCCATTTCCCTCTGCCATCTCTCCTTTGAACAATCCCCGCGGATCTCTGCTTGGTCACAGCCTGAGTTTCCAAGAACAGAAGCAATGATGGCACCTGCTGCAAGATGTTGAGCGATAAATGAGGAAGCCGCTCAGACAGCCAGAAAGACAGGAAACCCTTGGCTGCCTCGAGAGAGGAAACAGGAGCAGGGAGGCAAGGGTGTGGGAGGGGGTTTGGGCCAACAGCACTGTGATCCCCACCCCCGTCCCCACCACGTGGCTTCACAGGGCAGGCGCCATGAAGGCTCTGAGCTGCAAAGAGCTGCTGACCAAGGAGACACGGACCATATGCAAGTTCGGCCGCACGGTTTTGCTTGTTATTGGGCTACACGTGCCCGGCTCCTGTGTGCCCCAGCCCAGCTCCTGTGTGCATGTAAGGTGGGATCCAACCACCATCCCAGAGCCCCAGAGCAGGGCAGATAGCTGGGTCTGCTCATGAGAGCTAGGGCACACCTCTGGGGAGCCTGGGGCCAGTGCCACATGCCACAGCTGTCACTCTGCTCCTCTGCCAGGCTGCACCTGCCCCTCTGGGTCTCATGTCCCCAGGCAGGGCCCTGCTGGTCTCCCGGATGCCTGCTGCATTAGGCTAATGGAACTGGAGCCTGACCCTTTGCACCAAGGAATTTGGAGCAACTCTGAAGCTGGTGGCTTGGGCTCAAACTGGAAAACTCCACCGAACCTTCCATGTCCTCAGTCTCCCCAGGCCTGCAGCTGCCATACTCTGCCACCACGCCCGGCTAATTTTGCAGTTATAGTAGAGACGGAGTTTTGCCATTGGGAGGCTCAGGCAGGAGAATCGCTTGAACCTGGGAGGCAAATATTGCAGTGAGCGGAGATCACATCATTGCATTCCAGCCTGGGTGACAGAGTGAGACTCTACCTCAAAAAAATTGAGTAATTAATGAAAAAAAACACCTCATCATCTCTCCATTGTCTCTAATCTTATCCCTTGATATTGACAATCAATGTTAACGGCAAGATACGTATTCTTCAGCATCTTTATGCTCATGTAACTGATCACACATACACATGTAATTTTTCTTTTTTTTTTTGAGACGGAGTCTTGCTCTGTCGCCCAGGCTGGAGTGCAGTGGCCAGATCTCAGCTCACTGCAAGCTCCGCCTCCCAGGTTTACGCCATTCTCCTGCCTCAGCCTCCTGAGTAGCTGGGACTACAGGCACCCACCACCTCGCCCGGCTAGTTTTTTGTATTTTTTTTTTTTTGAGACGGAGTCTCACTCTGTCGCCCAGGCTGGAGTACAGTGGCCGGATCTCAGCTCACTGCAAGCTCTGTCTCCCGGGTTCACGCCATTCTCCTGCCTCAGCCTCCCGAGTAGCTGGGACTACAGGCGCCCGCCAACACGCCCGGCTAATTTTTTGTATTTTAGTAGAGACGGGGTTTCACCGTGTTAGCCAGGATGGTCTCGATCTTCTGACCTTGTGATCCGCCCGTCTCGGCCTCCCAAAGTGCTGGGATTACAGGCTTGAGCCACCGCGCCCGGCGTTTTTTGTATTTTTAGTAGAGACGGGGTTTCAACGTGTTAGCCAGGATGGTCTCGATCTCCTGACCTCATGATCCGCCCGTCTCGGCCTCCCAAAGTGCTGGGATTACAGGCTTGAGCCACCGCGCCCGGCCACATGTAATTTTTCTACCTTTTCTCCTTTATTTATTTATTTTTATGAAACAGTCTTGCTCTGTGGTTCAGGCTGGAGTACAGTGGCACAGTCATAGCCCCCAGCACCCTCTACCTGCTGTGCTCAAGCGATCCTCCAGCCTCTGCCTCCGGAGTAGCTGGGACCACAGGCATGTACCACCACGGCTGGCTAATTTTCTACTTTAATGAAAATGGAGCATATGGTGAGCAGCCAGGATTGCATTCAGCTCCTGCAAACCGTGGCTTAAATAAGAAATGAGTTTCACTTTTCTTGGGTGACAGCAGCTCAGGGTTAGATGGCGCAGGCTGCAGCAGCTGCTGAAATACACACTCTCTTTCCTTATGCGCGCTATTTCCAGAGTGTCACTTTGGTCCCCACGGTCATAGATGGCTTCTGCCTTTTAGGCGCTGAGTCCATGTTGGGGCGGGAAGAAGAGAGAAGACAAAGGGTAAGAGACATGTTATCAGCCAACTCTGATTCAAAGCACAATATGTGCTATGGGAAAACAACAGTTGGCCAGGCATGGTGGCTCACGCCTATAATCCCAGTGCTTTGGGAGGCTAAGGCAGGAGGATTGCTTGAGGAGTTCAAGGCTGCAGTGAGCTATGATCATGCCACCAAACTCCAGCCTGGGTGACAGAATAAGACCTTGTCTAAAAACAAACAAACCAAAAAACGCTCATTGATTTTTGCCTTATTAGAAGTGTAATATGTGTTAATTTTAGAAAAATGTAAAAAAAAAAGAAAAGAAAAGAAAAATAAAAAAGAGGCCGGGCGCAGTGGCTCAAGCCTGTAATCCCAGCACTTTGGGAGGCCGAGACGGGCGGATCATGAGGTCAGGAGATTGAGACCATCCTGGCTAACACGGTGAAACCCTGTCTCTACTAAAAATACAAAAAACTAGCTGGGCGAGGTGGTGGGCGCCTGTAGTCCCAGCTACTCCGGAGGCTGAGGCAGGAGAATGGCGTAAACCCAGGAGGCGGAGCTTGCAATGAGCTGAGATCCGGCCACTGCACTCCAGCCCGGGGGACAGAGCAAGACTCCGTCTCAAAAAAAAAAAAAAAGAAAGAAAGAAAAATAAAAAAGAAAAGTATACAAAGAGAAAAGTATAAGGAAAAAATAAAAATATTCATAACCCAAAAAGTGAATAGCGTTGCCGGTAACCACAGGTAAGATGGTGTGGCCAGTGTAGGTTTCACTGGTCAACGTCATGAGAAAACCAACAAGGTGGTTTGGGACTATGTCATGGAAAGTTTTGAACATTATGGAAAGATAATTATTACTTATATTTCTACACTCTCTTCCACTCTTTCTTTTCTTTTCTTTTTTTATTTTTCCCCTGAGATGAAGTCTTGCTTTCTCTCCCAAGCTGGAGTACCATCTCAGCTCACTGCAACCTCTGCCTTCTAGGGTCAAGCAATTCTCATGCCTCAACCTCTCCAACAGCTGGGATTACAGGCATGTGCCACCAGGCCTGGCTAATTTTTGTATTTTTAATTAATTAATTAATTATTTTTTGAGACAGAGTCTCAAATTTTTGCTTTTTTTTTTTTTTTTTTTAGAGATGGAGTTTTACCCTGTTGGCCAGGCTGGTCTCGAACTCCTGACCTCAAGTGATCTGCCCGCCTCGGCCTCCCAAAGTGCTGTGATTACAGACGTGAGTCATTGCGCCTGGCCAGTTTCTGACAGTTCCGGAAGCTGGGAAGTCCAAGATCAAAGTGCTGGCAGATTTGGTGTCTGGTAAAGGAACCATTTCTCATAGATGGTCCCTTCTTACATGTCCTCATATGGCGAACAGGCAAACAAGCTTCCACAGGTCCCTTTTATAAGGACACTAATTCCATTCATGAAGGCTCCACCCTCATGACCTTATCTCCTCAAAGACCCCACCAGTTTAAAAAAAATTTTATGTTAGGGCCGGGCCCGGTGGCTCAAGCCTGTAATCCCAGCACTTTGGGAGGCCGGGACGGGCGGATCACGAGGTCAGGAGATCGAGACCATCCTGGCTAACACGGTGAAACCCCGTCTCTACTAAAAATACAAAAAACTAGCCGGGCGAGGTGGCGGGCGCCTGTAGTCCCAGCAACTCCGGAGGCTGAGGCAGGAGAGTGGCGTAAACCCGGGAGGCGGAGCTTGCAGTGAGCTGAGATCTGGCCACTGCACTCCAGCCTGGGCGACAGAGCGAGACTCCGTCTCAAAAAAAAAAAAAAAAAAAAAAAATTATGTTAGAGATGGGGTCGGCTGGATGAGGTGGCTCGTGCCTGTAATCCCAGCACTTTGGGGGGCTGAGGCGGGTGGATCACGAGGTCAGGAGTTCGAGATTAGCCTGGCCAACATGGTGAAACCCCGTCTCTACTAAAGATACAAAAATTAGACAGGCAAGGTAGTGGGCGCTTGTAATCCCAGCTACTCGGGAGGCTGAGGCAGGAGAATCACTTGAACCCGGGAGGCGGAGGTTGCAGTGAGCTGAGATGGTGCCACTGTACTCTAGCCTGGGTGACAGAGCAAGACTCCATCTCCAAAAATAAATAAATAAAATAAAATAAAATAAAATAAAATAAAATAAAATAAAATAAAATAAAAATACAAAAATTAGCCAGGCATGGTGGTGTGTGCCTATAGTTCCAGCTACTTGGGAGGCTGAGGCAGGATAATTGCTTGAACCCGGGAGGCGGGGGTTGCAGTGAGCCAAGATCGCACCACTGCACTCCAGCCTGGGTGACAGAGTGAGACGCTGTTCTGAGCTTGAAGCCTGAAGGCTACGAAGAAGAAAAGAGCATTCTGGGCCAGGCGTGGTCCTGGAATCCTAGCACTTTGGGAGGCCAAGGTGGGAGGATGCCTTGAGGCCAGGAGTTAGAGACCAGACTGGGCAACATAGTGAGACTCCTGTCTCTATAAAACATTAAAAAAAAATACTAGCTGCAGCCAGGCGTGGTGGCTTATGCCTGTAATTCCAGCACTTTGGATGGCTGAGGCAGGCAGATCACTTGAGGTCAGGAGTTTGAGACCAGCCTGGCCAACATGGTGAAATCCCATCTCTACTAAAAATGCAAGAATTAGGTGGGCGTGGTGATAGGTTCCTGTAATCTCAGCTACTTGGGAGGCTGAGGCAGGAGAATTGCTTGAACCTGGGAGGTGGAGGTCACAGTAAGCCGAGATTGGTCCACTGCACTCCAGCCTGGGTGACAGAGTGAGAGTGAGACTCTGTCTCAAAAAAAAAAAAAAAAAAAAAGTCTGGGTGGGCTGGGCACCGTGGCTTGCACCTGTAATCCCAGCACTTTGAGAGGCTGAGGCGGGAGGATCACCTGAGGTCGGGAGTTCAAGACCAACCTGACCAACAGGGAGAACCCCTGTCTCTACTAAAAATACAAAAAATTAGTCGGCTGTGGTGGCGCATGCCTGTAATCCCAGCTACTCGGGAGGCTGAGGAAGGAGAATCGCTTGAACCAGGGAGGCAGATGTTGCGGTGAGCTGAGATTGCGCCGCTGGACTCCAGAGCAGGCAACAAGAGCGAAACTCCATTAAAAAAAAAAATTATCTGGGCACAGTGGTGCGTGTCTGTAGTCCCAGCTACTCGGAAGGCTGAGGTAGGAGGATGGCTTGAGCCCAGGAGGTTGAGGCTGCAATGAACTATGATGGCCCCACTGCACTCCAGCCTGGGCAACTGAGTGAGACCCTGTCACACACTCACACAAAAAGGAAGAATAAAAACAGAAAAGAAAAGAACATTCTTTTTGCTCGGGAGGTATTTAGACGGTATCATGAGATTGTGTTTCAAGCTGCGTGTTCAATAAACCATTTCTGCAGGGACAATGACACATTGTGTGATGTACTCTGAGAGCGCCTGCTGGGCCTGGGCCTCTGGGGGAGGCTGCAGGGGACAGAAGACATTTCAGCTGGATGGTGGCCAAAGGAAAGGCAAGAACCAGCCAGGCAAAAGGCCTGAAGGTGTGAGAGGCTCTAGAATGATCTGAGACTGGTGAGTAGGGGAGGTAGCCTGGTTTGGCTGGAACCCAAGGCTCCCTGGGGGACAGGGAAGGAGTGAGCTATTGGGGCCTGGTCTCCGATGCCAGACTCATGGCTGTGGGTTTCCTCCTGGAGGCAGTGGAGACTCACACAGCTGCGCTTAAGCAGGAATGGGCAGGTCAGAGCTGGGGAGGAGAATGTCTTCTCACTGCTTCGTTTTATTTTTCAAGTGCCAACTTCTTAATATCTGTGAGTGAAGCACTGTGCTATTATTGGGATTGTGGCAACACCTCTAATTGACAATCTTTTTTTTTTTTTTTTTGGTATGTGTTTTTGAGACAAAGTCTTGCTCTGTCACCCAGACTGGAGTGCAATGATGCAATCATGGCCCACGGTGGCCTCCGCTGCCTCGACCTCCCAGGCTGAAGTGATGCTCCTGCCTCAGCCTCCCGAGTAGCTGGGATTACAGGCACACACCACCATGCCCGGTCTATTTATTTTTTGTAGAGATGGGATTTGGCTACATTGCTCAGGCTGCTCTTGAACTGCTGGCCTCAAGGAATCCTCCTTCCCACCTTGGGCTCCTGAAGTGTTGGGATTACAAGTGGGAGCCATGGCACCCAGCCCTAATTAACAGTTCTTTTTTGCCAGGTACAGTGTCTCCCGCCTGTAATCCCAACACTTTGGGAGGCCCAGGCAGGCAGATCACTTGAGGTCAGGAGTTTGAGACCAGCCTGGCTAATATGATGAAACCCTGTCTCTACTAAAAATACAAAAATTAGCTGGGTGGGGTGGCGGGGGCCTGTATTTTCAGCTACTCGGAAGGCTGAGACAGGAGAATCGCTTGAACCCAGGAGGTAGAGGTTACAGTGAGTGGAGATTGCACCACTGCCCTCCAGCCTAGGCCACGAGGCGAGACCTCCGCCTCAAAACAACGAACAAATGAACAAACCACCACAAAAACAGTTTGTTTTGTTTTTTTTAAAGCAGGCTGAGCACAGAGGTTCATGCCTGTAATCCCAGCATTTTGGGAGGCCGAGGCGGGAGATCACTTGAGTCGAGGAGTTTGAGACCAACCTGCAACATAGTGACACCCCCCATCTCTACTAAAAAAAATAAAAATTAAAAAATGTGTGTGCCTGTGTGTATGTGTGTGTGCGCAATGTGTGTGTGTGAGTGTGTGCGTGTGTGCTTATTTCTCTGGTCTTTCCAGCTGGGATCTTTCTTGATGTCCCTCCCTTTCCTGTGCAGAGGAGGTCTGATCTGAGCAAACCTGACTCGTTGGGACCCATTTCTGTTTTTCTTTTCAAATGTACCTCTCTTACTCTCTTTCAAACACATTAGGGAAAACCGGATGAGAAGCTCTGCCCAGCCCCAAGTTGTGGGATTCGCCTGGGGCAGTGCTCCGAGGCCTGAGTCTCAGTCTGGTGGTCTCCTCGGAAGCCAAACTTAGTGCTTCATCTTTTCTAGTTGTGTAACCCTGGACTCAGCCCTTCATCTTCCTGAAACTCAGATCCTTCATTTGTGAAATGAATAAATAATATTTATTTTTCAGGGTTATGAGGATTAAAGAGCACACAAAAGTTCTTGCATAATAGGCCAGGCGTGGTGGTTCATGCCTGTGATCCCAGCACTTTGGGAGGCTGAGGAGGGCGGATCCCTTGAAGTCAGGAGTTTGAGACTAGCCTGCCCCATATGGTGAAACCCCGTCTCTAATAAAAATACAAAAATTAGCCAGGTGTGGTGGCGGGTGCCTGTAATACCAGCTACTCGGGAGGCTAAGGCAGGAGAATCGCTTGAACCCGGGAGGCAGAGGTTGCAGTGAGCCGAGATCATGTCACTGCACTCCAGCCTGGGTGATACAGCAAGACTCCATCTCAAAAAAAAAAAAAAAAAAAAGAGAAATATAAGACTTTTATGGAGTCCCAATATATGGAGTCCCAACATATGACCAGAAATAGAGAAAGCAAATTCTAATGGTAGAGGCACCAGTCATAGTTCCCCTACAGATGGATTCTGGGAGTGAGGTTGGGTGAAGGAGGTTACTGGAATCACTGGAGCAGGAGGATTTAAAGAGTTAAGGCAGGCGGGGCGTGGTGGCTCATGCCTGTAATCACAGCACAGCACTTTGGGAGGCTGAAGCAGGCAGATGACCTGAGGTCAGGAGTTCGAGACCAGCCTGACCAACATGGAGAAACCCCATCTCTACTGAAAAATACAAAATTAGCTGGGCGTGGTGGCGTATACCTGTAATCCCAGCTACTTGGGAGGCTAAGGTGGGAGAATCACTTGAACCTGGGAGGCGGAGGTTGCAGTGAGCCAAGATTGCACCATTGCGCTCCAGCCTGGGCAATAAGAATGAAACTCCGTCTCGGAAAAAAAAAAAAAAAAGGGGGTTAAGGCAGCTGGGCGCAGTGGCATGTGCCTGTAATTCTAGTGCTTTGGGAGGCTGAGGAAGGAGGATCATGGATCACTTGAGTCTGGGAGTTGGAGGCTGCAATGAGCTAGGAGTGCGCCATTACACTCCAGCTAGGTGACAAAGTGAGGCTCTGTCTAAAAAAAAAAAAAAAAAAGAAGATTTAAGGGCTCTCTTATTTTCCAGGAGACCAGTGTAGTTTATATTTTTCCATCCAACTGACTCACATTTAGTGAGTACCTTGTATGTCCTGGACGTAGGCGCTAGGATAGAACGGTGGATGAAATGGACACAGTCCCTGACATCATAAAGCATAAAGCAAGCAGACAAGCAGAAAATGACACAGAAAATAAGATATTATAAGCTGGGTGCAGTGGCTCACGCCTGTAATCCCAGCACTTTGGATGGCTGAGACGGGCGGATCACTTGAGGTCAGGAGTTCAAGACCAGCCTGACCAACACAGTGAAACCTCGTCTCTACTAAAAATACAAAACTTAGCCGGGCGTGGTGGCGCAAGCCTGTTATTCCAGCTGCTTAGGAGGCTGAGGCAGGAGAATCACTTGAACCTGGAAGGCGGAGGTTGCAGTGAGCCAAGATCCCAATACTGCACTCCAGCCTGGGTGACTGAATAGACTCCACCTCAAAAAAAAAAAAAAAAAAGGAAAAAGAAAAAAACATATTATACTTGACATTAATAAAATGATATTTATTTACTTGAGATAGTGTATTGCTCTGTCGCCCAGGCTGGAGTACAGTGGCACAATTATAGCTCACTGCAGCTTTGCATCCCTGGGCTCAGATGAGCCTCCCACCTTGGCCTCCTTAGTAGCTGGGACTACGGGTGCCCACCATCATGCCCAGCCATGAGTTTAAGGAAGAAGATGAAATTTAAATATTACAGAGCAGGGGCCAAGTGCAATGGCTCACACCTGTAATCCCAGCATTTTGGGAGTCCGAACTGGGAGGATCCCTTGAGGCCAGGAGTTTGAGATCAGCCTGGGCAACATAGCGAGATTCTGTCTTTATAATAAATAAGAAAAATTAGCTGGGCATGGTGGCATGTGCCTGTAGTCCCAGCCAGTTGGGAGGCTGAGGCGGGTGAATCACTTGAGCTCAGGAGTTCCAGGGTGCAGAGATCTATGATTGATCCACTGCTTTCCAGCCTGGGCCACACAAAGAGACCCTGTCTCTTTTTTTTATTTTTATTTTTTGAGACAGAGTCTCGCTCTGTCACCCAGGCTGGAGTGCAGTGGCGCCATCTCGGCTCACTGCAAGCTCTGCCTCCCGGGTTCATGCCATTCTCCTGCCTCAGCTACTCGAATAGCTGGGACTACAGGCGCCCGCCACCATGTCTGGCTAATTTTTTGTATTTTTTTTAGTAGAGACAGGGTTTCACTGTGTTAGCCAGGATGGCCTCGATCTCCTGACCTCGTGATCTGCCCGCCTCGACCTCTCAAAGTGCTGGGATTACAGGTGTGAGCCACCTCCACCGGCTGAGACTCTGTCTCTTAAAAAAAAAAAAGGTAATAATTAATAATGAAGATAAATAACACTTTGGTTCCTTAAAAAGAGGTACCTCGCAGGGCCGTTGGAAGCCCCAGCCAGGAGAGCTCAGGACCAACCCTTCCCTGAGTGTACCAAGCCAGGCACCTGGGTGGTGCGGGAGGGTGGCCCAAGGGGAGCAGGTGCCCCCTCTCATTTTGTGGCCCGTCCCTGCACCAATTATTGCTTTATTACTGTTTTCAGTCAGATATAATTCCAGCATTTTCTATAATCTTGATCTTTTCATTGATACCAGATTTTTGTACAAAGATTTGTATATAAAATGATTGTGTACCCACCAGAATACATTCCCCAGCAATTAGAACGTTTAAGATGCAGCTCCTAACCGTCCTTCATTTATTACTTTTGAAAGTGTTTTGTGATTTTTTTGGGGATGTGTTTACAAATCCAATAACAATTCTCATTTAGAGTTGCAAAACACGAAGCCATTTCAAACCGAGACAGATGGCAGCTAAATGAAGTTTAATTAAAGAATGAGTGCTTTGAATCAAATCACTTTTTAAAAAGTACAGTACACTGAGATTCTGGAGAGGTTGCATAAACAGCATCTGGGCGCTTCTGTGAGGAAAAAAGTCGATAAGGCTTTCCCATCGGATAAAGGGCTGGGCGGGCACAGGGTGGGCGAAGGGAAGGACAGCCCTTTGCACGAGGCCTCTGTCCTCTGCCTGGACACACCTCTCAAAGCCCAGGCCTCCAGGGACTGGGGGAAACTCACAGGAGGCAACCTCTTGCTGCAAAGGCTTTGACTTGGAGCAGGGGAAGGGGGTGGGAGAGGGGTCCCCACTTCTGCCCTCTCTTTAAGACATAGGGTCTCGCTGTGTTGCCCAGGCTGGAGTGCAGTGGCTCAATCCTCTGCTTTTAGGGAAGCAGGAGGACACTAGGGTTTGCTGCACCGACCCACTTAATTGCACGCCATCTGCACAGTGAGCCTGAAAGAGAACAGATGGGGAGCTTCGCGGGCCTCTGCGCGGATGAAGGAGGATCGGGTTCCCCGGGCCCGCCCTACCCGCCCCCCCCGGGCTCTGTGCCTCTCCATGCATGGGATGGCAGTGCCCGCGGGCACAGTCTCAGCCCCGCCGCCGCTCCCGGCCCAGGCAGGAGCCACTTCCGCCTCTGGCCGTGGATCTGAGCGGTGGAGCGGGGGCGGCGGGTCTAGACGACCGACAGGCGCCAGCGGGCGGTGGCGCGCGGGAGGGGGCGCCAGGTGGGCCGGGCCCGGGGCGACGGAACGGTGGGACAGAAGGCCGGGGACCCCTACGCCCTGCGAGGCGCCTCGAACGCCGCGCCTAGATGCTTGCACTTGGTGCAAGGAAAGCAAAACAGATTTTAAATCCAGAGTCACAGAATCGGGGGTGGGGGATGGGTTACAGGACGTGAGGGTTGAAGGTTAGGTGACAGCCGCAAGGACTCTTCAGATCATCTTGACTTCATAGGCAGTTTCTGCTTGGAGGTGGTGGCCAGTTTAGGAGGTCACCCCTGCCCCCATCCTGGAGTGGAAAAAGTGGGCCTGGCCCAGGGCAGGGGCTGAGGGTGGAGTGGAGGCGCCTGGTGGCACTGGGAGCCACTAGGAGGTGGGAGGGAGGAGGGTGAGGCTGGCAGCTGACTGGGTGGGGGGTTTGCACCAGCGGAGAGAGGGGTGGCTGTGCCAGGCACGTGGTTTCTAGCGTCTTTCCAGGAGGAAGCATGGTCTGGAAGGCTGGGATGGGGCCTTCCTCCCAGCTCTGGGCATGGATGGGACTGACTCCGAGGGCGGACAGAAGCCTTGGACTAAAGTTTTGGCCATTTCCTCAGCTGACTCAGAACTCAGCCCCTCCAAGCCACAGGCCTCATTCTGGGCCCTGGGTGGGTGGTTAGAGCCAGATCCTGGGATCACCCTGACCCCTGAGTCTCCAGAACCTCTCATCCATCTAATTGGCTGATCCTCTATTTTCTCCACCTGGTCCAAACCACTGCCATCTCTCTCTCTTTTTTTTGAGACAGAGTCTCGCCTTTGTCGCCCAGGCTGGAGTGCAGTGGTGCAATCTCAGCTCATTGCCAACCTCTGCCTCTTGGGTTCAAGAGATTCTCCTGCCTCAGCCTCCAGAGTAGTTGGGATTACAGCTGTCCATCACCATGCCCGGCTAATTTTTGTATTTCTAGTAAAGACGGGGTTTCGCCATATTGGCCAGGCTGGTCTCGAACTCCTGACCTCGGGTGATCCACTCACCTCAGCCTCCCAAAGTGCTGGGATCACAGGCATGAGCCACTGTGCCTGGCGTCCACTGCTATCTTCTGTTGGAGCCTCCCAGGTGGTCTTCCAATGTATTCCTCCCTTCCTTCTCCTATGTCTCTCAGTGGGCAGGGGCACCCTTCCAAAATGCAGACCTAGGCCTGGCTCTCCCCCAGGTACTTCCTGTTGTGGGTCTCATTTGCCCTCTGGAAATTGCCGTGGCCGGGCTTATGAGGCCTTCCACGTGGGTTGGTGAGAAAAAGGACGCAGCTCTGTCCCAGAGCTCATGGCTGGGCAGACGTAACCCGGGCTGGATGTCCGCCTCTGCCCACCACTTCAGCCCGGCACCATGTGTAGGAGACACCTGCTGAGCGTCCTCGGGAACCCTGACCGAGTCCGCACTTGCCCTGACATGTCACCTCCAGCCACCCTGCGTCTACTCTGGCGACACCTTCTTATTCCTGGAATGCACCCAGTCCCTGTCCAGCTCCGTTTTTGCCCACATGACTCTCCTCTTACACACCCACCTGCCTCAGCCCTCCTCTCTTTGTGCTCCCAAAGCCTCACTTGCTCTTCAAGCCTCAGCTTCAAGGACTCTTCCTACTTTCTGCACTAGGTGAGGTCCCCTGCTTTGTTTTTTCAGAGGCAGGGTCTTGCTCTGTGGCCCATGCTCAAGAGCAGTGGTGCAGTCACGGATCACTGCAATGTCAAACTCCTGGTCTCAAACAGTCCTCCTGCCTCAGCTTCCAGAGTAGCACACACCACCATACCCAGCTAATTAAAAATTTTTAGAGAAAGGGCTCCACTATGTTGCCTAGGCTGGTCTCGAACTCCTGGCCTCAAGCGATCCTCCCACCTTGGCCTCCCAAAGCACTGGGATTACAAGCCTGAGCCACCGCAAGAGCCTTACTCTGTTTTGTGCTCCCTGGCAGCCACTTCCCCAATCAGGACACTCAGCTGCTTGGCCTCCCAGCCAGAAGGGCAAGGCTCAGTAAATATGTGTCGAGTCAATGAGCAGGGACTGGGTGCCAAGTCTTGAATGCCTGCCATGCTCTTGTGACTTGTCTTTCTGCCTTTAGTCTTGTCACTTCCTTCAACTTCCCAATTGCCCCTCAAGTGGTCTTTCTGAGACATAGCTAGGACCGGTCACTCTACCTGGTCAGTTTTCTAAAGCTCTATCCAAAATCATCCCAGGCTGGGCATGGTGGCTTACACCTCTAATCCCAGCACTCTGGGAGGCTGGGGCAGGAGGATGGCTTGAGCCCAGGAGTTTGAAACCAGCATGGGCAACATAGCAAGACCTCATATCTACAAAAAAAATAAAAAAATTGGCTGGGTGTGGTGGCTCACACCTGTAGCCCCAGCTACCCTGGAGGCTGAGGCAGGAGGATTGCTTGAGCCCAGGAGTTTGAGGCTGCAGGAAGATGTGATCGTGCCACTGCATTCCAGCCTGGGGACACAGAAAGACCTTGCACCTGAAAAAAGAAAACTTTGTCCTGACCCCACCGCCCCCCACCTTTTTTTTGAGATGGAGTTTCATTCTTGTTGCTCAGGCTGGAGTGCAATGGTGCAATCTCAGCTCACTGCAACCTCTGCCTCCTGGGTCCAAGCGATTCTCCTGCCTCGGCCTTCCAAGTAGCGGGAATTACAGCCGCACGCCACCATGCCCGGCTAATTTTTTTGGTATTTTTGGTAGAGATGGGGTTTCATCATGTTGGCTGGGCTGGTCTCGAACTCCTGACCTCAGGTGATCCGCACACCTTGGCTTCCCAATGTGCTGGGATTATAGGCGTGAGCAACTGTGCCTGGTCTCCAAACCCCTTTCTGAAGATGCCTCCCATCCAGCCACAGTGCTTCACTGGGATGGGCCCCTCCCTCGCTGACATTTACCATATTTAACACTCTTTATTTTTTTTTTGAGACAGGGTCTTGCTCTGTCGCCCAGGCTGGAGTACAGTGGTGTAATCACAACTCACTATAACCTCAACTATCTGTACTCAAGCAATCCTCCTCCTGCCTCAGCCTCCTGAGTAGCTGGATTCCAGGTGTGCATACCACAATGCCTGGCTAATTTGTGTGTGTGTGTGTGTGTGTGTGTTTTGGAGACGGAGTTTCGTTCTTGTTGCCCCAGCTGCAGTGCAATGGCGTGGTCTCAGCTCACTGCAACCTCTGCCTCCCGGGTTCAAGCGGTTCTCCCGCCTCAGCCTCCTGAGTAGCTGGGATTACAGGCACCTGCCACCACGCCTGGCTAATTTTTGTATTTTTAGTAGAGACAGGGTTTCTACTAAACCCTGTCTCTACTACATGTTGGCCAGGATAGTCTTGAAGTCGTGACCCCAGGTGATCCACCCACCTCGGCCTCCCAAAGTGCTGGGATTACAAGCGTGAGCCACCGTGCCTGGCCTCATTTTTGTATTTTTTGTACAGATAGGGTCTCCCTATGTTGCCCAGGCTAGTCTCAAACTCCTGACCTCAGGTGATCCACCCGCTTCAGCCTCCCAGAGTGCTGGGATTACAGGTGTGAGCCACATTTAAAATTTTCTAGAGAAATGGTTCCACTATGTTGCCTAGGCTGGTCTCAAACTCCTGGTCTCAAGCAATCCCCCCACCTTGGCCTCCCAAAACATCGATATTACAGCCCAACGAGGTCGAACTCCTGATCTCAAGCAATCCACCCACCTCGATCTCCCAAAGTGCTGGGATTCCAGGCCTAAGCCACCACGCCCGGCCCCATGGCACATTTTCCTTCCGTGGCTTTTCTTCTTGATGTCACACGCTCCCAGGAGGACAAAGAACTCTGAGGTCTTTCTGTACACTACCTCTGCTGTGATGAGGAAGGAGGGCCTTGGCAGGCCACCTGAGCTGCATTTCCCGACCCTGTCCCCAGTGAGAGCTGCAGCCGCGATCCAAACGAGAACATGAAACAGTGACCGTAAAAGTAAAGGCAACACTTTTTTTTTCTTTTTTTACTTATTTAAAAAGGCCTTGGTGGCAGGAATATAGTGTAAAAATCATTGGAAAAACTAAAAGGCATCGATACATATCCGAATATACACTTTGTACATAAATTACATTTCCTTTAGTCTTTCTGAGTGAGGTCCTGATTCAGTACTGAGGTCTAGTAATTAAGAGGTCCCGGGAGCTGCACGTTCAGGCCGGCATAGTCCACCATGTACATTGGCCATTGCTAGAGAGAGTGACAAAGGGACTTGGTTAGTACTCCAGGTGATGTGGAACGAACCCAAAATGCTTAGCTCTGCTTTTGAAGGGGCTTTCTCAGAGGCTATTTATTTATATTTTGAGATGGAGTTTCACTCTTCTGCCCAGGCTGGCGTGCAGTGATGCAATCTCGGCTCACTGCAACCTTGGCCCCCCTGGTTCAAGCGAGTCTCCTGCCTCAGCCTCCCAAGTAGCTGGGATTATAGGCGCCCACCACCATGCCTGGCTAATTTTTTTATTTTTAGTAGAGACGGGGTTTTGCCATGTTGGCCAGGCTGGTCTTGGACTCCTGAACCTCAAGTGATCTGCCTGCCTCGGCCTCCCAAAGTGCTAGGATTACAGGCGTGAGCCACCAGACCCAGCCTATTGATTTAGTTTTGAGATGGAGTCTCATTCTCTTGCCCAGGCTGGAGTGCAATGGCACGATCTTGGCTGACTGCAGCCTCAATCCCCTTGGGCCCAAGTGATCCTCCTGCCCCAGCCTCCCAAGTAGCTGGGACCACAGGCACATGCCACCATGCCTGGCTAATTTATTTATTTTTTTAATTTTTTTGAGACAGAGTTTCACTCTTGTTGCCCAGGCTGGAGTGCAATGGGGCAGCCTCGGCTCACTGCAACCTCCGGCTCCCAGGTTGAAACGATTCTCCTGCCTCAGCCTCCCAAGTAGCTGGGATTACAGGCATGCACCACTATGCCCGGCTAATTTTGTATTTTTAGTAGAGAAGGGGTTTCTTTTTTTTTTTTTTTGAGACAGAGTCTTGCTCTGTCACCCAGGCTGGAGTGCAGTGGCACGATCTTGGCTCACTGCAAGCTCCGCCTCCTGGGTTCACACCATTCTTCTGCCTCAGCTTCCTGGGTAGCTGGGACTACAGGCGCCCGCCATCACGCCCGGCTAATTTTTTGTATTTTTAGTAGAGACGGGGTTTCACCGTGTTAGCCAGGATGGTCTCGATCTCCTGACCTCGTGATCTGCCCGCCTCGGCCTCCCAAAGTGCTGGGATTACAGGCGTGAGCCACCGCACCCGGCCAGAGAAGGGGTTTCTCCATGTTGGTTAGGCTGGTCTCATACTCCTGACCTCAGGTGATCCACCCTCAAAGTGCTGGGATTAGAGGTGTGAGCTACTGTGCCCAGCCTTTTCTCTTTTTTAAATTTTATTTATTTATTTATTTATTTTGAGACGGAGTTTTGCTCTTGTTGCCCAGGCTGGTGTGCCATGGCATGATCTCGGCTCACTGCAACCTCCACTTCCTGGGTTCAAGTGATTCTCCTGCCTCAGCCTCCCTAGTAGCTGGGACTACAGTCATGCACAGCCATGCCCGGCTAATTTTTGTATTTTTAGTAGAGACGGGGTTTCACCATGTTGGCCAGGCTGGTCTCGAACTCCTGACCTCAGGCAATCCACCCACCTTGGCCTCCCAAAGTGCTGGGATTACAGGTGTGAGTCACTCCGCCTGGCCAGTGACATTTCTTTTCATGTCTCCAGCTCTGGCACGGCTAAAGAGCATGGGCAGGTCCCTTCCTGGACCTTGGCTGGCCCATCTGCCCAGCGGGGATGTGAATTCCTGCCTGAGTGCCCGTGAGTACCCCATGAGAAGGATGGGCTACTTCTTGGGTGAGACGGGTGGATGCATCTATAACCCCCAAGGCTGGGAGGTCTCCCTTCAAAGCCCAGTGCCTCCCCATCCCCTGGGCCCACATCCCAGAGTAGACGGCCCTGCCTGACCGAGGGGGGAGGGTCACAGAGATGAGGGCTGGAGTCCAAATCTGTGCAACTTTACCACGAGTGAGATCTGATTGGCCGATGCCACTGAATCCGGGTTAGAGGACGAGGAAGAGGAAGACGAGGAGGAAGAGGAGACGGAATTTCCTTCGGAGACCCGCTTTCTCTTGCGCTTGGGAATGCTGCTGTCTTTGGCTAGAAGGAGGGGAAAAGGCTGTTGACGCTGGAAGCTGAGGCTTTTCTGTCTCAGCCTCCTGAGCTCCCTGGAAAAGTGTTCTGTCTTTTTTTTTTTTTTTTTTAGTGGAGGCTCGCTCTGTCGCCCAGGCTGGAGTGCAGTGGCCGGATCTCAGCTCACTGCAAGCTCTGCCTCCCGGGTTTACGCCATTCTCCTGCCTCAGCCTCCCGAGTAACTGGGACTACAGGCGCCTGCCACATCGCCCGGATAGTTTTTTTGTATTTTTTTTAGTAGAGACGGAGTTTCACCGTGTTAGCCAGGATGGTCTCGATCTCCTGACCTCGTGATCCGCCCGTCTCGGCCTCCCAAAGTGCTGGGATTGTAGGCTTGAGCCACCGCGCCCGGCCAAGTGTTCTGTCTTAAGGTTTCGAGTCCCCCTTTCAGGATTTCAAGCCCCTGATCCCCTGGGGGTCAGGGCCCGCCTGTTCAGAGCCCACCTGTCCAGCCTCCTTCCCAAAGCAAGCCCGAGGGCCCACTCTCCCTGGCCTCCTGCTCTTGCTGGCCTGCCTGCTTTTGCTAACACTGTATCCTCATCCCCAGGTGTCCCTTCTCCTCCCCAGCAAGTTCACCCCTCAGGCCCTAGGTCCTCTCTCTTTCTCTTTCTTTTTTTTTGAGACGGAGTCTCACTGTGTCACCCAGTCTGGAGTGCAGTGGCGCGATCTCGGCTCACTACAACCTATGCCTCCTGGGTTCAAGCGATTCTAGTGCCTTAGCCTCCCGAGTAGCTGGGATTACAGGCGTCTGCCACCAAGCCTGGCTAATTTTTTTTGTATTTTAGTAGAGATGCGGTTGGTTTCACTATGTTGGACAGGCAGGTCTTGAACTCCTGACCTCAAATGATCCCTCCACCTTGGCCTCCCAAAGTGCTGGGATTATAGGTATGAGCCATCGAACCTGGCCTATATTGTATTTTAGAGTCTCACTCTGTTGTCCAGGCTGGAGTGCAGTGGTGCAATCATAGCTCACTGCAGCCTACAAGTCCTGGGTTCAAGCAATTCTCCCACCTCAGGCTCCCGAGTAGCTGGGACTATAGGTGTGCACTACCATGCCCGGCTAACTTTTTGTATTCTTATATCATTATGTTGCCCAGGCTGGTCTCAAATTCCCAACCTCAAGCAATCCTCCTGCCTCAGCCTCCCCAAATGCTGAGATCACAGGCATGAGCCACCATGCCTGGCTCATGGCAACAATATTAATCACATTCTCAGTTTCTGAGTATTTTCTGGGTGCTGGGCACTGTGCTAAATGCTTTGCACATTGTCTCCTGGGATCCTCCCAGCAACCCTCCAAGAACCTATTCACATTTCACTCATGAGCACCCGAAGGGGCAGGGCTGTTAAAGGACTTTCTCCAAGGCCAAGTCTGCGGGGCTCCAGAGGCCACATTCTTTCCTGGGCTCTTTAAGGCTGGGAGGGGATGTGGCCCCAGGAGAGGCTCTGGGAGTTCTGGGGAGGCTGGGCCTGCAGGCTAGGTGGTCCAGGGAGGGTATAAAGAGGACCTGGGACTGGGCGCAGTGGCTCACACTGGTAATCCCCCAGCACTTTGGGAGACCAAGGCGGGTGGATTGATTGAGGTCAGGAGTTCGAGACCAGCCTGGGCAACACGGTGAAACCCTGTCTCTACTAAAATATAAAAGAATTATATTGCTATGGTTATCACTGATGTATGGTGGCCCCGAGCGGAGAGTTCACAGGTCCAAGTAGACAGGCAGTGTCCCAGGGAAAGAAACTCTGGTTTGGAATGAGAAGTCCTAAGTTCAAATTTCCCTGTGGCCACTTACTATTATCACTGTGTGAATTTGGGAAAACCGATGAACCTCTCTGAATCAAATGGGGAAACCAGTGTGAGGTGAGACTCAGAAAACACCACATGCATACAAGAACCCAGCACCTAGCCCAGCATGGAGCAGGGGTCGGCAGGTGTTCTGCGGTTGCTGAATTCACTTGAGGTGAAGATGTAAAACTCTGAGCGGCATGTCCTGATTGGATGGGTTACTGCATGGAAACCTCGCCCAGCCCAATAAAGAAGGGCTTTTATTGTCTTTTTGAGACAAGGTCTCACTCTGTCGCCCATGCTGGAGTGCAGTGGTGTGGTCTTGGCTCACTGCAACCTCCACCTCCCAAGCTCAAGCGATCCTCCTGCCTCTGCCTCCCGAGTAGCTGGGACTACAGGTGCATAGCACCCTGCCTGGCTAATTTTTTGTAGAGACGTGGTCTCTCTCTGTTTCCCAGTCTGGTCTTGAATTCCTGGGCTCAAAGAATTCTCCTGCTTCAGCCTCCCAAAGTGCTGGAATTACAGGCATGAGCCACTGTACTCAGCCCACCAGAAGGGTCTTAATGACACAGAGTAAGGGCAGGCGGGGTCCATGGGGCAAATGTCTCTTCAACTGCAGAAAAGTCAGAAACTGGGGGTCTGTGATGTGGCATAGAGACCCTGGGAAAGAGAAGACCCTGGAGGCAGGAGGAGCCCGGGCTCTGAGTCAGAGGGAATTCTGTGGGAGATTCCACATGAAAAAGAAGTCAGAGGCTGCCCCACCCTCTGTCTCAGACTGGTCCATGGGCTGTGGCCATCCTTGAGTCACCACGAGAGATGGCCACATTGGAGGGAGTGGTGGATGTGGGTGACAGTATCCACCCTCTGGGCGTCTGTCCCAAATCCTCCTGAGACCTTCATGTGGCCTTCTGTGTCTCTGCCTTGTTGTTTTTTTTGAGACAGAGCCTGGCTGTCTTCCCCAGGCTGGAGTACAGTAGCGCGATCTTGGCTCACTGCAACTGCCGCTTCCTGGGTTCAAGCGATTCTCCTGCCTCAGCCTCCTGAGTGGCTGGGACTACAGGTGCCCACCACCACCCCTGGCTGATTTTTTTTTTTTTTTTTAGTAGAGACAGGGTTTCACCATGTTGGCCAGGCTGGTCTCGAACTCCTGACCTCAGGTGATTCACCTGCCTCCCTGCCTCAGCTTCCCAAAGTGTTGGGATGACAGGCGTGAGCCACCGCACCCGGCCTCGTCTCTGCCTTTGACCTGAGAGCCAACCAAGTCGCTTCCAGCTCCGTGTGTTCAGCGCCATGCCTCACCCTTGTAACTGGCTCTTTTATTTTATTTTTTGGAAACAGGGTCTCACTCTGTTGCCCAGGCTGGAGCGCAGTGGCACAATCATAGCTCACTCTAGCTTCCACCTTCCGGCCTCAAGCACTCCTCCTGCCTCATCCTCTTGAGTAGTTGGGACAACAGATATGCACCACCACTCCTGGCTAATTTTTACTTTTTTTGCAGAGACGGAGGGGGGGTTCACTATATGGCCCAAGCTTGTGATCAGCTCTTGATAGAAGGAGGTGGCTTGTAGCTGGGCTGTGCCACCCAGGCTGTGGAGTTCCAGGTGAACCTGGTCCTGACAGGAGTCAGGGCCTTGGGTATCAGGCCAGGTTGTGGCATGGCCTTGCTGAATCCTATCACTATCCTAGCTGAGCAGTCATACTGGGCCCTGTGGCCCACGGTGGTCTATGGTTCAGATGGGTGGTCCTGACAGCGGGGTCTACACAGCGTCTGACTCACTATGTGGCCTGGGCACGTCCCTGGACATCTCTGTGCCTCAGCTTCCCAGCTGTACAATGAGGTGGGGTAAGATTAGATCGGTACTTTTTCTTCTTCTTTTTTATTTCTTAGGAGTTGGGGTCTTGGCCAGGCACAGCGGCTCGCGCCTGTAATCCCAGCACTTTGAGATGCTGGGGTGGGAGGATCACTTGAGGTCAGGAGTTTGCGACCAGCCTGGCCAACATGGTGAAACCTCGCCTCTACTGAAAATACACAGGCCGGGCGTGGTGGCTCACGCCTGTAATCCCAGCACTTTGGGAGGCCGAGGTGGATGGATCACGAGGTCAGGAGATGGAGACCTTCCTGGCTAACACGGTGAAACCCCAACTCTACTAAAAATACAAAAAAAATTAGCCAGGTGTCATGGCGGGCGCCTGTAGTCCCAGCTACTTGGGACGCTGAGGCAGGAGAATGGCCTGAACCCGGGAGGCAGAGCTTGCAGTGAGTGGAGATCACGCCACTGCACTCCAGCCTGGGCGACAGAGCGAGACTCTGTCTCAAAAAACAAAAAAATAAAAATAAAAATACACAAAATTAGCTGGGTGTGGTGGTGCATGCCTGAAGTCCCAGCTACTCAGGAGGCTAAGGCATGAGAATCGCTTGAACTCAGGAGGCGGAGGTTGCAGTGAGCCAAGATTGCAAGACTGACTCCAGCCTAAGCGACAGAGCAAGACTCTGTCTTGAAAAAACAAAACAAAACAAAAAAAGGCTGGGCGTAGTGGCTCACGTCTGTAATCCCAGCACTTTGGGGGGCCGAGGCAGGTGGATCATGAGGTCAGGAGTTCGAGACCAGACTGGCCAACGTGGTGAAACCCCATCTCTACTAAAAATATAAAAAATAGTTGGGCGTGGTGGCGGGCACCTGTAATCCCAGCTACTTGGGAAGCTGAGGCAGGAGAATCGCTTGAACCTGGGAGGTGGAGGTTGCGGTGAGCCAAGATCATGCCACTATACTCCAGCCTGGCGACAGAGCGAGACTGTCTCGAAAAAAAAAAAAGAGATGGGGTCTCATTCTGTCATCCAGGCAGGAGTACAGTGGCATAATCATAGCTCACTGCAGCCTTAAACTCTTGGGCTCAAGTGATCCTCTGGCCTCAGCCTCCTGTGTAGCTGGGACTACAAGTGCCTACTACCATGCCTGGCTAATTTTTAGAAAAAACTTTTTGGTCTATGGCCATACCACCCCAAACGCGCCCAATCTTGCCTGATCTCAGAAGCGAAGCAGGGTTGGGCCTGGTTAGTACTTGGATGGGAGAAAAAAACTTTTTGTAGAGACAAGGTCTCATTATGTTGCCCAGGTTGGTCTCAAACTCCTGGACTCAAGCAATCCTCCCACTTAGGCCTCCCAAACTGCTGGGATTAGAGGCGTGAGCCACCACACCGGCCAATCAGTGTTTCTTTTTCTTTTTGAGACAGAGTCTTGCTCTGTCACCCAGCCTGGAGTGTAGTGGTGTGACCTCAATTCACTGCAACCTCTGCTTCCTGGGCTGAAGCAATCCTCCCACCTCAGACTCCCAGGTAGCTGGAACTATAGGCGTGCACCATCATGCCAGGCTAATGTTTATGTTTTTTTTTTTTTTCTTTGAGACAGAGTCTTGCTCTGTTGCCCAGGCTGGAGTATAGAGGCACAATCTTGGCTCATTGCAACCTCTGCCTCCCAGGTTCAAGTGATCCTCCTGCTTCAGCCCCCCAGTAGCTGGGATTACAGGCACACGCTACCACGCCTGGCTAAGTTTTGTATTTTTAGTAGAGACGGGGTTTTGCCATGTTGACCAGGCTGGTCTCGAACTCCTGACCTCAGGTAATCCACCCACCTCGGCCTCCCAAAGTGCTGGGATTACACACATGAGCCACCGTGCCCGGCCCTAATTTTTCTATTTTCAGTTGAGACGGGGTTTCACCATGTTTCACCATGTTGGCCAGTCTGGACTCAAACTCCTGATCTCAAGTGATCTGCCTGCCTCGGCCTCCCAAAGTGCTGGGATGACAGGCGTGAGCCTCCACGCCCAGCCCAATCAGTGTTTCTTAATTGGGTGCACATCATACTCATCTGGAGTACTTTCTCCCAAGTCTCATCATCCACCTTAATCAGAACCATCATGCCAGGCGGCCCCAGGTGCCTGATGAAAGGATCTGTATACCCTGCAGATGCCAGCAGAATGGAGGGGGTCCGGCCAGTCCCAGGCAGTGCCCGCCTGCCTCACCCCTTCGGTTACATGCTACCCCTCTGCTACCCAGGAGGCCTCCATCATCCTCCCTGAGGCCTGGCCTGCCTCTTGTTCTTCTAGCTGACCTCCTACACTCACTGGTGCTATGACGGGGCCTCCCCGCTGCAGGGCACCTGCAGGTTTCCGGGGGCCTCTTGGGGATACCTGGCCCTGTTCATGGAGACCTCAGGTTCCCTGGGGAGGCACCGGGGTAGAGAGGGGTTATGTTTTTCTCAAGGTGGTCAGCCATCTATTGCATGCCCACCTGGACCACATCTATCTCTGCCTCAAAAAAATTTTTTTATTAAAATTTTTTTTTTTAGGGACAGGGTCTTGCTCCGTTGCTCAGGCTGGAGTGCAGTGGTACAATCATAGCTCACTGCAGCCTCCAACTCCTGGTGTCTCTGCCTGTTTCTATGTTTTTTTTGTTTGTTTGTTTGTTTTGTTTCTGTTTTGAGGTGGAGTCTTGCTCTGTCGCCCAGGCTGGAATGCAGGGGCGCAATCTCAGTTCACTGCAACCTCCGCCTCCCGCGTTCACACAATTCTCCTGCCTCAGTCCCCCGAGTAGCTGGGATTACAGGTGCCCATGACCATGCCCAGCTAATTGTTGTATTTTTAGTAGAGACGGGGTTTCACCATGTTGCTCAGGCTGGTCTTGAACTCCTGACCTCAAGTGATCTGCCCGCCTGGGCCTCGCAAAGTGCTGGGATGACAGGCGTGAGCCACTGCGCCCAGCTCTACCTTTCTTCAAAAGGAACAGTCTCGAGTCCCCAGGGGGCAGAAGGGCGGCTTCTTCACCTCCGACTCACCTGGCACCTTGGCATCATTGCAGATTTCTGCAAAGGGTCTGAAAAAGAAAGAAATCAGGTGGCAGTTAGAAAATGAGGTTTTCCCCTCCTTTTTTTTTTTTTTTTTTTTGAGATGGAGTCTCAGTCGGTCGCCCAGGCCGAAGTGCAGTGGTGCAATTTCGGCTCACGGCAGCCTCCACCTCCTGGGTTCATGCCATTCTCCTGCCTCAGCCTCCGGCGTAGCTGGGACTAAAGGCACCCGCCACCACGCCCAGCTAAGTTTTATATTTTTAGTAGAGACGGGGTTTCACCATGTTGGCCAGGCTGGTCTTGAACTTCTGATCTCAGGTGATCCACCTGCCTCCGCCTCCCAAAGTGCTGGGATTACAGGCGTGAGCCATTGAGTCTGGCCATTTCCCTTCCTTCTCATCTGCTCCGTGAGATGTGTTGCTGCTGCTGAGGGAGCCTGGTAAGACCCACATAAAAATGGGGAACACACCGTCCCGACAGAGCATCCCTCATATAGGCCCTGGATGATGGGCCTGTGCCGGCAAATCATTCCTCTGGGTCTGCTGTCCTCATCTATAAAGCGAGGATGTTGTCTGACCAAGTGATCAGAAATGTGTGCCCAGATTTATGCAAGTGGATAGTCATCATATCATTATTATTAATTATTATTTTTGAGACAGTCTCACTCTTTTGCCCAGGCTGGAGTTCAGTGGTGCCATCCTAGCTCACTGCAGTCTCGAACTCCTGGGCTCAATCGATCCTCTTGCCTTAGCCTCCCAGTAGCTGGGAATGCAGGTGCACGCCACTATGCCCGGTTAATTTTTAAAAAATTATTATTATTATTATTATTTTTTGAGATGGAGTCTCGCTCCGTTGCCCAGGCTGGTGTGCTGTGGCGTGGTCTCAGCTCACTGCAAACTCCACCTCCCGGGTTCAAGCGATTGTCCAGCCTTAGCCTCCCGAATAGCTGGGACTACAGGCATGAGCCACCACTCCTGGCCGTTTTCCTGCATTTTCTAGTTGTTACTTCAGGGGGTAACATTACTGTATTTTCTAGTTGTTACTTTCTAGTTGTTACTTTGGGGGGTGAACTATCTGTGGGAGAAAGGGAAATCTCTACTTTTTGATTTTGAATAATTTGGTTTTTTTTGACACATGCAAATATTATCTTAATTTAAAAAAACATGTAGGCCAGGCATGGTGGCTCATGTTTGTAATCCCAGCACTTTGGGAGGCCGAGGCAGGTGGATCACTTAAGGTCAGGAGTTCGAGACCACCCTGGCCAACATGGTGAAACCCTGTCTCTATAAAAATACAAAAATTAGCTGGGTGTGGTGGTGGGCACCTGTGTTCCCAGCTATTTGGGAGGCTGAGGCACGATAATTGCTTGAATCCGGGAGGCAGAAGTTGCAGTGAGCCACATGGCGCCACTGCACTCAAGCCTCGGCGATACAGCAAGACATCATCTCAAAAAAACAAAGAAACAAAACATGTAATATAACATTGAAGATGGGCTGGGCGCTGTGGCTCAAGCTTGTAATCCCAGCACTTTGGGAGGCCGAGATGGGCAGATCACCTGAGGTCGGGAGTTTGAGACTAGCCTGACCAACGTGGAGAAACCCCATCTCTATTAAAAATACTAAATTAGCTGGGATGGTGCCACATGGCTGAGGCAGGAGAATTGCTTGAATCTGGGAGGTGGAGGTTGCAGTGAGCCGAGATCACACCATTGCACTCCAGCCTGGGCAACAAGAGCAAACCTCCATCTCAAAAAAAAAAAAAAAAAAAAGAAATACACCACAGGCTAGGTGTGGTAGCTGATCCCCATAACCCCAGCACTTTGAAAGGCCGACGTGGGAGGATGGCTTGAGCCCTAGCCTGTGCAACACACACACACACACAAAAGTGGACACAGTGACTCAGGCTTGTAATCCCAGCACTTTGGGAGGCCGAGGCAGGTGGATCACCTGAGGTCAGGAGTTCGAGACCAGCCTGACCAATATGGTGAAATCCCATCTCTGTTAAAAATACAAAAAAAAAAAAAAAAATAGCCAGGTGTGGTGGTGGTGTGTGCCTGTAGTCCCAGCTACTCGGGAGGCTGAGACAGGAGAATTGCTCAAACCTGGAAGGTGGAGGTTGCAGTGAGCTGAGATCACACCATTGCACTCCAGCCTGTGCAGGAGAACGAGACTCCATCTCAAAAAGAAAGTAATGGCCGGGCATGGTGGCTCACGCCTGTAATCCCAGCACTTTGGGAGGCCGAGGAGGGCAGATCACGAGGTCAAGAGATCAAGACCATCCTGGCTAACACGGTGAAACCCCATCTCTACTAAAAAAATACAAAAAAATTAGCCGGGTGTGGTGGCAGGCGCCTGTAGTCCCAGCTACTCAGAAGGCTGAGGCAGAACAATGGCGTGAACCTGGGAAGCAGAGCTTGCAGTAAGGCGAGATCGCACCACTGAACTCCAGCCTGGGAGACAGAGCGAGAATCCGTCTCAAAATAAATAAATTAATTAAATAAATAAAGTAATAATATATTAATAAAATAATAATTAAAAATATTAAGAAATGCATCAGTGTTGACTTTCAGTAGAAGGTTACAGCTATCTTCTTTTCTTCTATCTTTTTGTATTTTCCAGGTTGCTTTATGTACTGTTCTGAAAACAATACAATCATCTATTGTACTAAAAAAAAAAAAAGACTGGGCCGCACAGTTTAGGTGTGGTGGCTCACGCCTGTAACCCCAGCACTTTGGGAGGCCGAGATGGGAGGATCACTTGAGCTTAGCAGTTCACGACCAGCCTGGGCAGCACAGTGAGACCCTGTTGAGGCTGCAGTGGGCCATGATCATAACTCTGTACTCCTGCCTGGACAACAGAGTGAGACCCTGTCTCAAAACAAAACCCATAAGACTGTAAGGATATATGGTATAATAGTAATACTGGAGGCTGGGTGCAGTGTCTCACACCTGTAATCCCAGCACTTTGGGAGGCTGAGGCGGGCAGATCACTTCAGGTCAGGAGTTCAAGACCAGCCTGGCCAACATGGTGAAACTCCATCTCTACCCAAAAATATAAAAATTAGCCAGTGTGGTGGTGCACACCTGTAATCCCAGCTACTTGGGAGGCTGAGGCATGAGAATCGGTTGAACCCAGGAGGTGAAGGTTGCAGTGAGCTGAGACCATGCCACTGCACTCCAGCCTGGGCGACAGAGCAAGACCCTGTCTCAAAAAAAAAAAAAAAAAAGTAATCACTGAGACTGTGGAATTATAATTATTTTTAAAAATATAATAAATATTCATATTTATATTTAAACCTTCATATTTAAATGTCAACATATTTGTAATTCAATATGTTAAAAATCAGAATTGTATAGTCAGAAAAAGTCAAATTTCATGAAAACATGTTTTGTTTTTGTTTCTTCCCCAGAGAACAAATATCTAAAAAAAAAAAAAATCTTTACAAATAAGTAAATGTCCATGAGTGTTGAAGTTGTATGATTCAGGAGAAAGAGGGAGGAACTATTATAGTACACCTGGGTCTGGATCCTGGCTGGCCCCCCATGACCTTGACTTTCACCCTCCCCATGGCCTCGCCCTCTCTGTTCCCCGTTCCAGAGACTGGACACTCACTGGAGCTGGTTAATGATGACCATGCGGACGTGCTCTCGGGCCTTCAGGATCTTCTCCAGCCGGTGGATGTCGTAGGTGTTGGGGTTCCGGAAGGGGATGTCATCAGGCAGGCCCGTGACCTCCACGGCATCTGGGCTGTCCCGGATTAGTTTATAAGGGACCAGCACCGGCCGGTTCAGGCCCAGGGCCTCCCCTAGAGGGCATAGGAAGTCACGGTGAGGAAAGATGTCTCCTGTCAACGGCAAAGCCCTCTAGGGAAAGGGCTGGAGTCCGGTCTGCCCTAGCCCAGCAGCCATCACACCCAGAGAGTTTAAAAACCAAGACAAGGCCGGGCGCGGTGGCTCAAGCCTTTAATCCCAGCACTTAGGGAGGCCGAGACGGGCGGATCACGAGGTCAGGAGATCGAGACCATCCTGGCTAACACGGTGAAACCCCGTCTCTACTAAAAATACAAAAAACTAGCCGGGCGAGGTGGCGGGCGCCTGTAGTCCCAGCTACTCGGGAGGCTGAGGCAGGAGAATGGCGTAAACCCGGGAGGCGGAGCTTGCAGTGAGCTGAGATCCGGCCACTGCACTCCAGCCTGGGCGACAGAGCGAGACTCCGTCTCAAAAAAATAAATAAATAAATAAATAAAAAAATAAAAACCAAGACACTGGCCGGGCGCAGTGGCTCAAGCCTGTAATCCTAGCACTTTGGGAGGCCGAGGAGGATCACGAGGTCAGGAGATCGAGACCATCCTGGCTAACACGGTAAAACCTTGTCTCCACTAAAAAAACCCAAAAAAAGTTAGCTGGGCCTGGTGGCGGGCGCCTGTAGTCCCAGCTACTCGGGAGGCTGAGGCAGGAGAATGGTGTGAACCTGGGAGGCAGAGCTTGCAGTGAGCGGAGATCGCGCCACTGCACTCCAGCCTGGGCAACAGAGCGAGACTCAGTCTCAAAAAAAAAAAAAAATCAAGACCCACAGGCTGGGAATGGTGGCTCACACCTGTAATCCTAGCACTTTGGGAGGCCGAGGTGGGAGGATTGCTTGAGCCCAGAAGATCAAGACCAGTCTGGGCAACATGGTGAAACCTGGCTCTACTAAAAATAGAAAAATTAGCCAGGAGTGTTGGCGCATGCTCGTAGTCCCAGCTACTTGAGAGGCTGAGGCAGGAGGATCACCTAAGCCCAGGAGATGGAGGCTGCAGTGAGTGGAGATCGCACCACTGTACTCCAGCCTGGGCAACTAAGTAAGACCCTGTTTAAAAAAAAAGAAAATCAACATACACAAAATGTGGGTCATGGGCAGAGCAGCCACGTCCCCAGGGAGCAGGCAGGCCAGCTGGGGGTTCCGGAAGGCGAGGCTGGCTGCAGAGGGAGGCCCCCTGCCCACCTCCGGGAGGAGGGCTTGGTGTGCTGACCCCAACCACAGGCACTGACCGTATTTCTCATTGAAGAGTTCCTTCACCTGCTCCCGCAGGATCACCTTTTCCCCGAGTCTGTTGGCATCATCTTCATCTACAAGAGGAAGACAAGGGGGCGTGAGAGTTGGCACCAGCTTGGCCACTGGACCTGCTGCTTCTCCCACCAGGTGTCCCTGACCTGCCAAAACATTACTTTCTCTGTAGGGCCCACCACTCCCATGCAGCTGTTTTTTTTTTTCTTTTGAGACAGTCTCGCTCTGTTGTCCAGGCTGGAGTGAAGAGGCGTGATCTCAGCTCACTGCAACCTCCGCCTTCCGGGTTCAAGCGAATTCTCCTGCCTCAGCATCCCAAGTAGCTCAGATCACAGGCACGTGCCACCATGCCCAGCTGATTTTTGTATTTTTAGTAGAGATGGGGTTTCACCATGTTGCCCAGACTGGTCTCAAACTCCTGGGCTCAGGTGATCCACCCGCCTCAGCCTCCGGAAGTGCTGGGATTACAGGTGTGAGCCACTGTGCCGGGCTGCAGCTGGTTTCTAGCCTCAGTTGTTGGTCTGTCCATCCATCCATTTTTCTTTTTTTGAGACACAGTCTTGTTCTGTCACCCAGGCTAGAAGGCAGCAGTGCAATCATAGATAGCTCATGGCAGCCTCCAACTCCCAGGCTCAAGTGATCCTCCTGCCTCAGCCTCCTGAGTAGCTGGGAATACAGATGTGTGCCACCATGCCTAATTTTTTAAAGTTTTTATAGAGATGGAGTCTCGCTATGTTGCCCAGGCTGATCTTGAACTCCTGACCTCAAGTGATCCTCTTGCTTTGCCCTCCCAAAGTTCAGGAATTACAGATGTGAGCCACGGTGGCCAGGCCATCCCACATTTTCTTATCAGTGTTCCCAGCACAGGCCCTGTGTTGGGCACAAAATAACCCAAAAAGAAGAGGCAGGGCTGCTCCCCTGAGGGGCTCCCAGCCAGAGGGGGTGTCATCTGGTCACCAAAGTACAACAGGACACACTTAGGAGACAAGGGGCATGAATCAGGGTGCCCACCCTGTCTGGGAAAGTCTGGGGAGATCTCCCCCAGGAGAGAAGGATGCTTGAATGGGCTCTCAAGACCTGACATGGTGACTCATGCCTATAATCCCAGCACTTTGGGAGGGAGAGGCAGGCAGATCACTTGAGGCCAGGAGTTCGAGACCACTCTGGTCAACGTGGTGAAACCCCATCTGTACTAAAAATACAAAAAGATTAGCTGGGTGTGGTGGCGGGCACCTGTAGTCCCAGTTACTCAGGAGGGTGAGGCAGGACAATCACTTGAGCCTGGGAGGTGGAGGTTGTAGTGAGCGGAGATCACGTCACTGCACTCCAGCCTGGGAGACAGAGACCTGTCTCAAATAAAAATGAAAACAAACAAATAAGACACCGGGGCAGAAGGACCAGCCATGCATAGGCACTCAAGGGTGAAAGATCCCGTGTTGGCTGGGTGCGGTGGCTCACGCCTGTAATCCCAGCACTGTGGGAGGCCGAGACGGGCAGATCACCAGAGGTTAGGAGTTTGAGACCCTTCTAGCCAACATGGCGAAACTCCATCTCTACTAAAAATACAAAAATTAGCCAAGTGTGGTAGTGGGCACCCGTAATCCCAACTACTCAAGAGGTTGAAACAGGAGAACTGCTTGAACCCGGGAAGCGGATGTTGCAGTGAGCGAAGATCGCGCCATTGCACTCCAGCCTGGGCGACAACAGCGAAACGAAACTCTGTCTCAAAAAAAAAAAAAAAAAAAAGGAAAGAAGAAAAAAGAAAGATCTCGTGTCCCGGAAGTGGCTGAACTTTGGGGTGGTACATGGGAGATGACTGATGGGCCTAGCAGGGTCTGGGCCGGTGTGACTGTGCTGGACTGTTGGAAATCCCCTAACTGCTTGCTGGCCAAGGTCTGTGAATGGGAAACAGACCGTGTCTGCGAGTGTGGGGGCTGTGCATTCTCCCCGCTCACTGCCCAGGCAACCGTCATGGCCTATCTGCTGCTTGAGCCCTGGCATGCTCCGCTGTCCCCTCCCTGTAGCCTAGAGGAGCTGCCGGGGTCAGTTAGCCCTGGAGACGGGGCCTGAGCTGGGCTGTAAGGCTGAGGGGTGGTTGGGCTGGAGATGGGGTCTGGGGTAGAGCTCTGCAGCAGGCTGTGGGCTTGTGCCAGGGTTGAGGACGGGACTGGGATTGCAGGAAGGGTGGTTTGCATGTCCAACAGGAAATCTCTCTGAGAAGCATGGGGTCACATGGGCTGGGCCTCTGGGGCAGGCGGGTTGGGTAAGGGTGAGATGTTGGGGGAGTGGAGCAGGCAGGGAGCCAGGGCCGGATGATGCAGGACAGAGCAGACTGATGGGTCTTTAGAGCAAAATGACTCTTGTTTTTTCCTCTTTGTTTTTCCAAGACAGAGTCTCACTCTGGACCCAGGCTGGAGTGCAGTGGCATGGTCTCGGTTCACTGCAACCTCTGCCTCCCAGGTTCAAGCCATTCTCGTGCGTCAGCCTCCTGAGAGCTGGGACTACAGGCGCCTGCCACCACGTCTGGTTAATTTTTGTATTTTTAGTAGAGATGGGGTTTTGCCATGTTGGCCAGGCTGGTCTCGAACTCCTGAGTTCAGGTGATCTGCCCGCCTTGGCTTCCCAAAGTGCTGGGATTACAGGCGTGAGCCACCGTGCCTGGCCTGACTCCTGTTTTTTGAGACACGGTCTCACCCTGTTTCCCAGGTTGGAGTACAGTGGTGCCATCATGACTCACTGCAGCCTTGAACTCTTGGGCTAAAGCAGTCCTCCCTGCTCAGTCTCTCGAGTAGCTGAGGCTCCCGGCATGGATCACTGTGCCAGACTAAATTTTTTTTTATTTTTTGTAGAGAGAGTCTCTGTTGCACAGGCTGTTCTCCAACTCCTAGGCTCAAGCGATCCTCCTGCCCTCAGCCTCTGACAGTGCTGGGATTACAGTTGTGAGCCACTGTGCCTGGCTCTTTTAATCTTGAAAACCCTGGGAAGAGCTCACTTGAGTTTAGGAGGTCACCTTAGGAACTGCATCTCCTGGGCTGGTGCTCTATGCTGCTTGGAGTCTGCTGACCCCATCTGGGTGGCTTGGCCTCCTATGCACAAGCTGCCAGAATGGAGGCCCTGTTCCCAACGTGGGGGTTGCCCCAAAGAGCAGGGAGCTTCCCACAGGACAGAGGCTGGGCACCTGCTTGGCCTGGTTCCTCCTTTTCCCAGGGCTCCAACACCCACCACCTCAGGTGCTCCCAAACCCTGCAGGTCCCTGACCTGGTCCGTCCACACCCACACTCAGGAATCTGCGCACACCTCTGAGTTGCTGCATCTGTCTTCAGGCACGGCCCGGGAGCTCCCCTGGGTGCCCAGGACACCACAAACATCAGCCATTTCAGACAACATCCTCCTCCCGTGTCCCTATCTCGTGGAGTAATGCCTCTAATTCAGCCACACCAAGACCCCACGCTCCACATCCCCTAGAACCCTCGTCTTCTCCTGTGGCCCAACACGGCCCTGCCTTTCAGGACTAGGATGTGGGAAGAATCGAGGCCACCCTTGTCCAAATCCCGTGCACACCACTGTGATGGAGTCCTGGGCCCAAGGACCAGCTCCTAGAGCCTGCAGGGAAGTGACGGAACGTTCCATCTGTCCCCACGCCACTGAGGAATCTTTGGTGGCAGGATTCTCAGCAGTGTGTGCACAGAACAGAGAAAGGATGGCCTGGATCACACACATCACTGTGTGCAGATGCTTTCCTAGACACTGCAGCCAAGGACACAGAGGCCCAGAGAGGTAAAGAAACTTGCCCAAGGTCACACAGCCCCTAAGCACCAGGAGTACTCTGTGTCGACCCCAAAGCCCTGGTCTTTCCACTCAACCATGGGCCCTGGGTTTCCTGATGTCTCAGATTCCCCTACAGTTTCTTTCTTTCTTTTCTTTTCTTTTTCTTTTTTTTTTTTTTTGAGATGGAATCTCGCTCTGTCACCCAGACTGGAGTGCAGTGGCCAGATCTCAGCTCACTGCAAGCTCCGCCTCCTGGGTTTACGCCATTCTCCTGCCTCAGCCTCCCGAGTAGCTGGGACTACAGGCGTCCGCCACCTCACCTGGCTAGTGTTTTGTATTTTTTAGTAGAGACGGGGTTTCACCGTGTTAGCCAGGCTGGTCTCGATCTCCTGACCTCGTGATCCGCCCGTCTTGGCCTCCCAAAGTGCTGGGATTACAGGCTTCAGCCACCGCGCCCGGCCTCTTTTCTTTTTTTTAAACAGTCTTGCTCTGTCCCCCAGGCTGGAGTGCAGTGGTGCGATGTTGGCTCACTGAAACTTCTGCCTCCTGGGTTCAAGCGATTCTCATGCCTCGGCCTCCCGAGTATCTGGGAGTATCTGGGATGGCAGGTGCCTGGCACCACGGCTGGCTGATTTTTGTATTTTTAGTAGAGATGGGGTTTCACCATGTTACTCAGGCTGGTCTCCAACTCCTGGCCTTAGGTGATTCACCTGCCTCGGCCTCCCAAATTGCTGGGATTACAGACGTGAACCACCATGCTCAGCCTTCCCTACAGTATCTGGAGAAAGAAGACTTAATCTTTAAGATGGTTTCCTCTAAATCTCTTGCTCTCGGCCCATAATGCCACACCTCTGTCTTCTTCTGTGCCGGGACAGAGTGAGACTCAAAGAGCTCTACGAAGCCTGCAGGATAGAAAGAAGCTTAGCAGACTCCTCAAAGACAAGGCCCAGACCGGGCACAGTGTCTCATGCCTGTAATCCCAGCACTTTGAGAGGCCAAGGCAGGTGGGTCACTTGAGGTCAGGAGTTCCAGACCAGCCTGGCCAACATGGTGAAAACCCGTCTCTACTAAAAATACAAAACACTGGCTGGGCGTGGTGGTGAACGCCTGTAATCCCAGTTACTCAGGAGGCTGAGGCAGGAGAATCCCTTGAACTGGGTGGTGGAGGTTGCAGTGATCTGAGATCGCGCCACTGCACTCCAGCCTGGGCAACAGAGCAAGACTCCGTCTCAAGAAAACAAACAAACAAACAAACACAAAAAACAAGGACCCCAAACTCACTATGCCAAAGGAAAATGTTAAGCTTGGGAACTGAGTCACACGATAGCCTTTTGTCCCTAAGCAGATAATTGCAAGATAGAAGGCCACCTATCTCCCCTGGTGGCCTCCCTCACCCTGGCCATGTAAATTCACAGCTTATCTTCACCGGCAGGGGACAAAGATAAGAAGAGAAATCATTGCTCCGTCCACCCAAGACAAATGCCTATTTGACTTCCTCTCTTCTGTTTATCTTACGTAAAATGCATATTTACTGAGCACAGGATGAATACATCATTAACTATTCCTCTTCTCCCTTTATTTTTTTATTTTTTGAGACAGAGTCTCACTGTTTTCCAGGCTGGAGTGCAGTGGCATGATTCTGGCTCACTGCAACCTCTGCCTACCGGGTTCGAGTGATTCTCGTGCCTCAGCCTCCAGAGGAGCTGGGATTACAGGCACCCGCCACCACTCCTGGCTAATTTTTTTTTGGTATTTTTAGTAGAGATGGGGTTTCATTATGCTGCCCAGGCTGGTCTCGAACTCCTGACCTCCGGTGATCCACCTGGCTTGGCCTTCCAAAGTGCTGGGATTACAAGCGTGAGCCACTGTGCCCAGCCCCTCTTTCCCCTTGAAATACCAAAGTCCTCAAAATCCTCTCTGCAAAAAAGCACAGGCCACAGACCCTATCGCAGCTTGAGTCTCTTTTTCCTGGCTGTGTCCTCTACCATGGCAAAATAAATCTCTAAATCGATGGAGACCTGTTCCAGGCACTTTTTGGTTTACATGGCCCACGGGAGCCTATAACAAGAATCCTGACCCAGCTGGGAGTCAGGGAGGGCTTCCCAGAGGAGGTGACCACCACACGGGGCCCAAAGCTCCAAGGATGTGGGCTCATCTGCACGCTGGGGCTCATCACACGGACCTCCAAGGCAGTTGGGAGCGGCGAGTAAGGCACAAGGAAACTTGTAGCATCCTGTAATTTCAGGTGCTCCACACACGTTAGCAAATCAGGAAACTTCCCCTGTTCCTTCCAAGTCTTGCCTGGTCTCGGGAGAAGTGCAACCCTAAATCAGTCTGCAGCTAACCAGGAGTGACACTACGGGGCAGTCAGTAGGACACTATGGCAGTTCTATATGGCGCACACAGGTCCCAGGCTGTGAACCAGAAGTGGCGGGAGGTGTGCACGTGAGGAAAGTGGGGCTGGGCTGGCTGAGGGGGCTGGTGGTTTGGGGAGGCGTCCTGATCACCTCTGGAGTGTGGGAAGGGTGGAGTGGGGCTAAATGCCTTTGTCAGTAACACCAAGAACTGGCTGGATGTAGTAGCTCACGCCTGTAATCCCAGCACTTTGGGAGACTGAGGCCAGGAGTTTGAAACCAGCTCGGGCAACATGGCAAGACCCTGTCTCTACTAAATAAATAAATAAATAGAAAAATTAGGTGGGCATGGTGGTGTGTGCCTGTAATCCCAGCTACTTGGGAGGCTGAGGTGGGAGGATCACTTGAGCCTGGAAGGTCAAGGTTGCAGTGAGCCATGATCTCCAGCCTGGGCGACTGAGCTTAGACCCTGTCTCAAACAAACAACAAAAATTAAAAAATAAAAAACAAGCTTGGCACATACTATGTGCAGACACGGTGCAAGGCCCACAATATGCCTTGTCCGTGGGATTCTCTAGCTCAGTCAACATCAAGCTCAGGAAGAACACTGATTTTTCTCTGTAGCTGCTCTTGCATTTTCCTACCTCTTTCTTTTTATTTAATTTAGAGGAAAGAGAATTACTTTTTTTTTTTTGGTAGAGACAAGGTCTTGCTGTCATTCAGGCTGGAGTGCAGTAGCTGGGACTACAGGTGTAGGCTACCACTACCAGCTAATTTTTCCATTTTTTGTAGAGATGGGATCTTGCTATGTTGTCCAGACTACATTTTAAAAAATCATGAGTTTTTGAGGGAAATGGAGTAGGGCAGGCTCTGGTGGGAGCTGGATTGGACGAGCCCCTGCTTGAATGCCTGCATACAGTAGGGAAAAGGGGGATCCCCAGGGCCAGGGATGGGGAAAGTCCCTGGCTCATTAGACAGGAAGGCCATCTTCATTCTACCCCCAATGCTGTGTGGTGTATGGAAAGTCACTCAACCTCTCTGAGCCTGTTTCTACATTCCTCAACTGGGACTCTGGGCCTGCTGGATCTAATCTCACATATCAAAAAGCACTACAGGCTGGGCACAGTGGCTCATGCCTGTCATCCCAGCACTTTGGAAGGCTACAGTGGGAGGACTGCTTGAGGCCAGGAGTTCAAGACCAGCCTGGGTAACATAGGGAAACCCTGTTTCTATAGAAAAAAAAAATGCTGGGCATGGTGGTGCACACCTGGAATCCCAGCTCTTCTGGGAACTGTGAATGCACCAGAGGCAGCTCCTTGGGCAAATAAGTGACTTACTGTGTGGGAGGGAACCTGAACCACAGGTGAAGACCGACTCCCCTGTCCCCTGCCGTGTCTGAGGACCTGACACTGGTTTTGTGTCTGTGCTCTAGCCGAGCCCTGCAGGGGAAAGGGCAACGTCTCGATCCGAACAGATATTCCTGTTGGGGCTCAGAGGTGTGCAGGCTGGCGCCAGTCTCGCCCAACAGGAATCGTGGCCACCGCTGCAACCAAGACAGCTCACCCATGTACCTGGTTAGCCCCGAGGGAGAATGCTAAGATCCTTGCTAACCCAGATGGCCCAGCCAAGCATGTTTTTTTTTTTTTTGAATTGAGATATCTGGCTCTGTTGCCCAGGCTGGAGTGCAGTGGAGCAATCTCAGCTCACTGTAACCTCCACCTCCTGGGCTAAAGCCGTCCTCCATCCTCAGCCTCCCGAGTAGCTGATGCTACAGGTGTGTGCCACTATGCCTGGCTAATTTTTGTATTATTTGTAGAGACAAGGTCTCACTATGTTGCCCAGGCTGGTCTTCAACTCCTAAGCTCAAGCAATCCATCCACCTTGGCCTCCCAAAGTGCTGAGATACAGGCGTGAGCCACCATGTGCAGACCAGCTGAGCATCTCAGAGAGCTGCAGGTGGGGTCAGGAGTCCCCTTTCCCGACACAGCCAGACTCCTGCTGCCACCACCAGATCACCACCAGGGAGTTCCCCAAGGACTGCTGTGGGCAGTGGCGGCCTCGGCCTTGGGTGGGGCAGGGCAGCTCCAGCACACTCAGTCACCTCTGAGTCTAATCTGCTCACAGGAAAAACACGGATCAGAAAACCGCCCCAGAGAGCTGCTGAGAACACTGTGGGGACAGGCGCAATACTGGTCCTTGCAAGGCCAGGGCCACAAGCCCAACGGTCTACCCAAGACTGATTGCCTGGGTTCAAATCCCAGCTCTGCTATCAGCTCGCGACCCTGGGCAAGTCCTTGAACCACTCGATGTCTTCATCTGTAAAGCAGCAATGGGCCGGGCACGTGGTGGCTCATGTCTTTCATCCCAGCACTTTGAGAGGCCGAGGTGGGCGGATCACCTGAGGTCACAAGTTTAAGACCAGCCTGGCCAACATGGTGAAACTTCATCTCTACTACTAATTAAAAAAAATTAGCCGGGCGTGGTGGCGGGTGCCTGTAATCCTAGCTACTCGGGAGGCTGAAGCAGGAGAATCACTCGAACCCGGGAGGCGGAGGTTGCAGTGAGCCAAGATTGCGCCATTGTGCTCCAGCCCGGGCAACAAGAGTAAAACTCTGTCTCCCCGCCCCCGCCCCCACCAAAAATAAGGGAGTTTAGTTTACTGTCCTGAACGCCAAGTCAGCAAACCTATTCTTGGGAGGACCTGCCTGAGCTTCCCTGAACCCAGGCTGGCTGTAAATGACACCCACAGTTGCAAACGTTTCGGTGTTCCCTGTTTGAAAATGTCATAGTTGGGACTCAGTGTGTGCGGGCTTTCACCTTCATGTTTCTGCCCCCAGTGCTGTGAGAGTCTTGCTGAAAGAACCCGTCCCCACGGCAGTGACCTCCTGCCCACCGCCCCCGGACAGTGACGCCTTTGGTGGACTGGCCTTCCCTTGACATTTTTCCTGCCCCTCCTGCTCATTCTGCTCTTCGGTCTCCTCTCTCTTTTGAACGCTGCCTGGGCAACTCTCATCTTATCCTTTCCAACCTGCTGCCTGTTAGCCCAAGGAGTAACTGAATTTTGCCAAGGGGGAAAACATAGACGACCAAGCTCACTGAATCACAGCCATGCTATGTACACAATTTTAAACCAAGTGGCTCGGGTGATGCCTGGGCTGGCTCTGCGGCTCTCTCCCGGGGCAAAGTGCAAGAGCCCTAGCCAGCCCTGACTCTCCCGGCCTAGTTAGAGGTCTTCAGCTCAGACCGACGATCTCATGTTGGTAATTATGACCATTCACAGCAGGGAGACGCAGCCAGCGAAGGGCAAGGGCGGCTTAGAGGAGAGATACTGCAATCTGTAGCAGAAGCGTGGGATAATAGTCCTCTCCCCTCCTGAACCACTTCACAGAGCCCCAACTCTCTGCCAGGCCCGGGCAGAGTTCAAGGCTGCAGCGATTGCACCACTGCATTCCAGCCTGGGTGACAGAGCGAGACCCAGTCTCGAAAAGATAAATAAGATACATTCAGATTCAGCTTTTAACCCTTTCTAGGGTCCGTGCACAGGTTTAGCAGGAATTCCATCAGCTCCATTTCATGGATGAGATAACTGAGGCCTGGAGAGAGGAGGGCCAAGCTGCAGCAGGGCAGAGACCTGTGCCCAGGCCAATGATCATAAGCCTGTGGTTCTTCTGCCATGCTAGACCTGACTGGGCCTGGACACTGCGTGCAGTAGGGGCCCTTAAGGCTTGACCCATTTTGATTCCCCTTTTCCCCACTGTATGCAGGCATTCAAGCAGGGGCTCGTCCAATCCATCCCCTACCAGAGCGTGCCCTATCCCATTTCCTTCAAAAACTCATGATTTAAAAAAAATGTAGCCTGGGCAGCATAGCAAGATCCCATCTCTACAAAAAATGGAAAAATTAGCTGGTCATGGTGGCCCACACCTGTAGTCCCAGCTACTGCACTCCAGCCTGAATGACAGCAAGACCCTGTCTCTACTGAAAATCCACTTTACAAAGGGAACTGTCTTTTTTTTTCTTTTTTCCCCTTAAGATGGAATCTCGCTCTGTCATTCAGGGTGGAGTGGCAGTGGCATGATCTGGGTTCACTGGAACCTCTGCCTCCCAGGTTCCAGCAATTCTCCTGCCTTAGCCCCTCGGGTAGCTGAGACTACAGGCATAAGCCAACACACTCGACTGATTTTTGTGTTTTTAGTAGAGACGGGGTTTCACCATGTTGGCCAGGCTGGTCTCGAACTCCTGAACTTAGTTGATCCGCCTGCCTCGGCCTCCCAAAGTGCTGGGATTACAGGCATGAGCCACCGTGCCCGGCCCAAAGGGAACTGTCTTAAAGTGGGATCGAGTTGTCGAAGTACTCTCTGGGTCCCCAAGACCCCTCCTGAACCCCTCTAGGGCCTAGACATGCCAGAGCCATCAAACCCCCAAATCCAAAACTCCAGTGAGGGGGGGAAGGAGGCTGTTGGAACGAGGGAATCTCTACTTCTCTTCCTCTGCTTTTTATTTTTATTTTTCAGATGGAGTCTCGCTCTGTCACCCAGGTTGGAATGCAGTGGTGCGATTTGAGTTCACTGCAACCTCCGCCTCCTGGGTTCAAGTGATTCTCCTGCCTCAGCCTCCCATGTAGCTGGGATTACAGGTGTGCACCACCGTGCCTGGCTAATTTTTGTCTTTTTAGTAGAGATGAGGTTTCACCATGTTGTCCAGGCTGGTCTTGAACTCCTGAGTTCAAGCGATTCACCTACCTCGGCCTCCCAAAGTGTTGGGATTACAGGCATGAACCACTGCGCCCGGCCTCCTTCCTCTGTTTTTCAAAACTTATTTTTTTAGAGATGTAGTCTCATTTCGTTACCCATGCAGTGGTGTGATCCTAGCTCACTGCAGCCTTGACCTCACCCTCCTACCTCAGTCTCCTGAGTACGTGAGCGAGGCGGGTGGATCATGAGATCAGGAGATGGAGACCGTCCTGGCTAACACGGTGAAACCCTGTCTCTACTAAAAATACAAAAAAGTAGCTGGGCGTGGTGGCGGGCGCCTGTAGTCCCAGCTACTCGGGAGGCTGAGGCAGGAGAATCACTTGAACCCGGGAGGTAGAGATTGCAGTGAGCCGATATTGCACTGCTTCACTCCAACCTGGGCGACAGAGTGAGACTTTGTCTCAAAAAAAAGAACGTAAAATGATAAGCAAAATGAAATAATTTTTGTTTAGGTAAACATTATATGCAATAAAATAATTTAAAAAAATTAACTCGTGAGCCTGGTGTGGTGGCTCACGCCTGTAATCTCAGCACTTTGGGAGGCCGAGGCAGGAGGATCACTTGAGAGCAGGAGTTGGAGACCAGCCTTGGGCAACACAGAGATCCTCTGTCTACAAAAAATTTAAAAGTAGCTGGTGCAGTGGCACTCGGCTGTAGTCCCAGCTACTCGGGAGGCTGATGCGGGAGGATTGCCTGAGCCCAGGAGTTGGAGGCTACAGTGAGCTATGATAGTGTCACTGCACTCCAGCCTCTTTCTACGAAAATAAAAAATAAAATATGAGCTGGGCGTGGTAGCACGTGTGCTTGTAGCCCTAGCCACTCGGGGGACTGAGGTGGTAGGATGGTTTCAACCTAGAAGGACCAGGCTGCAGTAAGCTATGACTGTGCCACTGCATTGCAGCCTGGGCAAGAGGGAGACTGTCTTTAAAAAAAAAAATTAAAAAAGAAATCAACCAGTGAAAAATGACTACATCATGGAGGAGAACAGGCACAGAAGGTGTTTTTGGCAATTTGAATAAAGACCATATATTAGATGACAGGGAATTATTAAGTTTTATAAGTGCGATGATACTATTGTGAGTATGTAAAATAACAGTGTTTTTCTTAGGAGATGTGCATTGAAATATTTAGGAATGAAGAGTCAAGATGTTTGCAACTTCAAATGGAGAAAAAGAAAGAGAAATTATGTGTGTGTGCGCATGTGTGTGCGTGAGAGAGAGAGAGAGAGAGAGAGAGGAGAGAGAGAGAAAGCAGGGATAATGGCAGTATGCTAAGAATTACTGAACCCAGTTGGGCGCGGTGGCTCACACCTGTAATCCCAGCACTTTGGGAGGCCGAGGCGGGTGGATTGCTTGAGGCCAGGAGTTCGAGACCAGCCTGGTCAACATGGCAAACCCTGTCTCTACTAAAAATACAAAAAATTAGCGGGGCGAGGTGGTGCGCACCTGTAGTCACAGCTACTCAGGAGGCTGAGGCAGGAGAATCGCTTGAACTCGGGAGGCGGAGCTTGCAGTGAGCCGAGATCCCACCACTGCACTCCAGTGTGGGCGACAGAGCGAGACTCCGTCTCAAAAAAAATAAAAATAAAAAAATGCTCGACCCATCACGGGCACCTGGTAACTCAGAGAAGCTGAGCTCTTCTGTTGCCAGATCTTTGAACTTTGATCTTTGCACGGACTCATTCATTTAATCCTTAAAACAGGGGGCCGTGCTCAGTGGCTCACGCCTGTAATCCCAGCACTTTGGAAGGCCAAGGTGGGCAGATCAGAGGTCAGGAGTTTGAGACCAGGCGGGGCAACATGGTGAAACCCTGTCTCTATTACAAATACAAGAATTACCCAGGCATGGTGGCACGTGCTTGTAATCCCAGCTACTCAGAAAGCTGAGGCAGGAGAATTGCTTAAACCTGGGAGGCAGAGGTTGCAGTGAGCCGAGATTGTGCCACTGCACTCCAGCCTGAAGGACAGAGCAAGACTCGGTCTCAAAAAAAAAAAAAAAAAAAAAAAGACAAGGAAACGGATTTTCCCCTAGAGCCTAGAGCTTCCAGAAGGACCCAGCCCTGCTGACATCTTTGTTTTTTTTTTTTTTTTGAAACAGAGTAACCTCCATCTCCTGGGTCCCAGTGATTCTCCTGCCTCAGCCTTCCGAGTAGCTGGGATTACAGGCACGTGCCTGATCGAACCCCTGATCGCAAGTGATTCGCCTGCCTCAGCCTCCCAAAGTGCTGGGATTACAGGAGTGAGCCACCGCACCTGGCCCCCAATACCTTGACATGAGCCTTGGAAGACTCATTTCAGACTTCTGACCTCCAGAACTGTAAGGCAATACATTTGTGTTGTTTTAAGCCACTATGTTTAGGTAATTTATTTTTTTGAGACAGGGTCTCACTCTGTTGCCCACGCTGGAATTCAGTGGCACAATCATGGCTCACTGTAGCCTGACCTCCTGAGCCCAAGTCATCCTCCCGCCTTAGCCTTCCTAGTAGCTGGGACCACAGGTGTGTACTACGTGCAGCTAATTTTTTTTTTAAGAGATGGGGTCTTGCTATGTTGTCCAGGCTTGTCTCGAACTCCTGGGCTCAAGTGACTCTCCTGTCTCAGCCTTCCAGAGTGCTGGGATTACAGTGTGAGCCACTGGACCCAGCTTGTTTTAAGGCTTGGAATACCAGTTATAAATTCATGATTCCCCAAATCATATCTCAAGCCTGGACTGCTCCCCTGAGCCCCAACTCGCTTCCAACTTCGACTGGATGAGACCCCAGATTGAACACGCCTGCCCCACCAGCTTCTCCTGCATCTTCCCTGTCTCCACCCACGGCACCTCCGTCCTTCCCCAAGTTCAGCCCGAATCTCTGAAGTCAAAGTCAGCTCCTCATTTTCTCACAGCTTACATCAGCACATTCTGTTGGCTTCGGCCAACTCACCTAAGAGTCGGTGACTCACCACCCCACTGCCGCCACAGGCGTCGCCTGGATTATTACATCCTCCTTATGTCTCTCCACCCTTGCCTGTCCTCAAGCCAGCAACCAGAGGCATCCTGTTAAAACAAGCTGGATCCTGTTCCCCTCTGCTCAGAACTGTACCGACTCCCAGCTCACTCTGAGCAAAAGTCAAAATCCTTATCTGACCATGTACCATCTTCCCTGTCCATCTCCATCTCATCTCTCACCTACCCTGACCTTCCTCCAACACCCTGGCAGGTGACCTCAGGGGCTTGGCAGCTGCTGTTCTCTCTGCCTGCAACACTGTTCCCTGCTACCCCTTCAGGCCTTTACTCTAAGGCCTCCTTCTGGTCAACACCTAAATAATGTTGCAATCCCCGAAAAATAAACACAATTGCTCCCATGGTTTACTCTTTGCAGATTTTCTGTTTATCCCCCCACCCCCGCATGTAAGCTCCGTGAGGCTGGGTTTTTTGTTTTTATGAGACAGAGTTTCGCTCTTGTTGCCCAGGCTGGAGTGCAGTGGCGCAATCTTGGCTCACTGCAACCCCTGCCTCCCGGGTTTAAGCGATTCTCCTGCCTCAGCCTCCCAAGTAGCTGGGATTATAGGTGTGTGTGTCATGAAGGCGGGATAATTTTTTGTATTTTTAGTGAAAACAGGGTTTCACCATGTTAGCCAGGCTGGTCTCCAACTCTGGCCTCAGGTGATCCACCCGCCTTAGCCTCCCAAAGTGTTGGGATTATAGGCGTGAGCCACTGTGCCCAGCCAGGTTTTTTTTTTTTTTTTTTAAATCAGTATTGATTAAAAGTCCAGCATAGGCTGGGCACGGTGGCTCATGTCTGTAATCCTAGTACTTTGGAAGTTTGATGTGCGTGAGCCTAGGAGTTCCAGACCAGCCTGGGAAACATGGCAAAACCCCATCTCTACAAAAAAAACCAAAAATTAGCCTGGCACGGTGGTGCACGCCTCCAGTCCCAGCTACTTGGGAGGCTGAGGCAGGAGGATCACTTGAGCTTAGGGAGGCCGAGAATGCAGTGAGCCATGATCGTGCCACTGCACTCCAGTATGAGTGACACAGAGAGACCCTACCTTAAAAAAGAAAAAAAAAAAGTCCAGTATCTAGGCTGGGTATAGTGGTTCATGCCTGTAATCCCAGTACTCTGGGACACCAAGGTGGTGAGATCCCTTGAAGCCAGGAGTTCTAGACCAGTCTGGGCAATAAAGCAAGACGTTGTCTCTACAAAGATATTAGATAAGAACAATGAGGCCGGGCTCAGTGGCTCATGCCTGTAATCCCTACACTTTGGGAGATCGAGGCGGGTGGATCACCTGAGGTCGGAGTTCGAGACCAGCCTGGCCAATACGGTAAAACCCCATCTCTACTAAAAATACAAAAAAATTTTAGCTGAGCGTGGTGGTGCGTGCCTGTAATTCCAGCTACTCAGGAGGCTGAGGCAGGAGAATCACTTGAACCCAGGAGGTGGAGGTTGCAGTGAGCTGAGATTGCACCGCTGCACTCCAGCCTGGGCAATAGGAATGAAACTGTCTCAGAAGCAAAACAAACAAAAACAAACAAAAAGAATAATGGAATAATAATAAAAGACCAGCATCTGGCACAGTGCTGGCTCCAATGAGACATCTGTGCCCGTGCATGGATGAGTGACTGCACCTGTGCCCCCAAGGCCTCTGTTGGGGCCCCACCAAGTCCTCTGCAGGCGGCGCTGAGCCCTCTCCATGACGGGAAGGTTCTTAGAGGGCTAGGCCTGCGTGTCCCCCCACCTCCACCTCCCTCCTCCTTTGCCACCACACCCCTCCCCACAAGGCTAGAAGGATCCGGTACACCCAGTAAACCACATGTGCTGAGCCATGGTTACCGCCCTGCCCCTGCTCTGCTTCTGTGGCTCAGACACACTCATCAGCTTCTGTTCGGCACAAGGTGCCTGGTGACCCCTCGGTGCTGATCTCATTCCAGCCTAAATAAAGGTGCGGGTTGCTCTCGTCAGCTTGGGTGGTCTCCGTTGGGGAAAGGGTTTCTGGGAGGCTTTCTGGGATGTTGCAAGAGACTCTAAAGGCACCCCCAACCCTGCTCCCTTTTGGGGCCAGAAAGCCCCTGTCTATTTTTAATTTTATTTTAATTAATTTGGTTTTTTTTTTGAGAGGTCTTGCTCTGTTGCCCAAGCTGGTGTGCAGTGGCACCATCACGGCTCACCGCAGCCTCGACCTCCTGGGCTCAAGTGAACCTCTTGCCTTAGCCTCCTGAGTAGCTGGGACTACAGGCGTGTGCCATCATGCCTGGCTAATTTTTTGTCAAGATAGGATTTTGCCATGTTGCCCAGGCTGGTCTCGAACTCCTGAGCTCAAGCAATCCGCCTGCCTCAACTTCCCATACTGCTGGGATGACAAGTGTAAGCAACCACGCCCAGCCTGGAAGCCCCTGTCTAATAAAGGCTAAGAACCTCCCAAGGTTCCCTTCCCCGACGTGTGGAAGGTTGAGGGGCAGGATGGAGTTGCAATGACCCCAGCTGAGTCCCCACCAGCCTGAAAAGGGCAGGGTCTCCCCAACATGCCATCATTTCATGGCCCACTCTGCCACTTCAGAAGAAAGGAGGCATCAGGCCAACTCTGGGCCCGGCAGCAGGGCGTCTTGTCTGCCCACAAAGGCCTCCAAGCCCCGCCCTGCAGATGCCAGCTCTCCCTGGGAAGGCAGAAGGGAGATCATTACTGAACCCTAATTAACAAAGACAAGCAGAGATAATTCAGTGGAGAAACATGTGGCTGGTGCTGGAATTGTGATATCTTTAGAAACTCGAGAAAGGACGGCTTTATTTTGAGCTTTCAAGAGCAGAAGAGCTCTCAAGAACTCAAGACAGAGTTGGAAGGGTGGAGAGGGGGTGGGGAAGGCTGAGAGAGGGAGGCAGGCACCAGAGGGTGTGTGCCTGTGTGTGACTGGGGACAACGAAATGACTCTCAGGTCTTGGGCAGCAGAAGGGAGGATCATGGAGAATGTCCTTGTTCTGTATCACCTCAAAGAAATGGAGGCCCAACGACAGTAACTCATCCAAGATCAGAGACAGCAAGTTAACTTATCTAAAATCAGAGATAAGCAAGTTAACTTATCTAAGATCAGAGATAGTAAGTTGACTTATCTAGATCAGAGATAGTAGGTTAACTTATCCAAGATCACACAGCTCAGAAGTGATGGTACTGCTTCCTGAGAAGGCAAAAAGGGACCTGTTCCTGTGCCTGCCACTGTTCAGTCCCTCCCCGTGTCCCCCCAGTACCCTCTGCAGAGGTCAATCCATTAGCATCCAGACCTGCTTCAGCTCATCCTCTCCAATAAGCCTGTCCCACCACAGCACCCACTGGGTGACAGGAGACCCCACAGAAGAGAGAGGCTTAGCAGGAGATCAAAGAGGACGATGACAAGTGGTGCTATTGTATTTGAGGCTTCTGGCCTTTCTCCATTTGTACCCCCTGAAAAGGGATCACAGCCCTCTGCCTGGCAGGCGTTTCCCCCACAGCTGAGCTTCTCGAATTGGGCCTCAAACAATTCTGGTGGGGGTGAGAGGTGAGTGTAGGTGGAATGATCTTCCTCGGCGACACGTAATATTTTTTTTTTTTTTTTTTTTTGAGACAAGGTCTCACTCTGTTGCCCAGGCTGGAGTACAGTGGCAAAATCACAGCCCACTACAGCCTCCAACTCCCAGGGTCAAGCGGTCCTCCCACCTCAGCCTCCTGAGTAGCTGGGATGATAGTCACACACCACCATGCCCGGCTCATTTTTTAATTTTTTGTAGAGACAGGATCTCATTATGTTTCCTAGGCTGGTTTTGAACTCCTAGATGCCAGCGACCCTCCTGCCTTGGCCTCCCAAAGTGCTGGGATTACAGGCGTGAGCCACTGCACCCAGTTAGCAGCATGTAATTTGACATAGTTCCTTAAATTGAGATGAAAGTGGAACGTTTACAGAGGAGACGATGTGGGGATGTCCTAGATAAAGCTGGAGCCCGCCAAGAGCTTGGCCCCAACCAGTGGGGCTGTACGGGCTCCTCAGCCATGGAGACATCAGCAGAAGAGCTTGCCAGGGCCAGGTCTGAAGGGCCCAGTCCATGTTGCAAAGCCAGCCCTCCCAGGTCGTCCACGCTCCAGCCTGGCCAGCCTCTCTGCCTCACCACCTCCCACTCATGACAGCCCATCCCTCCTCTTCATCTGGTCATGCACTCCAGGGTGGCCCCGGGGGAGGCAGATGTGGTGTGGGCAATTCTTCCCATTTTACAAGTAGGGAAACTGAGGCCCAGGAGTCACACAGGAGTCACACAGGAAGTTGGCAGCTCTGCTGCATCCCCGGGATCTGGACCCCTGCTCTGGGGAAGGATAGGTGGGGCGCTGCCTTCCCAGAATCCCCTCAAGCTGGCAGGGATGGCTGTACCCCCAGGGTCAGAGGAGAACTAAAAGGAGCAGAAGCTGGCCTGGGTCCGGGGAGAGCCCTCGTGTTTGCCCAAAAGGGAGCTGGAGAGGGCCGGCTGGGCCCATACGCAGGGAGGAGCTGTGGGGAGCTGGTGGTGGAGCAGCAAAGAGAAGTGGATTTGGTGGGTAGAGGGGCCCCCCCTTGGTTCTAGTCCTCCCTGCAGCCCCTCCCAAATGGGCAGGGCTCTCCTGTCCCTTTCTCCTCACCTGCAGCAAGCCCTATGGGAAGCGGCCTCTCTGGTGAGTGGCAGCTCAACCTCTGCTTAAATGCCTCCAGAGACGGGGAATTCACTACCTTCCAAAACTTTTAAAAAATGTTAACCACTACTATTCAAGAACAATTCTGGAATTTTTTCTTTTGAAAGACAAGGTTTCATTCTGTCTCGCAGGCTAGAGTGCAGTGGTGTGATCATAGCTCACTGCAGCTTTGACTTCCTGGGCTCAAGCGATCCTCCCTCCTCAGCCTCCTGAGTACCTGAGACTACAGATGTACAGATGTGCAGCACCACACTGGCTCATTGTTTTCATTTTTTGTAGAGACAGGGTCTCGCTATGTTGCCCAGGCTGGTCTCCTGGCTTCAAGCAATCCTGCCTTGGCCTCCCAAATTGCTAGGGTTACAGGTGTGAGCCACTGTGTCTGGCCCTTTTTTTGTTTTTGAGACAGAGTCTTGCTCTGTCACCCAGGCTGGAGTGCAATGGTATGATCTCAGCTCACTGCAACCTCTGCATCCCAGGTTCAAGCGATTCTCCTGCCTCAAGCTCCTGAGTAGCTGGGATTACAGGTGCCCACCACCATGCCTGGCTAATTTTTTTAGTTTTTGGTGGAGACAGGGTCTCACCATGTTGGCCAGGCTGGTTTCGAACTCCCGACCTCAGGTGATCTACCCACCTTGGCCTCCCAAAGTCCTGGCTGAGTCACCGTGTCCGGCCCTGCTGTTGCTTCTGAGGTTTGAAAACCGCTGCCTCAATGCTCCTGACTCAGCTCTTCTTACCCAAAAGTTCCCCCACCTCATCTACTCTGTTCCTGCACAGTCGCCCTTTCCTCCGACGCCCTGGGCAGGTCTCTCTCTGCCAGCTCTGCGCTTCTGAGAGGCCCCCAGCCTGCCTGCCACCCCGCCTGCACTAAATACCGCTCAGGTTTCACCTACTGCACATGGGCCCCTGGATGTGTCTCACAAGCCCACAGACCCAGCCTTGGAGACGAGCACCACCATTACCCTTCCAGAACCTTCCGCCCTCTTCACACCCTGCTGTTGCCTCTCCCCCATCCATTGTGGGGCCCAGCTGCCCACTGCCTGGGTTCAGACCTTCTCAACACTCCCTGGCTCCTCTGCCCTAGTTTTGCCTTCTCTAATCCACCCTTGGTGGGTGGAAGTACGGTTACCATGGTAACCCGAAGACAATGCAAATCTGATTGTATCATTACAATGACTGGAAAAACCGCCAGTGCCACAAAATAAAGCTCAAGTCAGTAGCTTTGAAGTTCAGGCCCTTTACCATTCTGGCAGCATTTTTGGGGGCTATTCTCCTTCCCCGCCACTGTACCACCCCAGGCTCAGGCTGCAGAACAGCAAAGACCAGGGAGTGGTTTCGGCCTCCTGCTAACTACCTGGTTTTTGTCTTTCAGGCTGTTTGCTCAGTCGCAAAATGGGAAGGACAACAGCACCCAGTGTAATAGCTGCTGGTAGCCAGGAGGGGACAGCAAAGAGCCATCCAGTGTGGATGAGACCAGAGGGGTGGTGGGGAAAGAGGGCGTGGCTGCAACTCACTTCGGGGACCCACACCAAGCCCCAGGCTAGTGGTAGAGCCTGCCCTGGGTTCCGAAGTATAATAAAATGATAAAGACTTAGGTTCAAATCTCTGCCACACTATGCTGTGTGACCTTGAGAAAGCTGCTTAATCTCTCTGAGCCTCAGTCCCCTCCAATAAGGCCGGCTACTCAGGGAGATGACATGGTAACGTGAGTGGGCTTTGTAACCAGCAAATCGTAAGTGTGATGTGGTCAGGCGTGGTGGCTCACGCCTGTAATCCCAGCACTTTGGGAGGCCGAGGCGGGTGGATCACCTGAGGTCAGGAGTTCGAGACCAGCCTGGCCAACATGGCAACACCCCGTCTCTATTAAAATAGAAAAATTAGCCCGGTATGGTGGCACACGCCTGTAATCCCAGCTATTTGGGAGGCTGAGGCAGGAGAATTGCTTGAACTCGGGAGGCGGAGGTTGCAGCGAGTTGAGATCATGCAATTGCACTCCAGCCTGGGTGACAGAGCGAGACTCCGTCTCAGAAAAAAAAAGTGTGATGTGAGCGTTAGGTGTCCGTGGTGTGAGAGGCTGCTCAAATGTCCATAACTGGGGGACAGGGTAGTTACATAACCATGATACAGCCTGAAGAGGGAACAGAGCTTTTTAAAGACATGCGAACATGTTTATGTTTTAAGGTTAAGTGTGTAAATTTATAGAAAGAAGAACAGTGAGATGTAAAATTAATAAGCTTGGGGGGAAATCTGGAAGAAAAGTATCATCATAAAAATGAACAGCCATCTGGGTTGTTAGATTTCTGTATTTTCCAAATTTCTACCATGGACATATATTTGCATTTCTCTTTAGGGGTGTGTGTGTGTGTATTTTAGAGACAGGGTCTCACTCTGTCACTCAGGCTGAAGTGAAGTGATGTGATCATTGTGTTCACAGCTCACTGCAGCCTCAAACTCCTGGGCTCAAGTGACCCTCCTGCCTCAGCCTCCCAAGTAGCTGGGACTACAGGCACGCACCACCACCCACCACCATGCCCAGATAATTAAAACAATTTTTTTCTAGAGATGGGGTCTTGCTATACTGCCCAGGCTGATCTCCAACTCCTGGCTTCAAGCATTCCTCCTGTGTTGGCCTCCCAAAGCGCTGGGATTATAGGCATGAGCCACCATGTCCGGCTCCCTTTAGGTTTTTATGACCTACTAGAATGTTCTTTGGATGGAATATTGTAGCAGCTACCTGGGTAGAGGGTCTCTCCTGCCTTAGTCACCACACCACCACTTCTTCCCAGCATATCCTGAACAGCCCCCTTTAGCTGTCCTGGGTTTGTTTTTCTTTTCTTTTTCTTTTTTTTTTGCGACTGAGTTGCGCTCTGTCACCCAGGCTGGAGTGCAGTGGCATGTCTCTCAGCTCACTGCAACCTCCACCTCCCAGGTTCAAGGGATTCTCCTGCCTCAGCCTCCCAAGTAGCTGGGATTACAGGTGCGCACTACCACGCCTGGCTAATTTTTGTATTTTTAGTAGAGTCAGGGTTTTACCATGTTACTCAGGCTGGTCTCAAACTCCTGACCTTATGTGATCCACCTGCCTCAGCCCCTCAAAGTGCTGGGATTACAGGCATGAGCCACCAAGCCTGGCAGAGTCTCCCTAATTTAACTCAGTGCCACTGCAGGCAGGTGGGGTGTGGCCTGGCTGGGCAGTATAGAACCATGCAACTACCAATGGTGTTCAGCCCCCAGGGTCGAGCGTGGGTTATCTCAACCCCTTGCAGGCAGGGCTGGAGTTCCTTCTGGTATGAGTTGGGGGACCCAGTCCCCCCATCCCTCTGCAACCCCAGGCCCCCCACCAGGTCCCCTCCAGTACAGCCTGGTGCCTTCCAGCACCTCTGGCCCCCAGAAATCCCTGGTCCACAGCTCTCTTGACCTGAGGACTGAAATTCACCCACTGCCCTCTGAGGCCTGGTCCAAGTTCAAGTATGCCTTCCTCTCCAGTCAGACGCCTGCTCGCCACTCAGCATATCAGAGCAGGCAGGGCGTCTAGATTTTAGTGGGGAAACTGAGGCACTGAGGGCAGATGTGGTGTCCCCAGTTGGGAAAACATTAAAGACATTCTGGGCTTATCTCTCTCTCTCTCTCTTTTTTTTTAGAGACAAGATCTCACTGTCATGCACGCTGGAATCATGGCTCACAGCAGCCTCCAACTCCTAGCCTTGAGGAGGATCCTTCCTCCTCAGCCTCCCAAGTAGCTGGGAATACAGTCGTTCGTCCCTACCATGTCTGGCTAATTTTAAAAAATGTCTTTGCAGGATGGGATCTTGCTGTGTTGCCCAGGCTGGTCTCAAACTCCTGGGCTTGAGTGATTCTCCCATCTTGGCCTCCCAAAATGCTGGGATTATAGGTGTGAGCCACCACGTCTGGCCTGAGTCATCTCTCTTGACCCAGAACAAAACCAGCCCAGGTGTGGCTGTACTCTCACCCTACACTGGGGAGGCCCACAGCTCCAGGGTGCAGTGGGGCTCTCGCAATTTAACGACTGATTCATCTTCAAAAAAGCACAATCTCAGCTGGGCGCGGTGGCTCATGCCTGTAATCCCAGCACTCTGGGAGGCTGAGGCGGGCAGATTACCTGAGGTCAGAAGCTTGAGATCAGCCTGGCCAACATGGCGAAACTCCGTCTCTACTAAAAATACAAAAATCAGCCGAGTGTTGTGGTGCACACCTGTAATTCCAGCTACTCGGGAGACTGAGGCAGGAGAATCGCTTGAACTTGGGAGGCGGAGGCTGCAGTGAGCTGAGATCGTGCCATTGCACTCCAGCCTGGGTGACAAGAAGCGAAACTCCACCTTAAAACAAAAAAGCAAAACAAAACAAAAACAAAAAAGCGTAATCTCTTTTAGAATTCTCACCTTCTCGGGGTGGTTCTGTTAGGAAAGGCTTCCATGGGAACCTTCAATAAGTGACCTAAAAAAATCTCAGAGCCATTCTTTTTTTTTTTTTCAGATGGTGTCATGCTCTGTCACCCAGGCTGGAGTGCAGCTGCATAATCTCAGCTCACTGCAACCTCCACCTCCCGGGCTCAAGTCATCCTCCTGCTTCGGCCTCCTGAGTAGCTGAGACTACAGGTGTGCGCCACTGTGCCTGGCTAATTTTTAAATTTTTTGTAGAGACAGGGTCTTGTTATGTTGCCCAGGCTGGCCTCAAACTCTTGGCCTCAAGCGATACTCCTACCTTGGCCTCCCAAAGTGCTGGGACTACAGGGTGAACCACTGTTCCTGGTTTAGAGCCATTCTTTTTTGTTGTTGTTTTGAGATGGACTTTCACTCTTGTTGCCCAGGCTGGAGTGCAATGGCGCGATCTCGGCTCACTGCAACCTCCGCCTTCTGGTTTCAAGCGATTCTCCTGCCTCAGCCTCCTGAGTAGCTGGGATTATAGGTGTGTGCCACAGCATCCAGCTAAGTTTTGTATTTTTAGGCACCCTAACATGGTGAAAGGCCAGGCTGATTGGCCAAGCTGGTCTCGAACTCTTGTCCAGCCTCAAGTGATCTGCCCATCTTGACCTCCCAAAGTGCTGGGATTACAGGCGTGAGCCGCCGCGCCCAGCCGCCTTTCTTTTTGTCTTCGTTAGCAAATACAGAACGGACCTTAGTCTGCAAACTCAGAAGTGCGAGACATGTATTTTTATTTTTCTAAAATTGAACTGGACTCCTACCAAAAGCCCCCAATGCATAGTGGCAGAAACTTTATCTGAGTCCATTTTGGATCATCACTTCCCTTGGGCTTGCGCCAGGGCCTAGAACCTTCTGTGAGGCCCACCCAGTAGACATTGCCACACCACAGAGAGACTGAGCATGAGAAGGTCCATGCTTGAAGAAGGCCTAAACAGTGGGATGTCCGTGCAAGGATGGGAGAGTGGAAACCGAGCAGTGAAGAGATGACTGGCACCCAGCAGGGAAATCCCAGGAGGGTGAGGCTTCTGGAAGTTTCCAGGGGGACAAACCCTGTTAAGAATGGCTCTAGGGCTGGGTGCGGTGGCTCACGCCTGTAATTCTAACACTTTGGGAGGCCGAGGCGGGCGGATCACGAGGTCAGGAGTTTGAGACCAGCCTGGTCAACATGGTGAAACCCTGTCTCTACTAAAAAGACAAAATAATTAGCTGGGCATGGTGGTGGGTGCCTGTAATCCCAGCTACTCGGGAGGCTGAGGCAGGAGAATCGTTTGAACCCGGGAGGCGGAGGTTGCAGTGAGCTGAGATCACGCCATTGCGCTCTAGCCTGGGCAACGAGAGCTAAACTCCATCTCAAAAAAAAAAAAAAGGGGGGCAACTGGGGGAAAACAGTCCTCCCAGCTCACCTGGCACTGCCCATCTTTTTCCATCTTCAGATCACATGGCAAGGCAGGTGTGCTTGTCCGTCTTAGCAGTAAGGAAGTGAAGGCTCAGATTCCCACAGCTAGTCAGGAGGGTACAGGGACTTGAACGAACGGCGCTTTCCCATGGCCCATATGCTGCCTGGGACCCTGAAGCCTGACTCCTGGGCACTGCCCCAGCCACCTGCCTCTCTGCAGACTATCTGCCACCCCTCCACCTGCCCTGGGACACCTGCCTCCAGATGAAGGGGCCTGCTATTGCCTCTGCCTCCCCCAGCAGACCCCAGCTTCCACTCCAATTCACCTTGGAACTGCCGGTGCTGGCCCAGGCCAGGCTTTGGGGACCTTGCGAGGAAGGGTTTGAGAAAAGTCTATTCTGGCGCAGGAGTAGCACTCGGTGACCTCTGGTGAACCCTTGGAGACTCCGAGGAGCCTGGACATGTTCCCAGCCCAGCATGACTAGTGGCATGAGTAAGTGTGGAGCTGGTTCTCCAGGTGAATACCTGGCTTGGGTGCCAATGCCTGGAAAGGGGCTGGCTGGTCCATCCCTGAGGGCTGGGGCCATGGCCACCTGCTAGCCCTGGGACACAGTATTAATACATCACTCACACTGCGCCTCAGTTTCCCCCTCTGTAAGGTGGGCTCTAGCATCTACCTCCTAGGTATGAAGACTAAATGAGATGCCTCCTCTGTCTGCACTCCGCTGTAACCCTAGTTCCTAGGACACCGCCTTGCCCCAGCAGGACCTCCCGAAATATGTGTGAAAGGCACCCGTATAAATCATCCAGTGCAGGGCCAGAAACCCAGTGACCTCTCAGCCAGGTGTCTGCCGCAGCCACATTCACTGCATTGCGCCGCTGCAGCTTCCACTGTCTCTACCTTTCCTACATCATCTGACCATTCTGCCCCTCCGAGAGCTCCGGAAACACACGTCTGGCCTCCAGTGACTCCCCAACCCCTGCCGTTCACCCCGCCAAACACAACCCACCCTCCTCTCTGCCTCTCAAAGTCCCATCTTCCCCTGAGGCCCAAGCAGGGCCTTCCTTACTCCAGGAAACCCTCTCCAACTACCCCTCACCCTCCTGATCCCCCTTCTGGGGGTTCCCATGGCCTGTCAGCAGCTGCCACATCACCATACCCTAAGTATTTTTTTTGTTTGTTTTTTTGAGACTGAGTCTCGCCCTGTCACCCAAGCTGGAGTACAGTGGTGCGATCTCAGCTCACTGCAAGCTCCGCCTCCTGGGTTCAAGGGATTCTCCCGCCTCAGCCTCCCGAGTAGCTGGGATTACAGGTGCGCACCACCATGCCTGGCTAATTTTTGGATTTTAAGTAGACATGGGGTTTCACCATGTCGGTCAGGCTGGTCTTGAACTACTGACCTCAAGTGATCTTCCTGCCTTGGCTTCCCAAAGTGCTGGGATTACAGGTGTGAGTCATTGTGCCTGGCCCGCCCTGGAGGCTCTAGCCAGCCCTTAGTGCTCACCACCCACGTGGCATGTCGCCCTGCAGGGACAGCCCCTGCAAATCTGGGTTTGGGAGGCCAGGACACAGCCCATGGTGGAGACGGAAGTGGATGGGTGCCTTAAAAAGGGTCAGGAGGCTGGGAGTGGTGGCTTATGCCTGTGATCCCAGCACTTTGGGAGGCTGAGGCAGGTGGATCACTTGAGGCCAGGAGTTTGAGACCAGCCTAGTCAATATGGTGAAACCCGGCTCTACTAAAAATACAAAAATTAGCCGGGCGTTGTGGTGTGTGCCTATAATCCCAGCTACTTGGGAGGCTGAGGCAGAATAGCTTGAATCTGGGAGGTGGAGGTTGCAGTGAGCGGAGATAGTGCCATTGCACTCCAGCCTGGGCAACAAAGTGAGACTTGGTTTCAAAAAATATATATATAAAATACATTTTTAAAAAAGGGGTCAGAAGAGGCACTGCACTGTTTAAGGTGGGGTAGGCACCCCCCACATCTTACCAACAAGCTTGCGGTCCCCCATGCAGACACCCCTCTTTCTGTGGTTAGGAACCCACTTGCCTCCAACCTCATCTATTCACTGAGGTCAACCAGACCCCCTTTATCAGGAGGAGCAGGTGCACTGACCCGGCCGGGCCCCTCCTCCCTCCTGAATCCCCACTGGGTAAAACTTACAAGTCACCGGCAGCACCACCCCTTTCTCTGCTCCAGGATCTGGGGCCACATTCAAGCTTAGCGTTCCTCCATCTACCTGGGGCAGGTGCCCAGGTGAGGTGGCTAAACAGAAGGGCAGGGGCCTAGGCCGGGTGTGGTGGCTCATGCCTGTAATCCCAACACTTTGGGAGGCCGAGGTGGGTGGATCACTTGAGGTCAGGAGTTTGAGACCAGCCTGGCCAACATGGTGAAACCCCGTCTCTACTAAAAATAAAAAAAATAGCCAGGCGTGGTGACAGTTGCCTGTAATCCCAGCTACTCAGGAGGCTGAGGCAGGAGGATCGCTTGAACCCAGGAGGTGGAGGTTGCAGTGAGCCATGTTCGCGACACTGCATTCCAGCATGGGTGAGAGAGAAGGACTCTGCCCCGGGAAAAAAAAAAAAAAGAAAAAAAAAGGCAGGGGCCTGGCTGGCTTCTGTTCCCAGACCCCAGAACCTGTGCCCCATAGTAGACTTAGCTCCAGCCCCCAGCACTATGACCAGGCCCTATTCCCAGTGCCCCCTCCACAGCCAGTGCCTCTTACCAGGCTTTGGGATGAGTCCTTGGAAAGGCCTAGAAGAGAAACAGAGGCAAGGGTGTCAGAAGGAGGACCTGGGGGATGAGGAAGACACCCCTGGGATACGGTGGCCTCAGTCTCTCCTGGGAGCACCCCAGACCTACAGCAGCAGAATCTGTATTTTAACAAGCCGCCCTGGGGCTCTGTGTGCGTGGGACACTGAGACGATGTGGCAGGATGCTGACACTGGCAGTATCACTCTGCAGGATGCAGACCTGGGCCTTGTGCTGGCTCTGCCCTGGCTGGCCCTGGGACCTTGGGCAAATCTCCTGATGCAGGCTGAATGCCTTTCCCGGGGGCTGGGGGTGCAGTGAGCAGGTGTTGCTGAACAGGTTGAAGATGCCCTTGAAGGCTGCCCTTGCCATGGTGGGGTGACCAGTCCCACTTCTGAAGGGCTCCCTGTACTCGGGCTGGCCTGCAGTCCCTTCCCAGCCACCCCCAGGACCCAGGATGGTGCCAGGAGAGCCGCCTTGTCCAGTGGGGAGGGCAGGACCTAGGGAAAGGCTAAAGATTCACAGGTATAAGCCCCCAACTGAGCTAGTCCTGTCTCTTCACCCTCACCCTTCCCCCTGAGTACCTGGTGACTGTGAACTTGATCTTGTCGGCCACAGCAAGAATCCTCTCCAGGTTCTGGGAGCCGAAGGTGCAGGGCTTTCGGAACGGGATTCCTGGGGGCAGCCCCTCAATGATCACGGAGCCGGGGTTACTCTTGATCCGCTTGTAGGGGACCTGGACCGGGTACTTGATACCCAAGGCTTCCCCTGTGGGTGAGAGGCAGGGTCCTGCCCGTCAGGAGTGAGAGGCAGCGTGGGGTGTGTGTACGTGGGATTGCGGGGGTGTGATGGAAAGACATGCGTGCAGGAGAGTGAATGGTATGAGAAAGCTCTCATGTAGCACCGTGGAAAGGTATAGGCATCACAAGCTGAGCTATATGATCAGAACATTAAAAAAAGGCCAGCATGGTGGCTTATGCCCGTAATCCCAGCATTTTGGGAGGCCAAGGCAGGAGGATCACTTAAGTCTAAGAGTTCGAGATCAGCCTGGGCAACATAGCAAGACCCTGTCTCTACTAAAAATTTCTAAAAAATAGCTGGGCATAGTAGTGCATGCCTATAGTTCCAGCCACTTGGGAGGCTGAGGCAGGAGGATTGCTTGAACCCAGGCGTTTGAGGCTGTAATGAACCATGATCACACCACTGCACTCCAGCATGGGTGACAGAGTGAGACCCTGTCTCAAAACAAAACAAAAAAAAAAAAAAGAAAAGAAAAGAAAGAAAAAGCCACACCAATATGCTCCCATGTTGTATGCTCCCCCCGTTTTATTTTTTTTTTTTTGAGACAGAGTTTCGCTTTTGTTGCCCAGGCTGGAGTGCAATGGCGCGATCTCAGCTCACTACAACCTCCGCCTCCCAGGCTCAAGCGATTCTCCTGCCTCAGCCTCCTGAGTAGCTGGGACCGCAGGTGTGCACCACTGCACCTGGCTAATTTCTTTTTTGTATTTTTGGTAGAGACGGGGTTTCGCCATGTTGCCCAGGCTGGCCTCGAACTCCTGAGCTCAAGTGATCCAACTGCCTCAGCCTCCAAAAGTGCTGAGATTACAGGCATGAGCCACCGAGCCAGGCCCCTGTCTATTAAATTCTGTGTGTAGTTGTTGAAAGTGTGTCTCACCTCACTGGTCTGCAAGGCTCATGAGTACAGGGACTGTGTCTGTTTTATTCACGGTAATATCTCCAGTGCCTGAGACAGTGCCTGGTATGTAGTAAATGCTCAAGAAATACGTGTAAAGGGGTGAATTGTTTCCCTAGAAATGCCCTTGGCTGGAACTGGGAAGCCTCCCACTTCTCTGCCCACAGCAGCTACGTGTCCCTCCCCGGGGGTTCTGCGCTGCTTACCGTATTTCTTATTGAAAAGGTCCTGGACCTGCTCCCTTAGCGTGTTGGCGATGTCGATCCTTGACAGCCTCGCGTCGTAATTTTCTGCAAAGCGCAAAACGATTATGGGTTTGGGCTGTTCAGTGAAAAGGCACTTGGTGACTTAAGGAAGCTGATTTTCTAATTATGGGGAACTCCTTCTCCGGCAATTAACGGATCTTTGGAGTGGGCCCCTCAGGTCCTTCAGCACCAACGTCTTGATGGAGATGTGTTTTTTCCAGAAGGACATGCACTGTTGCCACAACAGTGATGACTTGGAAATTAAGTTAATTGTTGACATTTGAAAACCACCAAACCAATAAATAAACCCCGGAGGGGAGGGACACCATGGAGTGCGGAGTCCCGTGCCCCGGGCTGGCGAGCAGGGGGCGGGGGCTCCATGAAGTCACTGGGGGGCTGGAGACAAGGGAGGGAACGGAAGCCCAGCTGATCCAGCAGATGGTGGAGGACGGGCAGTGTCCCCAGACACAGGGGACGGGCCTGGCAGCTCCCAATGCAACCTCCACCTCCCAGGCTCTAGCGATTCTCCTGTCTCAGCCTCCTGAGTAGCTGGGATCACAGGCGTGTGCCACTGCACTTGGCTAATTTCTTTTTTGTGTTTTTGGTAGAGATGGGGTTTCGCCATGTTGCCCAGGCTGGCCTCAAACCCCTGAGCTCAAGTGATCTGCCTGCCTCAGCCTCCAAAAGTGCTGGGATTACAGGCATGAACCACCGAGCCACCCTCACCCAGAGAGTGTTCATTAGAAACCCCCAAGTGTGTCCGGGCGCGGCGGCTCATGCCTGTAACGCCAGCACTTTGGGAGGCCGAGGCGGGAAGATCACCTGAGTGCAGGAGTTGGAGACCAGCCTGGCCAACAAGGTGAAACCCCATCTCTACTAAAACTACAAAAATTAGCCGGGCATGGTTGTGCGTACCTGTAATCCCAGCTACTCAGGAGGCTGAGGCAAGAGAATCCCTCGAACCTGGGAGGTGGAGGTTGTAGTGAGCAGAGATCACACTACTGCACTCCAGCTGGGGTGACAGAGCAATACTCTGTCTCAAACAAACAAACAAACAAACAAACAAACAAAAAATGCTGGGTGCAGTGGCTCACACCTGTAATCCCAACACTTTGGGAGGCTGAGGCGGGTAGATCATCTGAGGTCAGGAGTTCGAGACCAGCCTGGCCAACATGATGAAATCCCGTCTCTACTAAAAAAAATACAAAAATTAGCCTGGTGTGGTGGTGTGTGCCTATAATCCCAGCTACTCAGGAATCTGAGGCAGAAGAATCGCTTAAACCCAAGAGGCAGAGGTTGTAGTGGCTGAGATTGCACCATTGCACTCCAGCCTCCTGAGTAGCTGGGATCACAGGCGTGTGCCACTGCAGTTGGCTAAGAGTAAAAACTCCATCTCAACAAACAAACAAACAAACAAACAAGTGCCGGCATGTGCTGGAGGCATCCCAGACCACCATCTCTCTTTCTCTTTTTTGAGGCAGGGTCTTGCTCTGTCACCCCGGTTGGAGTGCAGTGGTGCGATCTCTGCTCACTACAACCTCCACCTGCCAGGTTCAAGAGATTCTCTGGCCTCAGCCTCCTGAGTAGCTGGGATCGCAGGTACATGCCGCCTCGCCTAATTCTTGTACTTTTTTGGTAGACACGGGGTTTTGCCATGTTGGCCAGGCTGGGCTTGAACTCCTAGACTCAAGTGATCCACCCGCCTCAGCCTCCCAAAGTGCTGGGATTACAGGCATGAGCCACTGCACTCGGTCTCTGATTTCTCTTCTTAGAAATAGACATAGAGATGGGTTCTATGTTGCTTAGGCTGGTCTGAAACTCCTGGCCTCAAGCGATCCTCCCACCTTGACCTCCCCAAGTGCGGAGATTACAGGCGTGAGGTGCTGCGCCTGGCTCCTATTCTGATTTCAAAGCACTAAGACCACAGCTGATTGCTGAATAAGGAGTGGGTGTGTCAGCTACCTCCTGGGGCGGGGCGGGGGGGAGCAGGCAGACTCCTGGGCCCTGTACCCTCCCACTCCCCACCATCCACCTGTAGGCACCCCCTCTCCCCTGGAGTCTCTAACACAGAGCTGGCAGAGTACAGCCGGGCCTGGGCTGCCAGCCTGGCTTGCCTGGTTCCTTAGGCCCTGAGGTTGGGGGCCAGCTCCTCCCCACTTCCAGCCTGGCCCTCCAAACCCAAACCAGGTCAAGGTCATGGTGTTGGGACAACAGACCTCCCCGAGCTCAACCTTACCTTGAAAGCCCTGTCTCTTCAGGTTCTCGTCCACCAGAGGGTCCCCGGAATCCCTCTCTGGGGGCAGGGCAGGGGGAGAGAAGCCAAGTGAGGAGGCAGTTCCTGGGACCCAAGATGGCATCGTTAGGGGAAACCCAGTGCGGGGGTGTGGGGAGAATGCCAGGGCCAGGATAGGAGCAGGACAGAGGCAGCAGGAGGAGGGGCTGGTGGCAGAGGCCCCTGGGGCCCTCCCTTGCTCCCCCACACCATGGCCGGCGACCCCACGCTGGGTACCTTGACTCTCCACGATGGGCTCTTTGACTCCCTCAGTGAGCAGCTCAGGCCTGAAAAACACAAGCGGGGCTATCACAGAGGTCCCTCCAAGCATCTCTGGGACTGCCCAGCCCTCGCCTCTGGGCCTTGGTCTGCACATCCCTGTAATGGACCTTCCTGGCTCTGCACAGTTCAGGCCTGGAGTCCCTGCTGATCCACGTGTGGAATCTGGGGGGCTGCGCTGGGCTTGAAGGATCCAGCTGGGAGTGAGACCCCCCCAGTCCTGAACAGGTCCATCTGATATCTCACTCCTGCTCCCAGGACATTGAACAATTGTCGCTGCCTGGGATTGGAGCAGGCGGCCTCAGGGGGCCTCCCATGGATCTGGTTTAAAGTGTAGAGACAAGGTCTGGTGCAGTAGCTCACGCCTGTAATCCCAGCACTTTGGGAGGCTGAAGAGGGTGCATCACTTGAGGTCAGGAGTCTGAGACCAGCCTGGCCAACATGGTGAAACCCATCTGTACTAAAAATACAGAAATTAGCTGGGCGTGGTGGCAGGTGCCTATAATCCTAGCTACTCGGGAGGCTGAGGGAGGGAAATCGCTTGAACCCGCAGGCGGAGGTTGCAGTGAGATGAGACAGCACCACTGCACTCCAACCTGGGTGACAGAGCAAGACTCTGTCTCTAAATAAATAAAGTGTAGAAACTGTCGCGGCCCACTACAGAGCAAGAACTCCGAGCTTGAGGCCGGGCGCGGTGGCTCAAGCCTGTAATCCCAGCACTTTGGGAGGCTGAGGCGGGCGGATCACGAGGTCAGGAGATCGAGACCATCCTGGTTAACACTGTGAAACCCCATCTCTACTAAAAAATACAAAAAAACTAGCCAGGCGAGGTGGCGGGCGCCTGTAGTCCCAGCTACTCGGGAGGCTGAGGCAGGAGAATGGCGTAAACCCGGGAGGCGGAGCTTGCAGTGAGCAGAGATCCGGCCACTGCACTCCAGCCTGGGCGACAGAGCGAGACTCTGTCTCAAAAAAAAAAAAAAAAGAACTCCGAGCTGGAAAGGTCTGAGATCTATGGCTCACATCTGAGACCCGCTGTGTCACTGCAGTCGGGAGCGCCAGTGACCAAGCCCTGCTCTGTATTCTACTAATGTCTTTAGCTCCACAGACTCCAGAAAGCCCTGCCCAGACATGAGTCAACCGTCTTTACCATACAGCACCGCTTCTAAAGGCCCCATCTTCAGCACAACTTGTCCTGTTAGAGCAAGCCTGTTGGGGGGCTGGGGTTTGTGGTGGGTAGAGGACACTGGGAAAATCATGCTGGCCAGAGGGGGGTTGTTGGGGGATGGCAGGGTGGGCCACGGAGTGGAGAGGTAATGGGCCTGGAGAGGTAATGAGCTCTCTGTCACAGGGGTAATCAAGCAGCAACACCCAGGAGTCTCTTCCTGGGAATAAGCCCAAAGGCCAAACTCTCAGGGAAGGCATCCCCTGGGTCCCCAGTAGATGAGGATCTGGTGCCCGCTCTGGCGGTGGGCATCTCTTAGGCTTCTGTACAGTGCCAGGCACAGAGCTGAGGTCACGGGGCCAGGGCTGGGAGGGGGAAGCATAGCCCTGCCTTGAACCACAGACTCGGGAGCTAGAAAAGGCTTCGGACTGCATTTAGGCACCTCCTCTTTATGGGAGAACTCACGTTCCAAAAGGGGAAGCGACTTCCCAACAGTAACCTCAGAGAGGCAGAAGCTGGGCAGAGCCCCTGAGTCCAGGCCCGAGTAGCGACAGTGCTTCTGCTTAAATAGCACAGCCAGCTGCCAAGGCCACAGGGAGTAACAGGAGGAGCTGGCCTCAAAACCACCAGACGGCCTCTCCCGTCGGCCACTGCGCTAACCTGCCTCCCTTTCCAAATGACAGGTGGAGAAAGCCATCGTGACTTTAAAAACTGCTCAAGGCTGGGTGCGGTGGCTCAACCAGTAATCCCAGCACTCTGGGAGGCTGAGGCAGGTGGATTGCTTTGAGCCCAGGAGTTTGAGACCAGCTTGGGCAACATAGCGAGACTCCCCTTCTCTACAAAAAATGTAAAAATTAGCCAGATGTGGTGGTGTGCCCCTGCCGTCCCAGCTACTCAGGAGGCTGAGGCAGGATTGCTTGAGCCCAGGAGTTTAAGGCTGCAGTGAGTTATGACTGTGCCAGTACACTCCAGCCTGGGCTACAGAAAGACCTGTCTCTTAAAACAAATGCCCATGGCCAGGCATGGTGGCTCACGCCTGTAATTCCAGCTATTCGGGAGGCTGAGGCAGGAGAATCGCTTAAACCTGGAAGGTGGAGGCTACAGTGAGCCGAGATAGCACCACTGTACTCCAGCCTGGATGACAGAGCAAGACTCTTTCTCAAAGAAACCCACAAAAGGCTAGGAGTGGTGGCTCACGCCTCTAATCCCAGCACTTTGGGAGGCCAAGGTGGACGGATCACTTGAGGTCAGGAGTTTGAGACCAGCCTGGCCAACATGGTGAAATCCCGTCTCGACTAAAAATACAAAATTTAGCCGGGCATAGCGACATGCGCCTGTTATCTCAGCTACTCAGGAGGCTGAGGCAGGGGGATCGCTTGAAGCCGGGAGGGGGAGGTTGCAGTGAGCTGAGATCATGCCACTGCACTCCAGCCTGGGCAACAGAGTGAGTGAGACTCTGTCTCAAAAAATAGGAAAAAAACAAAAAACAAAAAAAACCCCCACAAAAACCAAAAACCAATGATCATGAGTACAAGCTGTCTTCTGCACAAAACCATAAAAAATGTCATCCATGAGGACTTGCTATTGAATTGGCAGCTAACCTCAAGCTGCCTGGGTGCCACTGGTTTATGGTTTGAGGGAGTGGGCGTAGAAAGCAAAAAGAAACCAGAATGAGATCCTGTCTCTAAGAATTTTTTAAAAATAAAATAAAATTCAAACTCTTTAAGCTGGCCCAAAACCCATGTGATCTGGCCCCTGCTACCTTTTTATTTTTATTTTTTGATATTTTTTTGTTTTGTTGTGTTTCTGTTTTTTTGAGACAGAGTTTTGCTCTTGTCGCCCAGGCTGGAGTGCAGTGGTGCGATCTCAGCTCACTGCAACCTCTGTCTCCCGGGTTCAAGCAATTCTCCTGCCTCAGTCTTCCGAGTAGCTAGGATTATAGGCGCCTACCACCATGCCTTGCTAATGTTTGTAGTTTTAGGGACAGGGTTTCACCATGTTGGCCAGGCTGGTCTCGAACTTCTGACCTCAAGTGATCCACCCTCTTTGGCCTCCCAAAGTGCTGGGATTACAGGCATGAGCCACTGCTCCTGGCCTATTTTTCTTTTTTATAGAGATGGGGTCTCACTATGTTGCCTAGGCTGGTCTCAAACTCCTGAGTTCAAGCAATCCTCCCGCCTCAGCCTCCCAAAGAGCTAGGATTAGAGGCGTGGGCCACTGTGCCTGGTCCCCCGCAACCTCCTGGGCCTCAATCTCACCATCCTTCCCTCACTCACCCTGTACCAGCTACAAGGGCACCTTGTGAGCCTTCAAACACACAAGCATGTTCTTGCCTCAGGGACTTTGCATGACTTTTTCTCTGTCCCCACAGTCGTTTTTTTTTTTTTTTTTTTTTTGAGACAGAGTCTCCCTCTGTCACCAAGGCTGTAGTGCAATGGCGTGATTTTGGCTCACTGCAACCTCTGCCTCCTGGGTTCAAGTGATTCTCCTGCCTCAGCCTCCTGAGTAGCTGGGACTACAGGTGCACGCCACCACATCCAGCTAATATTTGTATTTTTAGTAGAGGTGGGGTTTCACCATGTTGGCCAGGCTGGTCTCGAACTCCTGACCTCGTGATCTGCCTGCCCTGGCCTCCCAAAGTGCTGGGATTACAGCCGTGAGCCACTGCACCTGGCCTGTCCCCACACTATGCACAGTGGCTGTCCCTCTCACTTCATTGGGTCACTGCTCCAATGTCACCTCCTTATCCAGGTTCCTCCTGTCCCTCTCTCTCCCTCACTCTGAATTATATGCTGTCACAGCAGTTATCTCTACCTGACGTGATATTTTGATTTTGTCTGGATGACATTGGCAACTCCAGGGCAGGACTTGATGGCATTTACCGCTGGGCTGCAACCCCAGGATCTGGCAGGTGCCCAGGATGGTTTTTTAGTTTGTCTCTTGCATTTTATTTCTTTATATATATATTTATTTATCTATTTATTTATTTATTTTGAGAAGGAGTCTCACTCCATCGCCCAGGCTGGAGTGCAGTGATGCAATCTGAGCTCACTGCAACCTCCACCTCCCAGGTTCAAGAGATTCTCGAGCCTCAGCCTCCCGAGGAGCTGGGACTGCAGGTGAGCACCACCAAGCCCAGCTAATTTTTGGTACTTTTAGTAGAGATGGGGTTTCACCATGTTGGCCAGGCTGGTTTCGAACTCTCGACCTCAAGTGATCCATCTGCCTCAGCCTCCCAAAGTGCTGGGATTACAGGGGCGAGCCACCATGCCCGGCCTCTCTTTGTATTTTTAAAGGGACGAGGTCTTGCTATGTCACCCAGGCTGGAGTGAACTGATGCCATCAGAGCTCACTGCAGTCTGGAGCTTCTGTGCTTAAGCGATTCTTCTGCCTTCCACCTCAGCCTCCCAAGTATCTGGGACTATAGGCACATACCACTGCACCTGTCTAATTTTTTAATTTTAAAAATGAAATAGAGATGGGGTTGCTATGTTGACCAGACTGGTCTCGAACTCCTAGCCTCAAGTGACCCTCCTGTTTTGTTCTCCCAAAGTGCTGGGATTACAGGTGTGAGAATTTTTAAAATTTTTTGTAGAGATGGGGTCTTGATACATTGCCCAGGCTGCTCTCAAATTCCTGGGCTCAAGCGATCCTCCTGTCTGGGCCTCTTAAGGTGCTGGGATTACAGGCGTGAGCCATCATGCCTGGACAAAATGTAGCTTTTAAAAAATTTAAAAACTTTTTTTTTGAGACAGGGTCTTACTCTGCCACCCAGACTGGAGTGCAGTGGTGCGATCATGGCTCACTGCAGCCTCAACCTCCTGGCTCAAGCGATCCTCCCACCTCAGCCTCCCAAGTAGCTGGGACTACAGATGCGCACCATCAAGCCTGGCTTTTTTTTTTTTTTTTCCCCCTAGAGATGGGGTTTCACCACGTTGCCCAGGCTGGGAATTCGTTGAAGCTCTCCTTCAACAAGTACAGTACTATACATGTATATAGTAGAGCCAATTACTGTACTATAAATACACATATTCTCTTGTGAATTTTTATTTCCCTATGTTTTCACACATCTGATGGGCTATATGTCTATCATGAGTTTATCCTTAAACCGCCTGAAATGCGATCTTCCCTTTTTATTTTGTTTTATTTTTTGAGACAAGAGTGTTACTCTGTCCCCCAGGCTGAAATGCAGGGGTGCGATCTTGGCTTACTGCAACCTCCGCCTCTCGGGTTCGAGTGATTCTCCTGTCTTCGCCTCTCGAATAGCTGGGATTACAGGTGCATGCCACCATGCCTGGCTAATTTTTCTTTTCTTTTTTTTTTTTTTGAGACAGAGTTTGCTCTTGTTGCCCAGGCTGGAGTGCAATGGCGCGATCTTGGCTCACTGCAACGTCTACCTCCTGGGTTCAAGCAATTCTCCTGCCTCAGCCTCCCAAGTAGCTGGGATTACAGGCACCCGCCACCATGCCCGGCTAATTTTGTATTTTTTAGTAGAGACGGGGGTTTCTCCATATTGGTCAGGCTGGTCTCGATCTCCCGACCTCAGGTGATCCACCCACCTCAGTCTTTCAAAGTGCTGGGATTACAGGTGTGAGCCACCGATCCCAGCCTTAATTTTTGTATTTTCAGTAGTCCTGATCTCAAGTGATCTGCCCACCTCAGTCTCCCAAAGTGCTGGGATAACAGGTGTGAGCCACTGGGCGTGGCCTCAATCTTCCTTTTAATATGCCCAGACACACCGGGCATGTGGCTGCATTTCATCCTGGCCTGCTGAAGCCTTTGATTCTACTGCATGAATCACGACTCTTGCTCTCCAGCCCTGTTGCGTAGCTTTTTGCTATCTGCTCTTTGAGTATTGTGGAGCAGTAGCCTCCCTGCTGGCATAGAGCGGGCCCTGCAGAAGAGCTCCCTGAACCAGCGGATCTCCTCGCCACCGTATGCAAAAATGATGCTGTGCGTCTCCCAGTCTGAGAACCATCTATTTCCCAGGAGGAACAAACCCTTAAGAGTCTCTTCTTTCTTGTCGCTTTCAAGCAAACCAATCCTAATTGTTTTTTTTTTTTTTTTTTTGAGACAGAGTCTCGCTCTGTCGCCAAGGCTGGAGTGTAGTGGCGTGATCTCAGCTCAATGCAACCTCCGCCTCCCAGGTTCAAGTGATTCTTGTGCCTCTCCTGATGACAGGGAGATTACAGCTGGGATTACAGGCGTGAGCCACCACACCTGCCTGATCTGTGTATTTTTAGCAGAGATGGAATCTTGCCATGTTGGTCAGACTGGTTTCGAACTCCTGACCTCAAGTGATCTGCCTACCTTAGCCTCCCAAAGTGCTGGGATTACAGGCATGAGCCATCATGCCCAGTTGTAAACCAAGCCTAAATGTATGCTATTACAGTAACACAGAAGTAACAAACACAAGATAGAAATATGATCCTCCCATTCCCTTTTTTGTTTGTTTGTTTTTTTTTTTTTTTTTTTTGAGGAGGGGTCTTACTCTGTTACCCAGGCTGGAGTACAGTGGTGCAATCATAGCTCACTGGAGCCTCCAAACCCCTCCTGGGCTTAAGTGATCCTCCTACCTCAGCCTCCTGAGTAGTTGAGATTACAGGTGTGCACCACCATGCCCAGCTAATTTAAATTTTTTTTTGTAGAGATGGGGTTTCGTTATGTTGCCCATGCTAGTCTGGAACTCCTGGCCTCAAGTGATCCTTCTGCTTCGGCCTCCTGAGTAGCTGCGACTACAGGCATGTGCTGCCACACCAGAGTTTAAAAACAAAAAATGTGTAGTGACACAGTCTTGCTATGTTGCCCAGGCTGGTCTTGAACTCCCGGGCTCAAGCAATCCTCCCACCTCAGCTTCCCAAAGTGCTGGGATCATAGGTATGAGCCACTGTTCCTGAAATCTCCCGGCCTGAGGAGAGGCCCGTAGAGGGTAAGGCCCTGTCTACCCACATTTCACTCCCGCCCCCACCCCACCTCTCCTCCCTTGCCATCCACCTCCCCTCGGCCTCTCGGCCTCTTCCTTTTCTCCACCCCACACAGGGTGTATCCACGGGTGCTGTCCCGGGCCCTCACTGGCAAAAACACAACATGCTCAAAGAAACAGAAAGAGCCTGGAGAAGCCACTGCCGGACCTTCCCATCCTAGGACGATGGGACATTGCCTCCAGCTCCTGGCCCAGGACACCAACACGCCAGCCTGGAGAACCCATGAGCTGATGGGACGTTCCCATTCTGCATCTGGACAAACTGAACACCGCTCTCCTGAGACTGCGAAAGGGGTCAGCTCGGTGGCTTTGGGTCTGGCAGGCCTGGGGAGCCTCATGTCTGCCAACTGCAGCCAAACCCTATCTAACACCTTGCTGCCAAAAAAAAAAAAAAAAAGGGGGGGAGGGGGGGAAAAGAAAGGCCTGGTGCGGTGGCTCATGCCTATAATCGCAGCACTTTGGGAGGCTGAGGTGGCTGGGTCATTTGAGGTCAGTAGTTCAAGATCAGCCTGGTCAACATGGTGAAACTCTGTCTCTGCTAAAAATACAAAAATTAGCTGGGCGTGGTGACACGCACCTGTAGTCTCAGCTACTCAGGGGGCTGAGGCAGAAGAATTACTTGAACCAGGAAACGGAGGTTGCAGTGAGCCAAGTTCGTACCACTGCGCTCCAGCCTGGGAGACAGAGTGAGAGTGAGACTCTGTCAAAAAAAAAAAAAAAAAAAGAGAGAGAGAGAAAGAAATAGCGGCGAGGTGTAGTGGCTCACGCCTACAATCACTTTGGGAGGCCGAGGCAGGAGATGGCTTGAGTCCAGGAGTTTGAGAACAGTCTGGGCAATGTGGCCAGACCCTATCTCTAAAAACAAACAAACAGAAAAAAAATCAAAAAAATTAGCCGTGCGTGGCACACACCTGTGGTCCCAGCTATTCGGGCGACTGAGGCACGAGAATCGCTTCATGGCAATTTGGTGCTGCTCCTGCCCCCGGGTGCTGAGCAGGCCTGGCGCTGTCTCCCGTGGACCTGGTCGGGCCTTACCTCTTGATGACAAACTGGATGCTGTTGCTGGCCTCCAGAATCTTCCGGAGCTTGGCGATCCCGAAGCAGTTGGGCCTGCGGAGGGAGATGCCTTCAGGGAGTCCCACCACGAAGAGCTCCTCCGGGTGCATCAGAAACTTGGAGTACGGCACCTTGACGGGCTCTGAGATGCCAATGGCCTTGGCTGCGGAGACATGGCTGCTGTAGGGCCACCCAGTGCCACGGGGCCAGGAACCTCCACCCCTGTGTCCCGTACCTGTGTGGGGGCCAAAGCTGCCAGAGCCCTTTTGAGGGCCTGGCAGCCTTCCTGGGAAATAGAAAGAATGGCCCCCCAGCCTGCAGGAAAGGAACCTGGAGCTCAGAGAGGACGTGACTTGTTTGAGGTCACAGAGTCACCAAATAGCAGAGCCAGGGGACAAGACCTCAACCCAGGGATACCCCAAAGCCCACACTGGGTCCACGCCCTCATGCCCAGGCAGCACAGAAGCTACCACTAATGGCTGCTGAGATTCGGCATTGCTTCCCCCAAGTCCACCGGGCCTCATCCTTCCAGTAAGGTCCCCCGAGTGTCCCTCCTGCCACCATAAGCAACCCCACATGCTGGCGTGGCCCAACACCCATGCCTTGGAACGAGCCCGATCTCTGCCACTGAGTAGTGTGGGGCCTTGGACGAGTCACACCCCTTTACCAGGCCTCAGTTCTCCTCATGTGTAAAGTGGGACTTAGGACATGGGGATTTTGTGAGATGGAATAAAAGCACACGGCGAGATGGGATACAAGCACACGGCGGGCTGGGCACGATGGCTCACGCCTGTAATCCCAGCATTTTGGGAGGCCAAGGCGGGTGGATCACCAGAGGTCAGGAGTTTGAGACCAGCCTGGCCAGCATGGTGAAACCTTGTCTCTATTAAAAATACAAAAATTGGCTGGGCGCAGTGGCTCAAGCCTGTAATCCCAGCACTTTGTGAGGCCAAGACATATGGATCACGAGGTCAGGAGATCGAGACCATCCTGGCTAACATGGTGAAACTCCGTCTCTACTAAAAAATACAAAAAAACTAGCTGGGCGAGGTGGCTGGTGCCTGTAGTCCCAGCTACTCGGGAGGCTGAGGCAGGAGAATGGCATAAACCCGGGAGGCGGAGCTTGCAGTGAGCTGAGATCTGGCCACTGCACTCCAGCCTGGGCAACAGAGCGAGACTCCGTCTCAAAAACAAACAAACAAACAAAAAAAAAACCCAAAATTAGCCAGGTGTGGTGGCAGGCACCTGTAATCCCAGCTACTCGGGAGGGTAAGGCAGGAGAATTGCTTGAACCTGGGAGGTGGAGGTTGCAGTGAGCTGACATTGTGCCTGGGTGACAGAGTGAGACTCCATCTCAAAAAAAAAAAAAAAAAAGAACACGGGGAAGCACCTAGCCTCATTCCCGGCACACCACTGATGTTATCTGTTATCTTATCTTCTTTTTTTTTTAAGGTGGTCCCAGCTCCTCTCTTCCCTCCCTCCCTTGTCCCTGCCCAGAGAGCAGCTGGGATGGGAACGGGCAAGGGGATAGGTCCAAAGCCCTTCTGCAAACAGGGCAGCTGGAGGCGGGCTGGGATGCCCCCAACCCTGTCCCATTTCTTGCTCACCATATCGTGTGTTGAAGAGCAGCTCCACCTGCTTCCGCAGGGGCCGGATCACATCACCGTGGCTGTCTGGAAGGCAAAAGGCAGTCTGTTGAGGCTCTTTAGTGGCAGCTTCTAGGCTCATGTTCCTGCTCTGCTGATACCAAGATTGGCCCTGTGGTGGGATCTTGGAATGGGGGAAGGCTGGGGCGGTGGCAGTGGGTAACTTATTTCCTCAGAAATGGCACACGCAGACAGGTTCACAATTCCTGGGCTCACATTCTTGTTTGTGAAATCAAATCTAGGGAACTGCAGGCTGAATGAAGATTTGGAAGGTTCTGTGGACTAGGAATGACGATGGGTCTTTCTTGGTATGTGACTGAGTATAGTATGTGACTGAGAACTAGTGGGTACACACTAAGCCTGCAAATTGAGCATGCTGCCACCAGGTGGCAGTGGAACTGTGTTAAGACTTCCTGGTTCCTCCTGCCAGGCTGGGTTTGGGGAAGTGACAAACCTCTCCTCTGACACTCACTCATTCCATTCCAGGATACTCCAGAGGTGAAACAGATCCACCCTCACCTTGGCCTCCCTCTCTCTCGGTCCTACTTCCATTCTCAGCAGGGAGAGAATTCTCACGTTCCTGAGAATGGGCGTGTCTGCTGGACACAAAGCCAATTTTGTGCTTTCAGGCTTCTGTTCTACTTGTCCAGATAGAGGAGGCTCAGTTCCCAGCCTTAAAACCTTTGCGGAAAGCAGCAGGGTGTGTAATAAAAACAAAGGCTTGCAATTTCCCTCAGCAGTGGGAACTGCTCGCACCTTTGACTAGGTACCTCTTGGTTCTAGAAGACAGGTTCTTAATTAAATCTCCTCCCACCTCAGGCAGCCCACAGGACTCCCACTCCAAAACCTGGGTGCTGGAGAGAGATGGGGTGGAGAGAAGGAAGAGACCAAGAGGCCAAGGGGAGGTGGACGGCAGGGGAGGAGAGATGGGGTGGGGGTGGGAGTGAAATGTGGGGGTAGACAGGGCCTCACCCTCTACAGGCCTCTCCTCAGGCCGTGGGTCCTCGCTCAGGCCTTTGTCTAAAAGAGAACAGAGGATGCCGGGAAGCCACATTCATCATCTCCTAAGCCACGTACTGCCAATGTCAGACCAGAGAGCTGGGGAATGGCAGGCCAGGAGGCCCCAACTTTGAAGCATGGCACCCACTCCAGTGAGATCAGAGACCCCGGTTCTGTACAGGTGCCCACCCTGGCCTTCACATGAAAGTAAGCTGAGATCATTTTGTATGCATCTCCCAAGCTAGTCTGTTCTAGACACTGAGGACACATGGGAATAAGACAAAGTCCTCGGCCGGGTGCAGTGGCTCATGCCTGTAATCCCAGCACTTTGGGAGGCCGAGGTGTGTGGATCACTTGAGGCCAGGAGTTTGAGACCAGCTTGGCCAACATGGGGAAACCCTGTTTCTACTAAAAATACAAAGATTGGCTGGGCATGGTGGTGCATGCCTGTAATCCCAGCTACTCGGGAGGCTGAGGCAGGAGAATCACCTGAACCTGGGAGGCAGAGATCATGACACTGCACTCCAGCCTGGGCAACAGAGTGAGACTCCATCTCAAAAAAACAAAACAAAACAAAACAAAAAACCATCCAGGTGAGAACATGGGACAATTTGTTTTAAAATAGTCATCACATGAGTTAGCACATAGATAAAAACATACAAAGGATGGATACTAGGAATACTAGTGGTTGCCTGAGGAGGGTGTGATTAGAGCTTTTTCCTTTATGTGTTACATAGTTTTTTGTTTTAAGAGATGGGGTCTTGCTGTCTTGCCCAGGCTGGAGTGCAGTGGTGCCATCACAGCTCACTACAGCCTCAACCTCTTGGGCTCAAGCAATCCTCCCGCCTCAGCCTCCCGAGTAGCTGGGACTACAGGTATGTACCACCACATCCAGCTAATTGTTTTATTTTTTTGTACAGAGGGGGTCTTGCCACACTGCCCAGGCTGGTTGTAAACTCCTGGGCTCAAGCAATCCACCTGCCTCAGTCTCCTCAGTAGCTGGGAGTAGAGGCATGCACCACCACAGCTGGCTACTTTTTAAATTTTTTTGTAGAGACAGGGTTTCACCATGTTGCCCAAGCTGGTCTCGAACTCCTGGGCTCAAGCAATCCTTTCACCTTGGCCTCCCAAAGTGCTAGGATTATAGACATGAGCCACTGCACCTGCTCAATGTGTTACACAGTTCTGTATCATTTAACTGTTTCATATCATACGTGTGTAAACAGAAAAAGCACACACATGCAAAATCCTTTAATCCACGGTGGTCCTGGACATCTCAGAATGTTCTTTTTTGTTGTTGTTTTGTTCTTTTTGAGATAGAGTCTTGCTCTGTCACCCAGGCTGGAGTGTAGTGGTTCAGTCTCAGCTCACTGCAACCTCCATCTCCCAGATTCAAGCGATTCTCCTGCCTCAGCCTCCCAAGTAGCTGGGATTACAGGCACCCAGCATCAGAATTTTCTTTTTCTAGACAGTTTCGCTCGTCACCCAGGCTGGAGTGCAAAGGTGCGATCTTGGCTCACTGCAACCTCCGCCTCCTGGGTTCAAGTGAATCTCCTGCCTCAGTCTCCCAAATAGCTGGGATAACAGGTGCACACGACCAAGCCCAATTAATTTTGTATTTTTAGTGGAGACGGAGTTTTGCCATGTTGGCCAGGCTGGTCTCGAACTCCTGATCTCAGGTGATCCACCCGCCTTGGCCTCCCAAAGTGCTGGGATTATAGGCATGAGCTACCATGCCCAGTCAGAATTTTCTTAATTCATCAGGTTTGACTGGGGTGCCTAAGAAGGAGCCCTGCATGGGAAACATGTTTTCCAGCTCAAGGCTGTGTGACCTTGGGAAGGTAGATGAGCCTTGCTGAGCCTGTGTTCTGCTCCGTGAAACAAACAGCAATGATGCTGTGCTCATCCAAGGCCCCCAGCCCCTGCAGTGCCACCCAGCCTCTGGCTGTGAGTGCTGCGTGGAGGCTTCCACGGGGTTTTCTAACGCCACTTCCAACCCAGCGGGGCACCATGCCAATTCCTTAGCTGCCACGCCATGCTGTCATCTCAGCCTGAGCTTGGCGTCAACCAAACTCTCTGGCTAGCTACGCTACAGACTGCTGTCGAGTCTAGTCATGCCCAGTTTGTGCTGGACAAATCAGATGTTTTTTTCTTCATTACCAAAGTATTAAAAGTGCATCGTAACTGACTTAGAAAATAAAAAACACAAATCATTTTTCCTAACACTGCTACTGTTTTGCTGTACCCTTGTTTTTCTCCAGTGATTACGTCGGCAACATAGTTGTAAGCTAAGCACAACCAATTTTTCTTCTTTTGCTTAGTGTTACACCCTCAGCATCCTTCCTTGTGGCCCATTTCTGTTTGTTTTTGAGAGAGAGTTTCACTCTGTTGCCCAGGCTGTAGTGCAGTGGTGTGATCTCAGCTGCAAACTCCACCTCCCAAGGTTCAAGAGGTTTTCCTGCCTCAGCGTCCCAAGCAGCTGGGACTGCAGGTGCCCGCTACTATGCCCAGCTAATATTTTGGTCTTTTTTTTTTTTTTTTTTTTTTGAGACAGAGTCTCACTCTGTCGCCTGGGCTGGAGTGCAGTGGCGGGATCTCAGCTCACTGCAAGCTCCGCCTCCCGGGCTCACGCCATTCTCCTGCCTCAGCCTCCCGAGTAGCTGGGACTACAGGTGCCCGCCACCTCGCCCGGCTAGTTTTTTGTATTTTTTAGTAGAGACGGGGTTTCACAGTGTTAGCCAGGATGGTCTCGATCTCCTGACCTCGTGATCCACCCGTCTCGGCCTCCCAAAGTGCTGGGATTATAGGCTTGAGCCACCGCGCCCGGCCTTTTTGGTCTTTTTAGCAGAGATGGGGTTTCACTAGGTTGGCCAGGCTGATCTTGAACTCCTGGCCTCAGGAGATCTGCCCGCCTTGGCCTCCCAAAGTGCTGGGATTATGCAGTCTTCAGTCTTCATGCCCGGCCTATTTTTGTTTTTTTGAGATGGTGTCTTGCTGTGGCACCCAGACTGGAGTGCAGTGGTACCATCATAGCCCACTGCAGGCTCTAACTCCTGGGCTCAATGGATCCTCTTGCCTTAGCCTCCTGAGTAGATGGGACTACACACAGGTCCCACCACGCCTGTCTAAATTTGTATCTATCTATGCATCTATCTATTTATTTATTTATTTATTTTGAGGCAGAGTTTCACTCTGTCACCCCAGCTGGAGTGCAATGGCAAAATCTTGGCTCACTGCAACCTCTGCCTCCTGGGTTCAAGTAATTCTCCTGCCTCAGCCTCCTCAGTAGCTGGGACTACAGGCACGTGCCACCACACCCAGCTAATTTTTGTATTTTTAGTAGAGACGGGGTTTCACCATGCTGGCCAGGCTGGTTTTGAACTCCTAACCTCAAGTGATCTGCCCGCCTTGGCCTCTCAAAGTGGTGAATTACAGGTGTGAGCCAATGCGCCTGACCTCTTTAAGACAGGGTCTTGCTCAGTGGCACCATCACAGCTCACCACAGCCTCAACCTCCTGGGCTCAATCAATCCTTCCACCCCAGCCTCCCAAGTAGCTAGGACTACAGACACGCACCACCAGGCCCAACTAATTTGTGTATTTCTTGTAGAGATAAGGTTTCACCATGGTGCCCAGGCTGGTCTCAAGCTCCTGGGCTGAGGCAATTCTCCTGACTTGGCCTCCCAAAGTGTTGAGATTATAGGTGTGAGCCACTGTGTCAGTCAATTAAAAAAAAAAAACCTTATAGAGATGGCGGTCTTGCTATGTTGCCCAGGCTGGTCTCGAACTCCTGGCCTCAAGCAGGCCCGTCACCTTGGCCTCCCAAAGTGCTGGAATTACAGGCGTGAGCCACCTCACCCTGCCTATTTTACTTATTTGCTTACTGTTTATCTCTCCACACGAGGATGTGTACCCCATCAAGTGGGGACACCTGTTTGGTCCACTGCTTTTTCCCCAGCCCCTTACGCAGAACCTACTACACAACAGGTACTCAATAAATATTTGTTGAGGCAGGGCGTGGTGGCTCACACCTATAATCTCAGCACTTCGGGAGGCCGAGGCAGGAGGATCATTTGAGGTCAGGAGTTTGAGACCTGCCTGGCCATCGTGGTGAAACCCTGTCTCTACTAAAAATATAAAAAAACTAGCCAGGCGCGGTGGCAGGTGCCTGTAATCCCAACTACTCAGGTTGAGGCAGGAGAACTGCTTGAACCCAGGAGGTGGAGGTTGCAGTGAGCTGAGACTGCACCACTGCACTCCAGCCTGGGTGGTGGAGTGAGGCTCCATCTCAAAAAATATAAGAGATGGGTCTCTCTATGTTGCCCAGGGTGATTGCGAACTCCCGCCTCAAGTAATCCCCTAGCCTTGGCTTCCCGAAGTGCTGGGATTACAGGCATGAGCCACCTTAGCCTGCCTATTTTACTTATTTGTTTACTATCCATCTATCTCTTCATATGAGGATGTGCACCCCAGGAGGTGGGGACTTCTGCTTGCTTCACTGCTTTGTCTCCAGCCCCTTACACAGGACCTGGTACACAACAGATGCTCAATAAATAGTTGTTGGAATAAATGGACAAATTAATCCCAACAGGTGGTTCCTGGGAAGGATGCTGGGCCTTGTTATAAATGGAGCCTATGGCTGGGCACAGTGGCTCATGCCTACAATCCCAGCACTTTGGGAGGCTGAGGCAGGTGGATCACCTGAGATCGGGAGTTCAAGACCAGCCTGACCAACATGTTGCAAGCCCGCCTCTACTAAAAATACAAAATTAGCCGGGCGTGGTGGCACATGCCCATAATCCCAGCTACTCAGGAGGCTGGGGCAGGAGAATTGCTTGAACCCAGGAGGCAGAGGTTGCGGTGAGCCGACATTGCGTCACTGCACTCCAGCCTGGGCAACAAGAGTGAAACTCCATCTCTAAATAAATAAATAAATAAATAAATAAATACATAGAGCCTGCTTGAGGTTTCCAAAAGGAACCCAACCTTGGATTGGGGTCAGGCGTATATTGGGTTTCCTCTACTAGAGGCGCTCAACACCAAGAAAAGCCTGGGGACTGCCTGGCCCACCCCTTTCCCTTTGCTCCCTGGGGAGATAAGTCCCAAGCACCACCAGCCCAGGTCCATTTCTTACCTGTCAGCATCTCCATCCCATAACCAGAATCCTCTGATGGCAGGTGTCCAGGCATCGAGTCTGTCATTTCCTCAGAGGTTGGCGAGGGGTCTGAAGACGAAACTCCGAATGACACGGGTGTCTTCTGCCTGTCACAGTCCCTCAGGGACCACCCAGCCCAGTCTCCCCACAGACAAGGGTCCTTTTCTTTCTCTCTTTTTTAATTTGCTCGAGATGGAGTCTCACTCTTTTGTGCAGACTGGAGTGCAGTGGTGCCATCTCGGCTCACTGTAACCACCCCCTCCCGGGTTCAAGTGATTCTCCTGCCTCAGCCTCCCGAGTAGCTGGGACTACAGGTGTGAGCCACCATGCCTGGCTAATTTTTGTATTTTTAGTAGAGATGGGATTTCACCATGTTGGCCAGGCTGGTCTCTAACTCCTGACCTCAGGTGATCCGCCCACCTCGGCCTCCCAAAGTGCTGGGATTACAGGTGTAAGCCACCTTGCCTGGCCATTTCTGTTTTTTGAGATAGGGTCTCACTGTGTTGCCCGGGCTGGAGTGCAGTGGTGTGACCACAGCTCACTGCAGCCTCCAACTCTCGGGCTCAAGTGATCCTCCTGCCTCAGCCTCCTGAGTAGTTACACCTACAGGCACACACTACCACATCTGGCTAATTTTTTGTATTTTTCGTAGAGATGGGGGGCGGGGTCTCGCTATGTTGCCCAGGCTGGTCTTGAATTCCTGGCCTCAAGCAATCCTCTCGTGTCAGCCACCCAAAATGCTGGGATTACAAGCATGAGCCACTGTGCCCGGCACTGTCTTGGCTTCTGACAGTCACCCCATACTGAGGCTCCAGGGCCCAAAACTACCGTCTCCTCTGAAGATGTGGAAAATGAAGCTTGGCAGGGAGTAGGGTCAAACTTGGAGCCTCTCACGCCCATGGCTTTTCCTTCTCTCTAGCCTCACAAATCCCAGGGGAGCCAAGCCAGGGAGGTGAAGTTTGAGGGGGCCTTCCGGAAGGTCAGAGCTGAGAACACTGATTCACAACATAGGGGGCAGATGTGGCCAGAAAAAGCACTCACAATACCCTAGTAGCTCTCAGAATCCACGGAGAGAAACAGCGGCCTGGAGGCCTCTTCCTCACCAGGACTGACCCTCGGGAGGCTAATGGTCCGGCCCTCATTTCTGCAGGGGGGTGGTCAGACACCCGTCCCTTACCTGGGATGGTGACCTGAATGATGTCCAGATCCTCTGGCTCAATTTTGATAGGCCTCAGCCCGCCCAGCTCCCCGGAGGTTCCTGCAAGGAGGAAAGGAAAGATCCGGTCAAGTCTGGCATGAACCTGACTGGGCAGAGTGAGTCTTTCCAGAACATTCTGCCGTCTGTAACTTGTTAGTGAGGCCCTACCTAGGACAAGTCATGTCAGCACCCTGGCTCCTGCCCAGACTGGAAATGGTGGTTGGGGCGCCCTCAGGCCAGGCTTAGGGGCTCCAATTTACAGACCTGGTGATGGAGGCCCTCCCAGAGGGGAGACTGCTGGTCCAAGAGCCTGGAGCCTGAGTCTGGGCATCAACAGGAGGCAGTGGTGACGCCAGCACTCAGGTCTCCATGCCCCCAACCCCAGTAAGCTCCCAGCATGCCTTGCACCTTGGTGTGGCGAGGCCTGGGGGATGCAGGTGGGCAGAGGAGGCTCGTTAGCACTCCAGGCTCATGGGCTGAGTTAAGCTCCTCCCCAAGGCTGCCGGGTAGGGCTGGTGGTTGCCCTCCCAGCCCATGACACATACAGTGGGCCCTGTTCCTTCTCACCTGGCCCGCAGTCTTCAGACATGCTGCCCTTGTCTGACCTGTGAAGGGAAGCAGAAAATAACATCTGTCAGCCAAGTCCAGGGCCACCCTGCCCCAGCCTTGCTCCTCCAGGCAGTCGGGGCCCACCGCAGTCACCACTGCAGAAGGCATCCTTGCCCCATCACCCCCTGGCCCTCCAGGATGGTGCTCCCCACCTCCACCAGGGAGATTCCCCGTGCCCTGTCTCCAGGGACCACAATCTCCAGGGGTGGCCGAGCCAGGCACCTGCTCACTCTCCTGGGGTGAACCATCTGGGGATCCCCCTTCCTCACCATCTGGGAGCTCAGGGGCTCCTGGCCTTGACACAGTATCCCTGCTTGTGGGGGACTGAGACCTGCAGGGCCTGGAAAGGGTTAAGAATCTGGGGAGGGGGCTGGGGAATGAAGGTGGCAGGGACCCTGGGATGGATGATTTGGTTGATTCCCTCCCTCCCAGAGAACTGCAGGGAGAGCCCTGATATGATGTGAGGATTCTGGGATAAACGGCCCACCCCTGCCCCTAAGAGGTCAGAACGTGCTTAGGGGGTGTTGGTGGATGGTAGCCAAGCTGAGTGCTGGGGGCAGGGTCTGGTGGGCACTCAGGACAGGCACTGAACCTGGTGTTGGTATGTATGTATGCATGTAGGTATGTATGTATATGTATATATGCATCCATGTATTTATTTATTTTTTTGAGATGAAGTCTTGCTCTGTTGCCCAGGCTGCAGTGCAGTGGCACAATCTTGGTTCACTGCAACCTCTGCTTCCAGGGTTCAAGCAATTCTCCTGCCTCAACCTCCCGAGTGGCTGGGACTACAGGCATGTGCCACCATACCTGGCTAATTATTTTTGTATTTTTAGTAGAGACAGGGTTTCACCATGTTGGCCAGGTTGGTTTCGAACTCCTGACCTCAGGTGATCTGCCTGGCTCAGCCTCCCAAAGTGCTGGGATTACAGGCGTAAACCATCACGCCCAGCTGCATGTTTGTATTTTTGAAATGAAGTCTTACTCTGTTGCCCAGGCTGGAGTGGAGTGCAGTGGTGCAATCATAGTTCACTGCAGCCTTGACCTCCCAGACTCAAGCAATCCTCCCACTTCAGCCTCCCAAGTAGCTGGGACCACAGGTACCAGCTACCACACCCAGCTTACTTTTTTTTTTTTTTTTTTGAGACGGAGTCTCGCTCTGTCGCCCAGGCTGGAATGCAGTGGCCGGATCTCAGCTCACTGCAAGCTCCGCCTCCCGGGTTTACGCCCTTCTCCTGCCTCAGCCTCCCGAGTAGTTGGGACTACAGGCGCCTGCCACCTCGCCCGGCTAGTTTTTTGTATTTTTTTAGTAGAGAAGGGGTTTCACCATGTTAGCCAGGATGGTCTCGATCTCCTGACCTCGTGATCCACCCGTCTCGGCCTCCCAAAGTGCTGGGATTACAGGTTTGAGCCACCGTGCCCGGCCTACCCAGCTTACTTTTTATTTTCTGTAGAGACAAGGGTCTCACTATGTTGCCCAGGCTGGTCTCAAATTCCTGGGATCAAGAGATCCACCCACCTTGGCCTCCCAGAGCGCTGGGATTACAGGAGTGAGCCACCAAGCCTGGCCGGGCGTGGGTGTGTATTTATTTTTAGACAGAGTCTAGTCCTGTCACCCAGGCTGGAGTACAGTAGCGCAATCTCACCCGGCTAATTTTTGTGTTTTTAGTAGAGATGGGGTTTCACCATGTTGCCCAGGCTGGTCTTGAACTCCTGCCTCAAGAGATCCGCCTGCCTTGGCCTACCAAAGTGCTGGGATTATAGGTGTGAGCCACCGTGCCTGGCCTAGTGTGGGCATTTAGAGGCTTCTGAGAGAGGTGACATCTGGCTAGATATTGGGGGCAGAAGAGTTCTCTAGATGAGCGTTCTCTAGGCAGAGGGAAGTAGGTGGAGTCTGTTTTCCCTTGCCCTCCCTTTGCACTTTTGAGGGGTGGTGGTGTAGTGGGAGCCGCCCTGGGTCCCCCCCTTGCAGGTAACACAGCCTCAACCCAGAGCAGGGCTGGCTGTGGGCCTCAGGGGCTGGGGCGGGGCCTCACCGAGCATTTCCAGCAAGGTCAAGGACGGTGGCCCTAGAGACCTCTGCAGAGGTGTCCTCTGGCGGGCTGGCTGGCTCCAGCTTCGTGGTGTCTTTGGTAAACTTGTTCCCTGTGGGGAGAGACAGGGAGGTCAGGGTGAAGGCCCTCTGGCCTCCTCTTGCTGCAGGGCCCCTGGGCAAAGGTCTCTGTGTGAAGCTGGGGGAATCCCGGGGATAGGACCTGGCCTCTGCCCATCCTTGTGGGTGCCACGTCCAGCCAACAGCCAGGAACGGGTCCTGGGGAGAGACTCTGCCGCCGGAAGGAGGAACAGCAGCCCTAGTGCCAGAGGCGGCCAGAGATTTGGGAGAGCAAGGGGCAGGAGGAAGGGGAGGCAGCAACCCGAGATGGTTCTCCTGCCCTCCAACACACTACAGGGGCTGAGCCCGTAGAAAAGGGGCAGGGCTTCCCCACGGCTGCATCTCGGGACCAGGTTCTCATTTCATCGTGCCAGGAGCCCAGAGGAAGGCGCTATTATCATCCCCATGTCACAGATGTGGAAACCGAAGACCATAAGATCTTGCCCAAAGTCACAGAGCTGGTGGGAGGCGGGACCAGAACTGGGGTGCCAGGTACATGGTCCCCCAAGATCCGTGATGCTTTTGCTGCCCCGGGAAGAGCCCGTGTCTTCCTCTTGGGACAGGTGTGCTGGCCCACGGGCCACTGCATGAGCTCTGGAGTCACACTGCTGGGCATGCAGCAGGGACCGGTGCTCACCAGCCAGGCTTCCGTTCCTCTGTCTGCACGTGAGGATAGGAGTGGAGCCAGCTTCATAGGATTGTTGGAATCAGATTACAATAAAACATGCTGGCAGCTTTGAAGAGAGCCTGGTACAGGTACAGGGTCACTAACCTGGCACAGGTTAGTGTTCAGCTTTAGTACTATCTGTCCAGGGCATTCGAAGCTGGTAGGGGTTTTCCTGACAGTCTGTCAGCACCTAGGAGCCCGGGACTCGTTTCTGTCCCAGGACACAGAAGCCAGAGCCCAGCCTCTCTCCCTGTCTGAGGGGAGGCGCTCAGGGGGACCAAGTCCAGGGCGGTGGCAGCTCGGGTTCTGTTGGGGGATCAACCTGGAAACTTCAGAATGGACTAGATGGTCCCCACATACCTGTGAAAATTCGCTCATCAAACATCCTGGGGAGAGAAGAGAGACAGGCATGAGAACGGCGCAGGCTGGAGGGCTCTCCCGGGGCTCGCGGAGATGCCCCAGGTCCCCTCCGGTGGTGGTCACTGAATGGCACATGCATAGCTACAGCTTCAGACCTGGGCACTGAGCACACATGCAGGCAGGAGAGGGCATGTCGGAGTCTCAAAACATCCCAAACCGTTTATTTATATTCTTATTTTTGGAGACAGAGTCTCACTTTGTCACCCAGGCTGGAGTGCAGTGGTGCGATCTCGGCTCACGGCAACCTCCGCCTCCAGGGTTCAAGCGATTCTCCTGCCTCAGACTCCTGAGTAGCTGGGACGACAGACGTGCGCCACCTTGCCCTGCTAATTGTTGTACTTTAATTAAATAAATAAATTAATTTCTTTTTTTAGGTGGAGTCTTGCTCTGTCGCCCAGGCTGGCGTGCAGTGGCGTGATCTCGGCAGGGGAGTGAGGCGTCTCAGTGTGAAAACAGAAGTCATCGCCAGCCTCGCACCCCTGGCTCTGCCTCCCATGACTGGCGTTTTTGCCTGTGTTCTAATTTCCTGCTAGGTCCCCCTTGAACCTCCACCTCCCGGGTTCAAGGGATTCTCCTCCCTCAGCCTCCTGAGTAGCTGGGATTACAGGCGTGTGCAACCACACCCGGCTAATTTTTGTATTTTTAGTAGAGACGGGGTTCCACCATGTTGGCCAGGCGGGTCTCGAACTCCTGACCTCAGGTGATTCGCCTGCCTCGGTCTCCCAAAGAACTGGGATTACAGTAACTGGGACTGCAGGCACCTGCCACCATGCCTGGTTAATTTTTAAAATATTTTTCAGAGACAGGGTCTCGCCATGTTGCCTCGGCTGGTATCAGGCCTGTTTTATGTAAATGAGGCACAGAGTGGTTAAGTAACTTGCCCAAGGACGCCCAGGTCAGAAATGGCTTCACGTGCACTTATGCACTGAATGATGTTTTAATTCATGAGGGAAATGAGGTCAATGAAGAAACACCTTATGCTTATTAAACATCTGCTACATGTCAGGTGTGTTTCATCTACTTTTTCATTTTATGTTAGGAAAACTTGGTTGGGGGGGCCATCATTGTCCCTTTTCCCTTTTTTTTTTTAGATTTAAATTTTAGTTTTTTTTGAGATGGAGTCTTACTCTGCCATCCAGGCTGGAGTGCAGTGGCGCTATCTCAGCTCACTGCAAGCTCCGCCTCCCGGGTTCACGCCATTCTCCTGCCTCAGCCTCCTGAGTAGCTGGGACTACAGGCACCCACCACCACGCTCGGCTACATTTTTGGATTTTTAGTAGAGATGGGTTTTCACCGTGTTAGCCAGGATGGTCTTGATTTCCTGACCTGGTGATCCGCCTGCCTCGGCCTTCCCAAGTGCTGGGATTACAGGCGTGAGCCACTGCGCCCAGCCCCATCCGCACCTCTTAATGATGAAGTGGATGCTATGACGCTCCTCCAGGATCCGCTTCAGCTTGGGGACTCCGTAAGTGCAGGGGCGCTTGAAGGGGATCTTGTCCGGGATGCCCACAATCTCCACAGCCTCCGGGTCGCAGGCAATCTTCCGGTAGGGCACGGGGACCATGTGGTCCAGGCCCAGGGCTTCCGCTGGAAAGACAACAAAATGGCAAGACTGAGTGTGAGACAGGCTGCTGCACGCACAGGACCCGGGGGCTGCGGTCACCATCACCTTCCACCGTCCCCACTCCACTCTGGCCATGTAGCGCCACAGGGGTCCTGCAGAAATGTCAAAATCATGTCACTTTTCTGTTAGGAAATTGGCTGGGCTGGGTGCGGTGCCTCATGCCTGTAATTCCAGCACTCTGGGAGGCTGAGGTGGGCAGATGGCTTGAGCCCAGGAGTTCAAGACCAGCCTGGGGCTGGGCGCGGTGGCCTACGCCTGTAATCCCAGCACTTTGGGAGGCCGAGGCGGGCGGATCACGAGGTCAGGAGATCGAGACCATACTGGCTAACACGGTGAAACCCTGTCTCTACTAAAAATACAAAAAAAAAAAAAAAAAAATCAGCCGGGCGTGGTGGTAGGTGCCTGTAGTCCCAACTACTCAGGAGGTTGAGGCAGGAGAATGGTGTGAACCTGGGAGGTGGAGCTTGCAGTGAGCCGAGATCACGCCACTATACTCCAGCCTGGGCGACAGAGCAAGACTCCGTCTCAAAAAAAAAAAAAAAAGACCAGCCTAGACAACATAGCAAGACCCCATCTCTGCAGAAAGTAAAATATAAAAAGCTAGGTGTGGTGGTGCATGCCTGTAGTCCCAGCTACTTGGGAGGCTGAGGCAGGAGAATCACTTGAGCCTAGGAGTCTGAAGCTGCAGTGAGCCAAGATCATGCCGCTGCACTCCAGCCTGGGCAACAGAGTGAGGCCCTGTCTCTAAAAAAATAAAATAAAAAATGTCCAGTGGCTCCCATCTGATTTGGTGACAGCCAAAGTCCTACCTATGTGACTTCATCACCTCTGACCTCATCTGCCCCCTTCATGCCTCTGTGTGGCTCCCCCTACCTCTGCCACCCCCTTGGTGCTTCCTCTACCTGCCAGGAGCATACACGCAGTTCAATGCCTTTGTACTTGCTCTTCTGTCTGCTCAGATCCCTTTCTCCCAGAAATCCACAAACATCCATCCATCCATCCATCCGTCCATCCATCCATCCATCCATCCACCCATCCGCCCACCTTTCCTTCCTTCCTCTCTCCCTCCCTCACTCCCTCCTTTCAGGTATTTGCTCAAATAGCACCTTGGCAACCTAACACAGCCTTCTCCATCCCTCATTCCCTCCTCTGCTGTGTCAGTTATCCACTGGTCACCACCTGACGCTACATCCACACTCATCTCTACGTGTGCTCACTGTCTAGAAAGGAGGCTGCAGAAAAACAGGGGTTTTGGCCAGGTCTGGTGGCTCATGCTTGTCATCCCAGCACTTTGGAAGGCCACAGCAGTTGGAGAATGCTTGAGCCTAGGAGTTCAAGACCAGCCTGGGCAACACAGTAAGAAGCCATCTCTATAAAAATACAAAAAATTAGTTGGGCGTGGTGGAGCATGCCTGTAGTCCCAGCTACTTGGCAGGCTGAGGTGGGAGGATCGCTTGAGCCCAGGAGTTTGAAGATGCAGTGAGCTGTGATTGCACCACTACACTCCAGCCTGGGCGACAGAGTGAGACTGTCTAAAACAGAGTAGGGGTTTTGTTTTCTGCCTTGCCACTGCGACCTCAATGGGGCTGGGCACACACTAAGTGCTTTCTGCATGGTGAATATACAAATGGCTAAAGGAAGTGCCCAAGCTTGAGGTTGTCTGTTGGCGGGCGAGTGGTTGCACAGGTGAGCACAGGTGTGTCTCTTCTTCCAGGGAGGAGCTCAGCATGCCCTCCATTTACCAGTGCCATAAACAAGACGCACCCCAGAAGCTCACGGCTCTGCCAACAGCCAAGCGACAGAATCCAGGCTCATGCCCAGGTTACTTGCTCTATTTTTCCAGACTTGTGCCATTTCAGTCATCCACTTCCACCCCAGCTCCACGTTTTCATTCATTCATTCACCAAATACTTTTTTTTCCCCCAACGGAGTCTTGCTCTGTTGCCCAAACTGGAGTGCAATGGCACAATCTTGGCTCACTGCAACCTCTGCCAACCAGGTTCAAGAGATTCTCCCTGCCTCAGCCTCCCGAGTAGCTGGGATTACAGGTGTGCACTGCCATGCCCAGCTAATTTTTTGTATTTTTAGTAGAGACACCATGTTGGCCAGGCTGGTCTCGAACTCCTGACCTCAGGTGATCCACCCGCCTCAGCCTCCCAAAGTGCTGGGATTACAGGCATGAGCTACTGCATTCGGCCCCACACCAAATACTTTTGAAGCACCTACTACGTTCCTAATACAAGCTGGTATTTTCTTTCTTTTTTAGAGACAGCGTCTTGCTAACAGGCCAGGCTGAAGTGCAGTGGTGCAATCATTGCTCACTGCAGCCTCAACTTCTGGCTAAAGTGATCCTCCTGCCTCAGCCTTTAGAGTAGCTGGGACTACAGGCATGCGTTCCTATGCCCAGCTGTTTATTTTGTATTTTTTGGAGAGATGGGGTCTTGCTATGTTGCCCAGGCTGATCTCAAACTCCTGGGCTCAAGTGATCCTCCTGCCTCAGCCTCCCAAAGTGCTGAGATTACAGGTATGAGCTACTGCTCCTGGCCTTAAGTACTTTCATGGCTCACCCTTCCCCTGGCCTGAGTATCCACTTCACTCTTGCCTCCTCGTGTGACCATGGATGGGGCCTGGACACACTGTCCTCCTTCCAGGCTCCCATATCTCCTGGTTGTTCCTCAGGCCCCTCCCTGCCCTAGCCCTGCTTCTCTGGCCACACCATGCTTTGTCCGTGTTCCTGTAAGTGCCAACCCAGAGCTGGACCTCCCTCCAGCCCTGCCTGGGCCCTCCCTCGGGTGCCTCTGACATTGTTTTCCTGTTGACGCAGCGGCCCAGGTCTGCGTTGGTGGCTTTGGCATCCAGATCCCACTGAGAAGTCACACTTAGCTCATTGTCAAATTAAACCCTCGAAATCTCAACAGCTGGCAAGGCATCTCTCCCCACACCCCTCCACCTCCCACATCAGCAGCCACCCCCAGCCCCAGCCCTTGAGCGACTGGTCCTTTGAGTGCCTGTGAATTCGTCTCAGTCTGGTTCATCTGGTTTATCGGGGCCTGTCTTTTCAGCAGCAGGGAGACTCAGTGGACAGAGGGCCGAACCCAAACCCTGCTATTGCCCCTTGGGAAGGGGCTGCCTTCATGCAGTGCCACCGTCCTCGGCCCTTCACCTGGTCCCAGCATCTTCTCAGAGGACATGTCCTCGAGGCTTCCTGAAGCCTAACGTTTCCCCCAATTCTTATGTTTCTGTTTCTTCCCCCTCTGCACCACCCGCACTGGCCCAGTTCACCCAGATTTGGTGGCTGGTAGAGCTGGGAGCAGGGGTTGCTCACCCACAGTCTGTGGGATGCCTTGGGCTGCCAGACCCTGTCCCCACCATCCAGGGGGTCCCCAGTACTCCTGGGCGCTGCCTTCTCCCCCGCGCAGCTCCCCAGAGGGAGCTCTGGCTTTATGGGGAACAAGGTCTTGACCACTCCACACCCAACACTCTTTGGATGCGACTCAGGAACTGACATTTGGAAAAGGCTTGGCATTTTGGAAAGTCCAGGGCGTGGGACAGGCCAGAACACTGGCCTGGGCAGAACCCTCCCAAGGCAGGCAGAGCCGGCTCCTCCCTGATTCCCCTCCCCCAACCTCCACCTGGCTCACACCTGCCTGGGGCGGGGAGAGACTCAGGGGCAGGTGCAGACAGCCCTTTGCAGCTCTGAGGAGCGAGGAGGCTGGCTGGGCGAGCGTGGCCACATCAAAGGCAGCCGGCTATCCCAGGCTCCTCATTAAGGCCTGCAGAGTCTTGCTCAGCCCCATCGCAATGTAGAAGGCCCAGCCCACATGCAGAGGCTGCCCCAGCCATGGTCACAGGGCACCTTGTCCATGAAGCCACCTTTGACTTCCCAGCCTATTGAGACTGTTTCTTCCTTGGAATATCCTCCCTTCTTTTTTTTTCTTTCTGAATTCTTTTCTTAATGATTTTATTTTATTTTTTTTTTTGAGAGAAAGCCTCACTGTCACCCAGGCTAGATGGAGTGCCATGGCGTGATCTTGGCTCACTGTAACCTCCGCCTCCCATGTTCAAGTGATTCTTCTGCCTCAGCCTCCCAAAGTAGCTAGGACTACAGGTGCATGCCACCATGCCACGCCCGGTTAATTTTTGTGTTTTTGTAAAGATGGGGTTTCACCATGTTGTCCAGGCTGGTCTCGAACTCCTGAGCTCAAGTGATTCACCCGCCTCGGCCTCCCCAAGTGCTGGGATGACAGGCATGAGCCACAGCGCCTACCACTTGCGTTTTCTTTCCAGAGTGCAGTGGGCTGACATCTGCTATGAGCCTGACTCTGTCCTGGGTGCTAGGGACAAAGAGAGGGGTTGGGTGCAGACCTGGCCCTCAGGGAGACAGTGGCAGGCAAGGGGTATCAAGTTCCCAAGGTGTCACAGAGAGGGAACCATCAGGGTACCCAGGCCTACCTGGCCCAGGCTGGGGACCCAGAGGCTTCCTGGAGGAGGTGACTCCCAAGACAAAGAACAATTAGGAATTTGTCCCTAAAATGTGAAAAGGCTGTGCCAGGCAGAGGACACAGCACAGATAAAGGCTGGGAGGCAGGAAATGGTGTGTTACTGTGGGGGACTGGCACATGAGGCCAACACAGATTTTTCTGGGCCTTATGGATACTTCCCCTGATGGGCAATCTGTTATGTTTGTTTTTTTTTTGGAGAGATAGGGTCTCGCTCTGTCGCCCAGGCTGGAGTGCAGGGGTACAATCATAGCTCACTATAGCCTCAACCTTCTGGGCTCAAGCAATCCTCCCACCTCAGCCTGCAAGTAGCTAAGACCCCAGGTGTGTGGTTAATCTTCTAACTTTTATTTTTTATTTATTCGTATTTTTTGAGACAGAGTCTCACTCCGTCACCAGGCTGAAGTGCAGTGCCACAATCTTGGCTCACTGCACCAGGTTCCAGTGACTCTCATGCCTCAGGATCCGAGTAACTGGGATTACAGGCGTGTTTTACCACACCCAGTTCATTTTTGTATTTTTAGTAGAGACAGGGTTCCAGCATGTCGGCCAGGCTGGCCTCGAACTCCTGACCTCAGGTGATCCGCCCGCCTCCGCCTCCCAAAGTGCTGGGATTACAGGCATGAGCCACTGCGCCCAGCCTGGTTTAAAAATTTTTTTTTGTAGAGATGGGAGGTCTCACTATGTTGGTCAAGCTGGTCTTGAACCCCCGGCCTCTGGTGATCCTCCCACCATGGCCTCCCAAAGCGCTGGGATGACAGGCATGAGCCACCGCGCCCAGCCCCCAGATGGGCAATCTCTGCCCCCAACCTGCCCCGCTCCCCACCGCTGAGCCCAGGTCTGGGGCTTTGCCATCAGTTCCGCCCCCTGAAGAATCTGGAAGGGAAATATTGACACAACCACCCCCTACCCAGACAGGAGGAGCCCGCGACGGATGACATTAGTGTTGCCGGCGCGCGGGAGCCAGCATATGGCTCCCGCTGCCGTGTTGGGGAACACGAGTGATTGCCACGTAATGAGATGCTCAACACGGCTGCTGGGGCCACACGGCGGGCCGCGCCGCCCACTCACCATATCTGCTGTTAAACAGGATCTGCACACACTCCCGGAGCGTGTTGATGTCCTCGGTTTCCTTTATGAAGGCGTCCCACTTCTCTATCAAAACACAGGAGGCACAAGTGAGCAGGGCCCCACGGGATGGTCACATGCCCCCCACCGGACATGACCACCGGGCTTTCACCCCCAGAGACCCCGAGGCCGGCCCCAGCCCCCAGTCCTTCCACCCTCTCCCACCTCAGACCGTACACGAATTCAGGGTGCTCTGATGGTTCCCCATCTGCCTGTTCCTGCCCTAACATTTGTCTCTGGCCTCTCCCACGGGTGTGGTGTCAGAATAGGCTCAGCCTGTCCATCCCGAGCCCATCCTGCCCCAGACATACAGGAGGCTGGAAAAGCAGTCCCTTCAGCATAAAAAGAGGTCAAGTTTTCTTTTCTTTCTTTTCTTTTCTTTTTTTTTTTTTTTTAAGATAGTGTCTTACTCTCTCACCCAGGCTGGAGTGCAGTGGCGTGATCTCAGCTCACTGCAACCTCCACCTCCCGGGTTCAAGTGATTCTCCTGCCTCAGCCTCCTGAGTAGCTGGGACTACAGGCGTGTGCCACCACACCTGGCTAATTTTTGTATTTTTAGTAGAGACGGGGTTTCACCATGTTGGCCAGGCCGGTCTCGAACTCCTGACCTCAGGTGATCCACCTGCTTCGGCCTCCCAAAGTGCTGGGATTACAGGTGTAAGCCACTGTGTCTGGCCTGAGATCGAGTATTATATTTTTTAATTTAAATGTTTTTTAAAAAATAGAGACAGGGTCTCACTCTGTTGCCCAGTCTGGTGTGCAGTGGTGTAGTCATAGCTCACTGTAGCCTTGAACTCCTGGGCTCACGTGATCCTCCTGCCTTAGCCTCCCAAGCAGCTGGGATGACGACAGGTATGAGTCACGGCTGTGTTTTTTCCTTTTTTCTTTTTTACAGATGGGGTCTCACTCTGTTGCCCAGGCTGGAGTGCAGTGGTGTGATCATAGCTCACAGCAGCCTCCAACTCTTGGACTCCAGCGATCCTCCCACTTCAGCCTCCTGAGTAGCTGAGACTACAGGTGCCCGCTACCATGTCTGGCTAAGGGCTGAGTCTTTTTTTTTTTGAGACGGAGTCTCGCTCTGTCGCCCAGGCTGGAGTGCAGTGGCCGGATCTCAGCTCACTGCAACCTCCGCCTCCTGGGTTTACGCCATTCTCCTGCCTCAGCCTCCCGAGTAGCTGGGACTACAGGCGCCCGCCACCTCGCCCAGCTAGTTTTTTGTATTTTTTAGTAGAGAGGGGGTTTCACCGTGTTAGCCAGGATGGTCTCGATCTCCTGACCTCGTGATCCGCCCGTCTCAGCCTCCCAAAGTGCTGGGATTATAGGCTTGAGCCACTGCGCCCGGCAGGGCTGAGTCTTGATCTTGAGAATCTAACCCTTGTACCTCCTGCATCTGAGGTCTCACTCAGCACTGGCCTCGTTGGCTTCCCCCAAACTCTCAGCTCTGCTGGCCTCTCTCTCAAAACCTCTGTCTTGATTGAATAATAACAAGTGATCGTTGGTTCATTTGTAATCAGTAGAAGTAACAACTTTAATTTGTTAAGTGCTTATCTGTGCTAAGTACTTTATATATACATAATAATCTCCTATTTAATTCCTTATGACAAGTTTTAAACGGAGATATCATTCCCATTTTGCAGATAGGAAAACTGAGGCTCAAAGAAGCTGAGTATCTGGCTTGCGACAACCCAGTGAGATTCTATCCCAGCTTGTGCCCCAGCCCACGGGCCTGTCATGATGCTGTTCTATCTGGACATTTACGTCTCCTCCCTGCCAGGGCTGGACCTTATTTGGGGTAGTGGCAGATTGGGTTGTGGATGGCTTGGGGGGCGGGGGAGCCTCCATTCTGATCCCAGGGGACTGGGTTTTCTTTCTTTCTTAAAATTTTGTAGACGTGGGGTCTCACTAGGTTGCCTGGCCTGGTCTAGAACTTCTGGCCTCAAGCCATCCTCCCCCTTAGCCTCCCAAAGCACTGGGATTACAGGTGTGAGCCACTGCACCTGGCCTAGGACTGGGTTTTCTTACAGAACCTCTTCCTGGAGGTGAGGCTGAGACCCACACAGGGCAAAACTGATGGCAAGTCCTACTGCATTCCTTCTTGGTATAACTGAATCCCACACTTTGCTACACTCAGGACTTCTGTGTGATCTTTTTTTTAATTTTATTCAATATATTGCTTCCTTTAAAAGGTGGAGTTTAATTCCTCTCCCACGGAGGGTAGGCTGGATCATGTTTCTGGCTTCTAACAGATAGAACATGACAGCAACTTCTAAGGATGGGTCATAAAAGCCATGTGGCTTCCTCGTTCCTCTCTTTTGGATCGAGAACTCTGGAGGAAACCGGCGGCCATGTTGTAAGGATGCTCAAGCAGCCCTGTCAAGGCTAGCCCACATGGTGGGGAACTGAGGCCTCCTACCAACAGCTGTGTGAATGAGCTCAGAAGCATCTCTTCCCACCCCGGTTGAGCGCTTGGATGACAGCAACCCCAGCCGACATCTTGACTGCATCCTCATGAGAGACTGTGACCCAGCACTGCCCAGCTCAGTCAGTCCTGAATTCCCAACCCCCAGAAACTGTGAGGTAATAAACACTTGATGTTTTAAGCTCCGTTTTGGGGTTATTTATTTTATTTTTTGTTATAACTTTTTTTCAGAGATAGGGTCTAACTGTTGCCCAGGCTGGAGTGCAGTGGTGCGATCACAGCTCACTGCAGCCTTCAACTCCTGGGCTCAAGTGATCCTCCCGCCACAGCCTCCCAAGTAGCTGGGACTTCGGAGGATAGGCACCACCACATCCAGCTAAATTTTCTTATTTGTTGCAGAGACAGCGTTTCGCTCTATTGCCTAGCTGGTCTCAAACTCCTGGCCTCAAGCAACCCTCCTGCCTCAGCCTCCCAAAGTGCTGGGATTACAGGTATGAGCCACCATGCCTAGTCTGGGGCAGTTTATCACACAGCAGTAGATAACTATTATATCCCAGTTTACTTGCAGTCCCTTGAGCAGAGCTGTTCCTCCTTTCTCTCACAAAGACCCAGGAGACACTTATCAATTACAATGAGCACCACCTCCAACCCCAGATTCCCACTCAGGCCTGGGTGCTGCATGGGCGCCGTCCTACCTGACTTGTCATGGACAATGGAGAAGAGAATGCGCTTGGAAGCATGGACGTTCTGGATGAGAGGCCCACCAGGCCCGGTGGGCTTCTGTCCTGGACAAGGGAGAGAAGGAAATGGGTTCCAGGTGGGCCCCAAGAGGGTTCCCCAGATCTGGCCCCAGTGTATAGGCCCTGGCTCTGGGGTAACAGCCTCATCTGCCAGGGAGACCCCAGAACTGATTCCTGTGATTACAAACTCAAGGCAAGGTCCCTGACCAGAGGCCTAAGACATTCTGTACCAGAATCTGCTAGCCAAAAGCCAGATTAACAAGAAAGGGATGTCGGAGGTCACCTTTTCCAGATAAGAACACTTGTTTTACGTGTATAAGCTCGAAGCCTTGGTCAGCCCACATATTTGGGCTTTTTCCCCAATAATAATAATAATAATAATAATAATAAGAAGAAGAAGAAGAAGAAGAAGAAGAAGA
>NC_045441.1:13800651-13848835 GCF_002776525.5 Piliocolobus tephrosceles | reverse complement strand
GAAGAAGAAGAAGAAGAAGAAGAAGAAGAAGAAGAAGAAGTAGAAGAAGAAGAAGAAGAAGAAGAAGAAGAAGAAGAAGAAGAAGAAGAAGAAGAAGAAGAAGAAGAAGTATATATAACTTACAAGCACCTACTACAAGTATTAGACCCAGACCCAAGTGCTTTTTTTTTTTTTTTTTTTTTTTTTAGGTAGAGAGAGGATCTTGCTATGTCACCCAGGCAGGTCTTGAACTCCTGGGCTCAAGCAATCCTTCCGCCTCAGCCTCCTGAAGAGCTTGAATTACAGGTACACCTGGCCAGACCCAGTGCTTTAATACAGCAACTCTCAAACTTGAGCATATTGGAACCACTTGGCAGAGTTGTCCAAAAAGACTACTGGGCCCCATCCCCAGAGCTTCAGATTCAGCAGGACTGCAGTGGGACCTGAGAATATGCATTTCTAACCCTCCCTCAGGAGATGCTACTGCCACCGATCTGTCCTTTAATCATGATAACACTTCTGGGAAGTAGGTAATGCTAGCCTTCCCATTTTATAGAGGAAGAAACTGAGGTTCAGAGAGAGAGATTTGCCCCAGGATGCATAGCCACTAAGTAGACGAGCCAGGATATGAATCCAGGTGCTTCTCTCACCTGCAACTGTTCCTTTTGTCCTGTCCACCCCAGGACCTACTTCCCCCAGTGCCCTTAATCAGGCTGGGTATGCAGTGGGTGCTCACTGAATTGGAGCAGGTCCTCACTGAATGCATGGGGATGACTAGTCTGCTAACTTCCTTTATAGCACGTGATGTGGATCTCCCACTTTTGACACCTGAAATATCACTGGTTCTTTTTTTTTTTTTTTTGAGACAGAGTTGTGCTGTCACCCAGGCTAGAGTGCAGAGGTATGCAATCATAGCTCAACGCAGCCTCAAATTCCTGGGCTCAGTTGATCCTCCTGCCTCAGCCTCCTGAGTAGCTGGGACCCAGGGAGTCCTTGCAGGTGTCTCTTAGTCCAAGGCCAAGGACATCATTCACAGATGGCTGAGCAGAGACCCAAGGTCCAAGGGGTCTCCGCTAGGACAGCATCTGTCCAGTCCCACCCCCATGCCCAGACATGGCTCCTTCCAACCTAAGAGGGCCCAGGCATCCTGACCTGCCCTGGGAGGATGTCCCATGCATGAGTGACCTCTGTCCCACCCCCTAGACTTGGAGATCCCAGCAGCAATGTTACCACAACAGTCGGAGAAGTCTTGGGCACCAGTGGACTTGGGCTCTGGCATGGGCCGACTCAGACCCAGGTCGCTGGGGGCAAGGGGGCAGGAAGGTGCTTCCTGCTTGAGCTCTCGGATGGCGTGGTTGGGGAGCGCCGTGCTGTACAGGAAGCTGGCCATGGAGGAGGAGGCGGCGGTGGGGGGCAGGTCCTGGGGTGGCACCTTGGGGGCCTGGCCATGCAGGCCACAGTCCCGTGACCCCTTGGGTATCAGGGAGACACCATTCAACTCCACCAGGGCCTTCGAGTCCCGCCCGCCATCCTCAAGTGGCCTGAGTAAAGGAGAGGACACATGGACAGCTTTGTACATCAGTTTCACATGTTGCAGCTCTTCCCCCACAACCCTGCATCCCCACCCTCTGCAGAACATAACAGCCCCGTAAGAGGGCAGGACAGGAGCTGCACTTCCACTTTACAAGTGGGGATGCAGGCTCAGAGGTGGGAATGGTGTGCCCAGGGCCACAGAGCTAGGCCACTGGAGGACCTGGGCCCTGCCCCTCTGCTCCAATTCACTGATCAGATCCTGCCAGGTGCAACTGATTGCCTCCTGTCTCCTGATGCTCCCCTCCCCTTCCCTGCCTCTGCATTGCCTGGGGCGCCTAGCAGAGACAGGCTCAACCTTAAGCCCTCAGGCTGCCTTCCTGGCTCTCCTGACAATTGGTACTGCCTCAGACCAGCCTCAACAACCTAATCTCCCCTAGGTCCCTAATTAACCCCAGATTTACAACCTGAGCAAGCACAGGACATGGTTCTCCCACTTCTGACACCTAAAATGCCACATTTAAAAAAATTTTCTAAGAGACAGGGTCTTGCTTTGTTGCCCATGCTGGAGTGCAGTGATGCAATCACAGCTCACTGCATCCTCAAACTCCTGGGCTCAAGCAATCCTCCTGCCTCAGCCTCCTGAACAGCTGAGATGACAGGTGTGTACCAACACACCTGGGTATTTTTTTTTTTTTTTTTTTTTGACAGAGACAGGGTCTTGGTATGTTGCCCAGGCTGGTCTCAAACTCCTGGCCTCAAGTGATCCTCTCACCTCAGCCTCCCAAAGTGCTGAGATTACAGGTGTGAGCTACTGTGCCCGATCACATTGGTGCTATTTTGTCCCAAGTCATGTCTCTTCCAGTCTCTCTGCAATGCAACTTCCCTGGGAAGACTTCAAGGCTTAATGACCCAGCTCAGATCCTGTTCTATGACTTCGCTTTCACTTCACCTCCATCATCAGACTGGGAGCTTTCACCACCAGAGTCCCCCATGGGCATCTCAAGTCCCTTCCCCTCTGGCTAAGTGGCCTCCAGCCCCCGGCCCCAGCCCAGCCCTGGGCCAGCTACCTCACTCACCTCTTGAGCTTGAAGCGGATGCGGTGGCTATGTTCCAGGATGGCCATGAGGGCCTTGGGGTCATACTCAGCCGGCCTCCGGAAGGCCAGGCCCTCTGGCAGTCCCTGTACAGCCAGCAGCCCTGGCTCCCTGAGCAGCCTCTCATAGGGCAGCGGCACCACGCTGGCCCTTCCCAGGGCCTCGCCTGTAGGGGAGTCCAGGAGAGGGGCCTGGTATGAGAGGGCAGCCAGGCTGGAGTCGGCGCCGCTGTGCCCCAGAGTGGGGGCAGTGTTGAGTGGCTCCCCTTGGTGTGGGGTTCCCATGGACCCCTCGTAACTGCAGACTTTGTGCAGAATAACTGCCTGCAGGCTAGGGGTGGATGCTGTGGACAAGGCCCCCTTGTCTGCCTCTGGGGGGCTGGGGCTCCCCCACCGAAGGGGGATCCCTGCTGCCCTCCCCAGCCAAGCCCCTCTCCGCTTGGGCACCTCGCTGGAAGGGAAACTGGGGACTACAAGGGCCCAGAGGACAGAGCAGAGAGAGACAATCCAGTGAGAGTAAAGAGGGCAGAAGAGACGGAGAAGTGGGCACTTGCATGAGCCAGACTGCAAGGAAGAAGCTGTAAGGGCCGGGCATGGTGGCTCACGCGTGTCATCCCAGCATTTTGGGAGGCTGAGGCAGGAGGATCACTTGAGGCCAGGAGTTCGAGACCAGCCTGGCCAACATGAGGAAACCCCGTCTCTACTAAAACTACAAAAATTAGCCGGGCGTCATGGTGCACACCTGTAATCCCAGCTGCTCGGGAGGCTGAGGTAGGAGAATCGCTTGAACCCAGGAGGCGGGTTGGAGGGAGCTGAGATCATGCCATTGCACTCCAGCCTGGGTGACAGAACGAGAATCCATTTCAAAAAAAAAAAAAAAGAAGAAGAAAAAGGTGTAGGGAGGAAGGGAGAGAGACCGAGAGAGGGGAGAGAAAGCCAGAAGAAGAGGAAGTGGAGAGGGAGCAAACATAGGGGATTCAGAAAAAGACAAGAGAGGCCGGGCACGGTGGCTCACGCCTATAATCCCATCACTTTGGGAGGCCGAGGCAGGTGGATCACTTGAGGTCAGGAGTTTGAGACCAGCCTGGCCAACATGGTGAAACCCCGTCTCTACTGAAAATACAAAAATTAGCTGGGTGTGGTGGCATGCGCCTGTAATCCCAGCTACTCAGAAGGCTGAGGCAGGAGAGTCACTTGAACCCAGGAGGCGGAGGTTGCAGTGAGTCGAGATTGCACCACTGCACTCCAGCCTAGGCAACAAGAGCGAAACTTCATCTCAAAACAACAACAAAAGAAAAAGATGGGAGAGAGGAGGAAGAGATAGACTGAGAAGACACAGGAACAAAGATGGGGGTTGGGGGGCACAGATGAGGGGAGGCAGGCTGGGGACTGAGGACTGGGCACTGGGATATCTGTTGTCACCTCCAGGCTGGAGCCCCACCCAGAGCCAGGAGGCTCATCCTCTCATAGCCTCCTTGAATTCTGCCCAAAGTGGACAAGGGGGGCCAGGGCAAGGTGGGCAGGGGTGCGGGGGGCTCTGTGCATGGGCCCTGTAGCTGGCAAAAGTGTCGACAGGGGTAGAGTCAACCATGCGTGGCAAGTCCCCCATCCCAGGGTGGCCAGCGTGACTGCCCAGGGCCTCTGAGTACCCCTCCTCCTAACATAAGAACACCCGAAGTTTCCTCGCAGACCTTTGCTCCATAAAACCAAAGGCCACAGTAGGAGAAGGGATAAAGCCAAATCAGAAATGAATGAGATGGGACCCTGAGGGCCAAAGAGACCTGCCCAAGGTTTCCCAGGGCGTGTGAAGGACACCACTGGGGCCCTGAGGCCCTCTGCAACCTGACGCTTCCCAAGGGAGGCCAGTTCTCCTCTCCCTGCAAGAAAGACGTGGCTGAGCAATCAGCCTTCACTTAGTCATTCAACAAACATTCTCCGAGTACCTGCTGTTGCTGGGCTCTGAACTGCAGGCTGGAGACAGCTAGAAAGGGCAGACATAGCCCCTGACCCTGGAGAGCTCCTGGGTTGGTGAGGGGACAGGGCACTGTGGGTGCCAAGAGAGGGGCCTAAACCCACTGTGAGGGGGCTTCCAGGAGCAGAGCCTCAGTGGCACGCGGGTGTCTGCCAGACAGAGGAGGGGAAAGGCAGTCTCAAAAGATGCAACAGAGCGAAGGCCAGGGCATGTAAAAGGAACCAGCGAGCGCTGGAGAACAGGAAGTGGTTCTGCAGGGAGGTCAGTAGGGCCCTGTCACCTAGTGGGAGAAGAAGGTATAGAGGGGATGAGGATGGGTGTATGGGCCCCTGTGCCATGCTCAGGGCCGACGGGGAGCCCCCGAAGGCTGTGGAGGCAAGAGCTTCATTCATGGTGAGACTTGTGCTTTGAGAAGATGCCCTTGGTGGCAGGGCAGGTGTGGGGAGGCAGGGAGACCGTGGCAAGCCTGGGGCTATTTCTAGGCGAGAGGTGGCATGACTTGAGCCAGGGCAGGGACAGTGGGGATGGAGGTTTGGGAAAACGGCTGGAGTAGAACGTCTGTGTCTGGGAATGCAGAGATGAGGAAGGGCTAGGGTAGCCAGTACCTCCATGCCTTGGGGTCCGGCTTTGCCCAGGGCCCGTAGTGGGACAGGAGGGGGCCCCCTCTGCTGGGTGGGGACCCAGGCTCCCACCCTCCCTGGGGCCCCCAAATGGAATGAGGAAGGATCTTACTATAAAGAACATCAAACACCTCCTCTACCATCTTCCGCAGAAGGTACACATCTGAGCCGTGTTCCAGGGAGGACCGAGGGAGGCTCCGGCCGCTGCCCTCACCCCGCTGCACCTTCTTGGGGTGCTCTGCCTCCGGATCCTTCCATGGGGGCCCTCCTGTGGGACACAGAGCATGTGAGGCCACAGTGAACACCCGTCTCACCACCCGGCCTTCGAGCGGGGATGTCTCTGCCCTGTGCTGAGCCGTGGAGACTGGCACACAATGTGATACACAAGTGAATGAATGAATGAAGAATTAATGAGTGTGCAAGGCCTATCCCAACCACCCCACTGAGGGCCAGGGCTGGTCATCTCAGAGCTCCCATCGTCTGGCCACGGCTGGGCCTCACCTCTGGTCACCTCTAATTTGCTGTGTGACCTTGGGTAAGTCCCTTCTCTCTCTGAGCCTCCGTCTGTGAATGCTCGTGGGAGGCCAGCTATTCTAGCTCAGAACTGAGGTTCAATAAACGTTCCATCTGTCTCTCTCTTTCTCTCTCTCTCTCTCTTTCCCTCCCTCCCTCTCTCTCTCTCTTTCTTTTTTTTGACGGAGTCCACTCTGTCGCCCAGGCTGGAGTGCAGTGGCACAATCTCAGCTCACTACAACCTCCACCTCCAGGGTTTAAGTGATTCCCCTGCCTCAGTCTCCCGAGTAGCTGGGATTACAGGCGCCCGCCACCATGTCCAACTAATTTTTGTATTTTTAGTAGATATGGGATCTCATCATGTTGGCCAGGCTGGTCTCGAACTCCTGACGTCAGGTGATCCACCCGCCTTGTCCCCTCAAAGTGCTGGGATTACAGGCGTGAGCCACCGTGCCTGGCCCCATCCATGCCTTTCTGTGCCCTGACACCAACACCGTCTTGACCAATCTATGCCCCCATTTTCTGCTCTGCCAGAGGAAGAAAGAACGGGCACCCCCCAACCCCTGCTCCGAGGAGGCTGTGGGTTGCAAACAGCAGGTTCATGCCAGGCTGGGCCAGAGTGGGGACCGGAGAGTGTTGGTAGATCCTTCGGGAATGTTCTAGAAGCTGCACTGGAAAGGAGATGAGAGGAGGGGCCCGTGGCCCCCTCCCAGCTTGGAGCCTGTTCTCCTCTGGGATCTGCGGAGCTTGAAATAAACCAGCCGAGTTCCTGGTGCTATAAATAGCGGCTCTGCCTGGCTCTAGAAGCCAGGTGCACCGCCTCAGGCTCTGGGAGGCTGGGGTGCCACAGGACCTGCTGCTGTCCACTCTACCCGGCCCAGTCCCCCTATTCTGGCCCTGGGGAAGGTCTAGGCTCTGAAGGCTGAGTGGGGTGGGGGGCTGGCTGGGGATGCAGCTGCACCCCAGTAATGATAGGCCCAGCGCTGGGGGATGCCCTTCCCTGAAACCGCTGATCTTAGGGGTGTGATGCGAATACTAATAATAGCAACAACAGCTGGTGTCTATTGAGTGTGAACCCAGTGCCAGACACTGTCCTAAGTGCTTGCCGGGTACAAATTCGTTTAACCCTCAGACCCACCCGTTCTCGCCTTTCACAGACGAGTGGGTTGAGGCACAGCAGTTGTGGACCCAGGCGGCCTGTTCTTTTAACCTCATGCTATACCATGGTTCTTTTGAGATGGGGTCTCACTGTCACCCAGGCTGGAGTGCAGTGGTGCCATCGTAGCTCACTGCAGCCTTAAACTCCCAGGCTCAAGTGTTTCTCCTGCCTCATCCTCCCAAAGTGCTGGGATTACAGGCATACGCCACCGTGCCTGGTCCCACCCATGCCTTTCTGTACTGGGACTACAGGTGTGCACCATCAAGCCTGGTTAATTTTTAAATTTTTTGTAGAGACAGGTGTCTTGCTATGTTGCCCAGGCTGGTCTCCAACTTCTGGGCTCAAGTGATCCTCCCATTTCAGCCTCCTGAAGTGCTAGGACTACAGACATGAGCCACTGCACCTGGCCTAAGATGTTAACTGTCACTATAGCAATGACAGTGCCTGCCTCCTCACGTTGATGTCAGGGTAGGTGAGTTAGCATCAGAAAAGATGCCATGCACAGCAGGTGATCAATAAATCTTATTGGAATATGGCCAGGCACGGTGGCTCACATCTGTAATCCCAGCAGTTTGGGAGACTGAGGTGGGCGGGTCACTTGAGGTCAGGAGTTCGAGACCAGCCTGGTCAACATGATGAAACCCCATCTCTACTAAAAATACAAAATTAGTCGGGCGTGGTGGTGGGTGCCTGTAATCCCAGCTACTTGGGAAGCTGAGACAGGAGAATCACTTGAACCTGGGAAGCAGAGGTTGCAGTGAGCCAAAATTGTGCCACTGCACTCCAGCCTGGGTGACAGAGCGAGACTCTGTCTCATTAAAAAAAAAAAAAAAATTGTGTTGGAATAAGTGCATTTGGTCCTTGTGCTCAGAAATACATACTTAAGAGGAAGAATTGAGCAGCAACCTTGGGCCTTGGTGTCCCCATCTGGAAAAGGCAGATGGAAGTGGCTGGCTCTGGCCTACCCTGGGGTTCACCCAGCCAGTCTCTGTCAACTCAGGGGCTGCTGAATGATTCCAACAAAAACCATGGTTGCCTCAATAACACCGCATCGGGAATCTCAGACAACCTTGCTTGTTAGGTTCATCCCCCACACACCGCCACCCTGGCAGGACAGGGTTGGGGACTCAGAGACGGGCCAGAGCTCCTGCCCTCAAAGAATGACGGGCCTGGCCCTCTGCAGCCCTGGGGTACTCACGGCAGAACCTGAGGAAATCTGACTGTAGCTCCTTCCGGGCATTTAGGAACATTCTTCCCTTCTCCGTGCCCACCACGAAGGCGCTCTCATCGTGCACGGCGACACAGGCCACCTCGGCGTTCAGTTTGGACAGCGCTGAGCACTGTGGGAAGAGCAGGGTGTGTGAGTGGAAGGGCTCCCCACTCCAAACACCTCTAGTACCCACTTTGGGAGTGGGATGTGAGCTCCCAGCTGCCTGAGACCTCAGCAGCAGCTCCAGGGACAGACGGTCCCTCTACTGTTCTTGGTCTCAGATTCTGTAGTGCGACTGAATGAATGGCCCTCCAGGGATTGGCGATGGGGGGCTGGAGGAGAACAAGTGTCCTCTGCTACTCCCTCCAAGGTCCTCCTCCTTGGGGTAAGCCCACCTTAGCCCCAGCCCCAGGGACAATGCCGTGCTGCGTTCTCTTGGCCCCTCTCAAGTCCTGGATGAGGAGGGGGTGGGAAGAACGGCAGGAAAGGTGGGGGGGATTGGACAGACTGGGGCTGTATTCCCACTTTGGCCGTTTCTGCTGTGGGACTTGAGTCAGTCATGTCCCTCCTCTGGGCTCCAGTTTCTACATCTGTTTTGTTTTGTTTTTTTGAGACACAGTCTCACTCTGTCGCCCAGGCTGGAGTGCAGTGGCGCAGTCTTGGTTCACTGCAACCTCTGCCTCCCAGGTTCAAGCGATTCTCCTGCCTCAGCCTGCGGAGTAGCTGGGACTACAGGCGTCTGCCACCATGCCTCACTAATTTTTGTATCATAAGGAGAGATAGGGTTGCACCATGTTGGCCAGACTGGTCTCAAACTCCTGACCTCAGGTGATGTGCCCATCTCAGCCTCCCAAAGTGCTGGGATTACAGGTGTCAGCCACTGTGCCTGGCCAGTTTCCACGTCTGTAGAATTGGGGAGAAACAGCCTAGTTCCACAGTGCCACTGGCCTTGGGTATGGGGATTCAATGGTTGGGGGAAAAGATCTCTAAACTGGGACATCCTATATGGGTAAACACGGAGCTGGCTATCCTCATGGCCTCAAGAGTCGAGGTCTGCAGCCCCATAGCACAGAGGTCTTAATATGGGGGGGTCCCTGCAACCGAGACCACCAGCATCTCAGCTCTCTGACCCACCCCACCAGGAAAACCCTGATTGTGAAGCCTGTAGCAGGCAGTTGTGCCGAATAAATACTGGTTTTCATCTGAGTCAGGTAGTGCTGGCAGCTATAGAGTCTGGCTTCCAATTGCAGTTCTGTGCTGTGTGGCCTGGGACAGGTAACCTCTCTGGGCCATCATCTGGCCTATGGTGCCAGCCCCAGCCTGGAATCGTTCTGGTTAGGAAGGTGCGGGCGGCGTGGGGCCAGGAGGTCTGTCCTCCAGGATCCCTACTGGAAAATTAAAACACAGGGCATTCATTTTCTTCTAAGATGAAAACAAAAGCTTGCTGTTCCGTTTCTGCGTGGAACACTGTAGAGTATTAACAAAAAATAAAACAAATAAATCCAGCTGTTTCTCATCCATCACAGCTGAAAGAGCTGCTTCATGCCACAGTCACCGCTCAGCTGAAGACGCCGAGACCGTGGCAGAAAACTCACCCACCTAAAGGCACCCAGAGCTGGTGGGGAAGAGGATCTGAGATTGGGGGCGGGTGATGAAGGCACATCCCTTCAGTTCACCCTCCCTACAGGCCACCAAAAGACCCTGGCATTTGGAGGAGGCTGGACTTAAGTCACTGCTAAGCAAATGTCATTGTCCCATGAGGGTCCCTCAGGAAGCCCTTAAAAGGCCCAGGGACGGGGGAGCCTGTCTTGTTCATACCGCTAGGATAACTAGAGGGTCACGTGCTCCTCCAGGGAGGTTCTGATACACTCACTAGACCACTGCTACCTAGTAGAACTTTTTTTTGTTTTGTTTTGAGACGGAGTTTCACTCTGTCGCCCAGGCTGGAGTGCAGTGGCCGGATCTCAGCTCACTGCAAGCTCCGCCTCCTGGGTTCACGCCATTCTCCTGCCTCAGCCTCTTGAGTAGCTGGGACTACAGGTGCCCGCCACCTCGCCTGGCTAGTTTTTTGTATTTTTTAGTAGAGACGGGGTTTCACCGTGTTAGCCAGGATGGTCTCGATCTCCTGACCTCGTGATCCGCCCGTCTCGGCCTCCCAAAGTGCTGGGATTACAGGCTTGAGTCACCACGCCCGGCCTTTTTTTTTTTTGATAGAAAGTCTTGCTATGTCACCCAGGCTGGAGTGCAGTGGCACGACCTTGGCTCACTGCAACCTCCACCTCCCAGACTCAGGCAATTCTCCTGCCTCAGCCTCCCGAATAGCTAGGACCACAGGCGTGTACCACCATGCCCAGCTAATTTCTGTATTTTCAGTAGAGATGGAGTTTCACCATGTTGGCCAGACTGATCTCAAAGTCCTGGCCTCAAGTGATCTGCCCCACTCAGCCTCTCAGGGTGCTGGGATTATACGCGTGAGCCATTGTGCCTGGCCGATCCAGTGTAACTTTCTACGACAATGAGCATATTCTACCTCTGCACAGTCCAATCCGTAGACACCAGCCACTTCTGACTGCTGAGCACGTTAAATGAGGCTGGTGCAACTGAACAACTGAGTTATTTATTTCATTTTAACTAATTAGAATTTAAATGAATCAGGCGCAGTGGCTCATGCCTGTAATCCCAGCACTTTAGGAGGCTGAGGAAGGTGGATTACCTGAGGTCAGGAGTTTGAGACCGGCCTGGCTAGTAGAGACATGGTGAAACCCTGTCTCTACTAAAAATACAAAAATTTAGCCAGGCGTGGTGGCGCATGCCTGTAATCCCAGCTACTCGGGGGGCTGAGGCAGGAGAATCACTTGAGCCCAGGAGGTGGAGGTTGCAGTGAGCCAAGATTGCGCCACTGCACTCCAGTCTGGGCAACAGAGCAAAACTCTCCAAAAAAAAAAAAAAAAAATTGCAAATAGCCACAGGTAGCTAGTGGCCATGGGATCGCCCATCACTGCCCACATCAGCCAGACTTCCACCACTGCCAAGCTCACAGTGCTTCAGGACACAGGGCTGAGCTCCTGGGGCCCCCTCCTCATGAGGGTCACTCTGCATAGGGGAGGGGTCGTTATGGAGAGAGTGTGGTGCCCAGTCACTTTTCCAGGGGTGTCTCCCACCACTGCCCCCAAACACCGCCTAACCAGCCCTTCAGCCACCTATGGCAGGAATAGCTTGAAGGAGGTCCTTTGTTTTTCGGGGAGACTTTGTACGCAGAAGCTCACTTTAAAACCTGGTCTTGCTGGGCCAGGTGCAGTGGCTCATGCCTGTAATCCCAACACTTTGAGAGGCTGATGTGGGTGGATCACGAGGTCAAGAGATTGTGACCAGCCTGGCCAATATGGTGAAACCCTGTCTCTACTAAAAGTACAAAACTTAGCTGGCCATGTGTGGTGGCGGATGCCTGTAGTCCCAGCTACTCCAGAGGCTGAAGCAGGAGAATTGCTTGAACCCGGGAGGCGGAGGGTGCAGTGAGCCGAGTTTGCGTGACTGCACTCCAGCCTGGGTGACAGAGTGAGACTCCATCTCAAAAAAAAAAAACCAAACAACTGGTCATGCTGTGTGACTTCGGGCAAGGTCCTACCCTCGCTGCGCTTTATCATCCTAAAATGCAGGGGTGCAGCTAACTGATGTTAGACAGGTTTTTAATTTAACTTTATTTTTATTAAAAAATTTTTTTTTAAATTGAGAGAGTCTCACTCTGTTGCCCAGGCTGGAGTGCAGTGGCGCGATCTCGGCTTGCTGAAACCTCCGCCTCCCAGGTTCAAGCAATTCTCCTGCCTCATCTTCCTGAGTAGGCGGGATTACAGGCATGTGCCATCATGCCAGTCTAATTTTTTTATTTTTATTTATTTATTTTTTTTGAGATAGAGTCCCCCTCTGTTGCCCAGGCAGGAGTGCAGTGGTGTGATCTCTGCTCACTGCAACCTCCACTTCCGGGGTTCAAATGATTCTCCTGCCTCAGCCTCCCAAGTAGCTGGGATTACAGGCATGCACCACCACGCCCGGCTAATTTTTGTATTGTTAGTAGAGATGGGATTTTGCCATGTTGGCCAGGCTGGTCTCGAACTCCTGACCCTAAGTGATCCACCCACCTTGGCCCCTAAAAGTGCTGGGATTACAGGTGTAAGCCACCGTGCTGGGCCAGATTTTTTTTAAACACTTGCATCACAGAACCTCCCGCCAGGAAAAGGCTGGAGGAAAATGATAGTATGATGTCCTCATTTGGGATAAATTACTATAGGTCTAGGTATGTAGGCAGTAGTGCCATATTATACAAAGCCTGGTTTCTCTCTTCCCGCCCGAGATGCAGTTAGAACTCTTGCTTTAATGTTGGGGATTACATCTTTCTAATGAATGCCTTCCCAGACATTATCCCTCAGATGACCTGCTAGGAGATAGGCATGTGGTTCATTCCAGGGACAAAGTGGGAATGGCAAGAGGGGTGAAGGGACAAGGGGATGAGGGCTGGGAGCCACTGTTTATTCCAGGGTAGATTTGTTTTTTGAGACGGAGTCTTGCCCTGTCACCCAGGCTGGAGTGCAATGGCGCAACCTCGGCTCACTGCAACCTCCGCCTCCCAGGTTCAAGCAATTCTCCTGCCTCAGCCTCCTGAGTAGCTGGGATTACGGGCACCCACCACTACACCCAGTTAATTTTTTGTATCTTTAGTAGAGATGAGGTTTCACCATATTGGCCAGGCTGGTCTCAAATCCCTGACCTCGTGATCCGCTCGCCTCAGCCTCCCAAAGTGCTAGGATTACAGGCGTGAGCCACCGCGCCCAGCCCCAGGGCTAGATTTTTATGTACTGGATCTCACTGAAGTCTCCCACCCTTAATGCAGGCATCGTGGGTGGCCCTAGCTGCAGTCAGATAAACTGAGGCTCAGGTCAGTGAAAGCTCCCTCGAGTGGCTGAGGTAGGACTTGAGCTACAAGGCAAGCAGGGATGCTCACCCTGTCCCCTCCTCCTGGGCGGGTGGGGACACTCACCATGGAGTCTAAGGCAGACACGAGGCTGGTGATGATCTCGTCTTTGCGGGTGAAGGCAGAGTTCCAGCGGTCGGGTCCGCAGCCGTTGGCGGGGACGTCACAGCGCTTGCCCAGCAAGGCCATGGTCGCCTGTTGGGAGTGAGGAGGCAGTGGTGGTGGGCACAAGGCAGGGGGCTTGGCTCATGTGGCACCCGCCCACCCCAATCCACCTGACCCCCGGACTCCCAGGGCTGCCTCTGTATCCAGGGCCGACCTTCCCTGGGTCCAAGGGCTTTATGTGTGATGGGATTAGAGCCTGCACAGGCCTGGGCTCAAGTGGCAGGATAACTCGTACCCTGTGGCACGCCCTCCGAGGTCTGCACCCAAGCTGAGCCCAGCACTGGGACCAGTCTGTTGGGCAGGCCCCAACTGCCACCTCTCCCAACGTGGGCAGTTCTGGCCACAGCCCTCCCTCGCTCACACACCCTCCATGGCTCCCTACTGCCCACATTAGCTCTCAACTCCTCAGCCTGGTATTCTAGTTACCTGGTCTCCTGTCCCCTACTCCAGATCCCCCTCCCACTCCATGCTCCAGGTCCTCTAAGCTGTGCCACTCCCAGATGGACCGACATTCATGATCCCCTAGTCTGTGTGGGTTCAGTTCCCCCTGCCTCAAGCACCCTTCCTGGCCCTGCCATCATCTGCTGGTTGTCCTCAAAGCTTTTTTTAATTTTAAATTTAATTTTATTTCGAGACAGAGTCTTGCTCTGTTGCCCAGGCTGCAGTGCAGTGGTACAATATTGGCTCACTGCAACCTCCCCTTCCTGGGTTTCAGTGATTCTCCTGCCTCAGCCTCCCTGGTAGCTGGGGTTACAGGTGCCACCATACATCTGGCTAATTTTTGTATTTTTAGTAGAGATGGGGTTTCACCATGTTGGCCAGGCTGGTCTTGAACTCCTGGCCTCAGGTGACCTGCCCACCTCAGCCTCCCAAAGTGTTGAAAGTACAGGCATGAGCCACCTCACCCAGTCTCATCAAAGCTTTTAATCGTCCAACCTGCTGGCCCACCTCCTGTACCCCCAACCTAAAGCCCGGCAGGGTCAGGAGCCGGTGATGTCCTCCCCTCTGTTCCGCACGCCTCTAAGCTCTGCCGTCACATTTCTGCATCAAGCCACGTGCTTCCGAGGCCAATGCCACCCCCACTGAGGCCTTCCAGCCTCAGTTTCCCTCCTAGCCAGAAGACTTGGCTTCAGGAGTATAGAAAGACACAGCAGGGCCGAGGCTACTTTGTCTCAGGTCGGGGGCTCCCCAGGACAGGACTGTGTCCCATTGCAGTGGGATTCCTGGGGGACAGAGCTGCATCCTCCCCCTCAAGTCCAGAACCCCCAATTGTGGGTCCCCATGGCATGGCACAGGCCATGGCATGGCTTGCTGGGTACGACAGTGCCCAGCTGGGCACCCATGAGACACAAAGATGAGCCTCCCTCAGCCCCTGGCTCTACCCTGCCCCTCTCCTTCTTGACCCAGGGGGCACCCACAGCCTGCCCCAGGGCCAGGGCCTGCCCTCAAGGCAGCTGTCCCTGCACCAATCCAAGCAAAGAAGGCAGAGACCAGAGGGAGAGGCCTCTCAGTTCCCCTCTCTGGGCTCCATCCCAGTGCTTTCTGTGTGGCCCCTGCTGGGTGTTGATGGCAGACAGCAGGGCTGCAGGACCCAAAGGAGCCTGTAAACCTGCTATCTCCTACCTGCAGACAAGGAGTTTCTGCACCCAGTGGGGTAGGGAAGGCCCAGGCAGGAGGACCGCGGGGCTGGCGCCACAAAGGGCACCAGGCCTGGGGTGTCTTCTGCCGCCATGGGTGCCCCTGCCGACTGTAAGCTCTTTGAGGGCAGAAACCAGGTCTGCCTGCCACTGTTGCACCCCAGGGCTTCAATCAGTGCCCGATGTGCATGAGGCCCAAGGCGTGTGGTCTCAGCCACAGACAGGCCTTTCAGTAGGTCATGATACATGATCATTGGCCAATGACAGAGAACAGGAGATGTCAGAGTGCATCACACTTCACAAGGCCAGAGGTGTCCAGCCTCAGGGACAGAAATGTCCCGAGAAATGAGAGACACATCAGAGCTCAGCTCTGGCCTCAGTGCTGGCTCTCCTCTGCTTTTTGGCTGTGGATGAATATTGATTTAAACAACTGGCCGGTAGGCGTTTGGCCAAAATGTATGTTGAGTTTGCTGCTAAATGTTTAGAAAAGACATTTCTTCTTCTGGGTTCCAGTTTTATAGAACTTTGAAATCCGCTGTATTGCCGGGCGCGGTGGCTCAAGCCTGTAATCCCAGCACTTTGGGAGGCCGAGACGGGCGGATCACGAGGTCAGGAGATCGAGACCATCCTGGCTAACATGGTGAAACCCCGTCTCTACTAAAAAATACAAAAAACTAGCTGGGCGAGGTGGTGGGCGCCTGTAGTCCCAGCTACTCGGGAGGCTGAGGCAGGAGAATGGCGGGAACCCGGGAGGCGGAGCTTGCAGTGAGCTGAGATCCGGCCACTGTGCCACTCCAGCCTGGGCGACAGAGCAAGACTCTGTCTCAAAAAAAACAAAAAAACAAAAAAACAAAGAAATCCGCTGTATTAAGGGATGCAGAGGGGGTGACAGGCCATGGATGAGACACAGGCCATGGATGAGACCCACTGATGAACCAAGAGGTGGCCAGTGGCCACGACTGGGGACGTTCCATGGCAGGAAGCCCGTGGGAGGGTCTTGCATGTGACCGGACTTCGTAAAAGATCCAGCTGAGAGGTCTGTTGCCTGGGGGCTGGAAGGTGTCCCCCTCCCCCCAGCCACCCTCTGCCAGCCAGTCCCTTGAACCATTCCCACAAAGGCCTTAGGGCTGCCAGCCTCCCAGCTGCTGAGGCCCAAATCGAATCAGGGCAAAGCAGGAGGCACCAGACAGCCATCCAGCCCTGGCCTCCTGGCTGCCCCAGACAGCGGCCGGCTCCTTCCAGTAAAGGCTCTAATCCATTTAGGAAGAAACCAGGGACTCCAGGAGGGAGGGACAGAGAGAGGGAAGAAGGGCTGGGCTGTGGGCCATCCCCAGTTCCTTGTCCTGGTCATCCAGGATTGTAGGACCTTCTGTCCTGAGCCACAGCCCAGTGGGCGGACTTGGGGAGCATGAACAGAGACGACCACTCCCTGCAAATGCCCAGGGCCTCAGATGGAGGGATAGGCAGGTTCCACGTGCCTGGAGCAAGAATGCAGTGGGGGAAGATGAGACCCAGGCCCAGGTGTGCTAGGACTACCTCGGATGAGTCCTGAAACCTTGAGATTTTTCATTTGTAAAGTGGGAATGGTTCTAAACAGAAAATGAAGGCAGAGGCCGGGTACAGCGGCTCACGCTTATAGTCCCGGCACTATGGGAGGCCGAGGCGGGAGGACTGCTTGAGACAAGGAGCTCGAGGCTGTAGTGAGCGATGACGGCGACACTGCACTCCAGCCTGGGTGACAGAGCAAGACCCTGTCTTTTATTTTTATTTATTTATTTATTTATTTTTTGAGGCGGAGTCTCGCTCTGCCGCCCAGGCTGGAGTGCAGTGGCCGGATCTCAGCTCACTGCAAGCTCCGCCTCCCGGGTTCACGCCATTCTCCTGCCTCAGCCTCCCGAGTAGCTGGACTACAGGCGCCCGCCACCTCGCCCGGCTAGTTTTTTGTATTTTCAGTAGAGACGGGTTGCACCATGTTAGCCAAGATGGTCTCGATCTCCTGACCTCATGATCCGCCCGTCTCGGCCTCCCAAAGTGCTGGGATTACAGACTTGAGCCACCGCGCCCGGCCAAGACCCTGTCTTTTAAATAAAAAATAAAAATTCTGATAGCATGGCTGGGCACAGTGGCTCACGTCTGTAATCCTAGCACTTTGAGAGGGTGAAGTGGGCAGATCACTTGAGCTCAGGAGTCTGAGAGCAGCCTGGACAACATGATGAAACCCCAACACTAATAAAAATACAAAAATTAGCTGGACGTGGTAGCGCGCGCCTGTAATCCCAGTTACTTGGGAGGCTGAGGCAGGAGAATCGCTGGAACCCAGGAGGCAGAGGTTGCAGTGAGCCGAGATGGCACCATTGCACTCCAGCCTGGGCAACAGAGCAACACTCCATTGAAAAAAAAAAGTAAAAATTCTGATGGCAGCATTGGCCTGCATGAGCTACCGTCCTTCCTCTAGCATCACTCTGTTTTAGAGACGAGAAAGGCACTTGCCCCGGGTCTCAGCCAGTGCACAGGGGGGAAGAAGGTTGTCTGTCTCCAACTTTGCTGGTGTCCTTGCTGTCACCATGTGGCAGGAAGACCACGCTTCCCACATTCACAGGGACTCAGGGAACAGACCAGCTGCTCACATGCAGAGCTGACACACAGCCAACTGGGCCCAATCTGACATTCCTGGGTTGAGCACAGAAAGTTCCATCTCCTGGAAAACCCCTCAGTCCTGGGCCACCTAGGACGGTTGGTCACCCTGCAATGCAGGGAGCAATGGGAACAGGAGCCCAGATGCCTCCCAGCAGCCAAAAACACAGACACTCGCGAGGAAGAGAAATGTCCCACATGTCCATCCTTTGAGTTCAAAAAGTCAACTTCCCTTAATAAGGTGAGAGACGCGTCTGTTCACTGCAGCACTATTCACAATAGCAAAGACATAGATTGAACCCAGGTGCCCATCAGTGGTAGAATGGATAAAGAAAATGTGGTACATGCACACCATGGAATATTATGCAGCCATAAAAAAGAACCAAATCATGTCCTTTGCGGCAGCATGGAAGTAGCTGGAGGTCATTTTCCTATGCAAATTAACATAGAAACAGAAAACCAAATATCAAATGTTCTCACTTATAGGGGGAGCTAAACGTTGGGTACTCGTGGACATAAAGATGGGAATGACAGACACTAAGGCCTCCAAAAGCAAGGAGAGAGGGGAAAAGGAGAGGCTGAAAAACTACTTATTGGGTGCTATGCTCACTACCTGGGTGATGAGATCCCAAATCTCAGCATCATGCAATATCCCTTTGTAACAAACCTGCACATGTACCCCCAGAATCTAAAATAAAGTTAAAATTATTATTATTTTTGAGACAGAGTCTCACTGTCACCCAGATTGGAGTGCAGTGGTGCCATCTCGGCTCACTGCGGCCTCCGTCTCCCATGTCCAAGCGATTCTCCTGCGTCAGCCTCCTAAGTAGCTGGGATTACAGGTGCCCGCCACCATGCCCAGCTAATGTTTCTATTTTTAGTAGAGATGGGGTTTCCCCATGTTGGCCAGGCTGGTCTCAAACTCCTGACATCAAGTGATCCACCCACCTCGGCCTCCCAAAGTGCTGGGAATACAGCCCGGCCTAAAAGTTGAAATTATTAAAGTAATAATAATAATGTGAGAGACTTGAAGCCCCTAAAAGGCAGAGCTGGGATGGGTGGAGGGAAGTCCACTGGGAAGACCCCAGGTTACAGTCCAGGAACTGTGGAAGAGCTGCTGTCACATCTGTCCCATCACCCAGCTCCCGATTTTGCTCTGCCCACCTGTGAAGCAATGATGGCTGGTAGCTCAGCTGCTGCCAACACCTGCTGTTCAGTGCCCAGGCTCCTGGGCCCCATTCCATCAGAGGTGACCGCTCCCTGGGCAGCGGGGCCCTGGACATTGTATTTTTTTTTTTTTTTTTTTGAGATGGAGTCTCACTCTACTGCCCAGGCTGGAGTGCAGTGGCATGATCTCAGTTCACTGCAACTGCAACCTCCACCTCCCGGGTTCAAGCAATTCTCCTGCCTCAGCCTCCCAAGTAGCTTAGATTACAGGCATGCGCCACCACACCCGGCTAATTTTTATATTCTTAGTAGAGACACGGTTTCACCATGTTGGTCAGGCTGGTCTCGAACTCCTGACCTCAGGTGATCTGCCCACCTCGGCCTCCCAGAGTGCTGGGATTACAGGTGTGAGCCACCGCGCCCAGCCAGGACACTGTATTTTTAAGTTCACAGGGGACTCTTATACCCAGCCAGGTGCAGGGCCTGGGTCATCTTCAGGGATGTTCCCTACTCCAGACTCCAAGAAGCTCAGCTTCCCTGCTTGCCTGCCGCCTGCCCCGTGTCTTGCCAGGGACTCCTTGCCCAGACAGCAGCAGATTTGCCGGCCGCCGAGAGCTGGAGGCCAGCCCGGACCCTGAGCCAAAGATTAGCCAAGCGCTTGTGGCCACGTCTGAGTCAGTGCTGCCCTGACTCAAGGCAGGGCTGCCTCCAGGCTGGGGGACTTCCATAGGAGTCCAGCCCAGAGAGCCCACTTTCTAGCCAACCCTGGGGCCAGGGTGACAGTGAAGTAACAGAAATCCAGCTGTGATTTCCGATCTCAAACACCCTGCACCTGGCGCTCAGGGCCAGCTAGGAGGCTAGCAGAGAGTGAGCTAACGCATGAGCCTATTCTGCCGCCCACAGCCTGGATGTCTGGGAAACAGGTGTTCCTGCTGGCTGGTTCTGACCGACTCGCCCCAGTGAAGTGCAGCCTAGTGGGAGGCGGGAAAAGGCATGTAGACAAAAGAACAAGGCTAAGACAAAGCTCCTGGCTCAGCCCGTTTAAAAAAAGACTCCTCTTCCTGGCTGGGCATGGTGGCTCACGCCTATAATTCCAGCATTCCTGGGGTCCAAGGTAGGAGGATGGCTTAAGGCCAGGAGTTTGAGACCAGCCTGGGAAACAACGGCAAAACCCTGTCTCTACAAAAAATACAGAAATTAGCTGGGCATATGCCTGTGGCGCCAGCTACTCGGGAGGCTGAGACAGGAGGATCGCCGGAGCCAGGAGTTTGAGGCCACAGTGAGCTATGATTGTGCTATTGTACTGCAGCCTGGGAGACAGAGCAAGACCCTGTCTCAAAACAACAACAAAGGCCAGGCGCGGTAGCTCACACCTGTAATCCCAGCATTTTGGGAGGCTGAGGTGGGTGGATCACTTGAGGTCAAGAGTTCAAGACCAGCTTGGCCAATATGGTGAAACCCCGCCTCTACTAAAAATTAAAAAATTAGCCGGGCACAGTGGTGGGTGCCTGTTGTCCCAGCTACTTAGGTTGCTGAGACAGGAGAATCACTTGAACCCAGGAGGTGGAGGCTGCGGTGAGCAGAGATCACGCCACTGCACTCCAGCGTGGGTGACAGAGTGAGACTCCATCTCGAAAAAATAAAAAAAACAAAACAAACAAACAAACAAAAAACCAAGCTCCCCTCCCCCACCCACCACCTTAGATGCCCTTCACAGAGAGGACAGCCAAGAGGCCCAGAGCCAAAAAAGTAAGTGCCAAGGTGGCATGGAACTTGGCATCTGGCCCAAGGGCTCGGCCATGACTCTCGCTGGAGTGAGCTCGGTAGAGCTCCAGGACCACCCTCTCCGGAGGGAACAGAGGGAAGGAGTCACAAGGCTGTTTCCTAAATGCCGGGACCAGGTTTAATTCTCACAAGCTCTCACTTTACGGAGGAGGAATTCCAACCCGAAGACCCCACCGCAAGGATGTGGCAAAGCTGAAACCTGAGCTCAGGTCATACCAACTAAATTCGGGTTCCCAGCACCCCACGACGCAGCCTTCAAGCCCCTTCGCCCTGGAATGATGACACAGCGGTGGGCTCGGCTCTGCACTGCCCGACCCTGCCCAGCAGTGAACAGGGGAGACCACCCAGCTGGGACCCAGGGAGGAGGCAGAGAAGACCCCTCAGCAGGGTCTGTTTCTCCTGCATGGACGTGTCCTGCACCCAGAGCCATTGTGGCCCTAGGGGGCATCTAGAACCCTCCCCTCCTCTTCTCCCCAAGTGTCCCCAGAGCTTCGGAAAAGTCTGTGCTTAAAGAAGGATTCAATGAAATAATTTTCTAAAAAGAGAATACATACATACATACATAAAGAAGCAGGAGTGTACCAGCCTGGGCAACATAGCAAGACCCCACCTCTACAAAAATAAAAAAAATTAGCTAGGCGTGGTGGTCCACACCTGTGGTCCCAGCTACTCAGGAGGCTGAGGCAGGAGGATCACTTGAGCCCAGGGGTTCAAGGCTGCAGAGAGCTGTGATCGTGCTGTTACACTCCAGGCTGGGTGACAGAGCAAGACCCTGCCTCCAAAAATAAAAATTTTTAAAAAGGAAGCATCAGTGTGTCAGAGCATGCAAATGCAACGGGTATGTGTGTATGAGACAGAAAAGACCACACACGTGATGCAAAGAAAGAGAACAGTTAAGAAAGGGACACACACACACATACACAAACAACCTCAGCCAGGGTGACACTGAGAGGCCTGGCCCGCTGGCTGGGGACGGTCACTTGTCTGCACTGGCTTGGGGTTGAACCAAAAAAACAAATGTCACAGCTTGCCAACCGGCACACCCGTCACGCCACCGAATTTTCTTTTTTTTCTTTTTTTTTAAGCAAAACAGATGGGGTCTCGCTATGTTTCCCAGGCTGGTCTCAAACTCCTGAGCCCAAGCGATCCACCCACCTTGGCCTCCCAAAGTGCTAGGATTACAGGCGTGAGCCACCACATTAGGCCCACCGAATTTTCAGAAAAGCACCATGAGGTGGTTCTAATCCATGTTGTATCTTGGGGGGCTAAGGCTCAGGAGGGGAAGCGTGCTGCTCAAGGTCATTTTTGGTAGCTGTTCAAGGTCATTTGTGACACTTGATGAGTCGCCTGTGAGCCAGTTCAGCCCAAACCCAAGCCCTTCCCCCATGCACCAGCATGCCCAGGCCCCTCAGCAACAGGGGCACACGTGGGGGCCCCCTCAGCTGGGAGTCTCTCAGGCCTTTCTCACTCCCCACAAGTGGTACGTTCATTCGTTCATTCATTCATTCCTTTGTGTGTGCATTCATTCACTAATTCTTTGGTGTGTACATTCACTCATTCATTCCTTTGTGAGATTTCATTCATTCACTCATTCCTTGGTGTGTACATTCATTCATTCATTCCTTGGTGTGTGCATGCATTCTTTCATGTGCATTCTTTAATTCCTTTGTATGCATTCATTCATTTATTCCTTGGTGTGTGCATTCATTCATTCCTTGGTGTGTGCATTCATTCCTTAGTGTGTACATTCATTCATTCATTCCTTGGTGTGTGCATTCATTCATTCATTCCTTAGTGTGTGCATTCATTCATTCATTCCTTGGTGTGTGCATTCATTCCTTTGTGTGCATGCATTCATTCATGTGTGCATTCATTCATTGCTCCCTTCCTTCCTTCTCTCCCTCCCTCCTTTCTCCCCCTTCCTTCTTTCCTTCCCTCCCTCCCTTCCTTCCTCACACACTTTTGAACCCTCAGGGCAATACTCATTCCCTGTGCTTATTGGCTCCCACCTAGGTCATACTGGGTAAGAGCAGAGAGGACACCTCCGCAGGGCCATCAGCTGGGACCTAGTCCAAGGCAGTGAGCTGTAAGTGGGGAGGGGCCATCCTGCAAGAACTCAGCAGGAGCTGGAGGCCTAGTAGGTCATGGCAAGGCTGGGAGTGGGAGGAACACAGCCTGGGTGCCTTCCCTGGCCTCCTCTCACCACCCCTACTCATTCACTCAACACCTACCAGGAGGCTGTTCTGTGCCAGGCCCCGCCTGCCCTCCTCCAGCTCACAGGGCCAGTGTGCCCAGAAAGAATTACAGGACCAGGCTGGGTGCGGGGGCTCATGCCTGTAATCCAAGCACTTTGGGAGGCCGAGGTGGGAGGATCACTTGAGGTCAGGAGTTTGAGACCAGCCTGGCCAACATGATGAAACCCCATCTCTACTAAAAATACAAAAAAATTAGCTGGAGGTGGTGGTACACGCCTATAGTCCCAGCTACTAGGGAGGCTGAGGCAGAAGAATTGCTAGAACCTGGGAGTTGGAGGCTGCAGTGAGCTGAGATCTCGCCACTGCACTCCAGCCTGCGTGACAGAGTGAGATTCCATCTTATTAAAAAAATAAAGAATTACAGGACCATGAAAGAAGGACAAGCGGAGAAGCTCGCCCAGGCACAGAGCTTCACACTGGGGAAAGGGGTTGCCTGTGTTTTATTTAATTGTTTTATTTACTTAGTTTTGGGGGAGGAGGCGCCTGACATACAAGGCTTCTCTGAGTTGATGACTGTTGAGGTGGGTTTTGAAGAGTGAATAGGAGTTCTCTGGGTACAGAAGTGGAAGGATAATATACTGCTGGAAAGAAGCAAAGGGAAGAAGCTTGGCTTAGAGATAGACAACCTTTGTTCTATGAGTAAAGAGAAGTTTTGGACAGAATCAACAGAATAAAAAGGCAAACCACAGAATGGGCGAAAATATTTGTAAATAGTATATCGGTAAGGGATTAATATTCAGGATATGCAGACACCTCCTAATACTCAACCACTAAGACTGGGCGCAGTGGTTCATGCCTGTAATCCTAGCACTTTGGGAGGTCGAGGTGAGAGGATCACTTGAGGCCAGGAGCTCGAGACCAGCCTGGGCAACACGGTGAGACCTCATCTCCATTAATAATAACAGTAATAATCCAATTAAAAAATAGGCAAATGACTTGAGTAGACCTTTCCCCTAAGAAGATATACAAATGGCCAGAAAGCGGATGAAAAGATGCCCAACATCACTAAAGATTAGCAAAATGCAAATCTAAACTCCACCTCACATCCACCAGGATACCTACTATAAAAACACAGGAAGGCCAAGCGCGGTGGCTCACGCCTATAATCCCAGCACTTTGGGAGGCCGAGGCGGGTGGATCATCTGAGGTCAGAAGTTCGAGACCAGCCTGACCAGCATGGCAAAACCCCGTCTCTACTAAAAATAAAAAAAATTAGCCAGGCGTGGTGGCGGGCACCTGTAATCCCAGCTACTCGGGAGGCTGAGGCACGAGAATCGCTTGAACCCAGGAGGTGGAGGTTGCAGTGAGCTGAGATCAGGCCATTGCACTCCAGCCTGGGCAACAAAAGCGAAACTCTGTTTCAAAAAGCAAAAAAACACAGGACAAAAACAAGTGCTGGTGAGAATGTGGGGAAATTGGAATGCTGCGTGCTGTTGGCAGGGATGCAAAATGGTACAGGCACTGTGGAAAACAGCATGGTGGTTCCTCAAAAAATTAAAAATAGGACCACCAACCAGGTCCAGTGGCTCACGCCTGTAATCCCAGCATTTTGGGAGGCTGAGGCAGGAGATTGCTTGAGCTCAGGAGCTCGAGACCAGCCTGGGCAACATGGCGAGATCCCATCTCTACAGAAAATACAAAAATTATTGCACACCTGTAGTCCCAGCTACTTAGGAAGCCGAGGTGGGAGGATGGCTTGAGCCTGGGGAGGTCGGGGCTGCAGTGAGCTGTGACTGTACAGCTGCACTCCATGTTTACACTCTTGCAAGTAATGTTGCTATTAACATGAGTATGCAAATCACTTGGCAACACTGTTTTCAATTATTTGGGGTATATATCCAGAGGTGGAACTGCTGGATTGTATAGTAGTTCTGTTTTTATATTTTATTTTATTGAGAAAGAGTCTCACTCTGTTGCCCAGGCTGGATTGCGCTGGCGTGATCATAACTCACTGCAGCCTCAAATTCCTGGGTTCAAGACATCTTCCCACCTCAGCCTTCCGAGCAGCTGGGACTACAGGTATGCACCGCCATGACGGGCTAATTTTAAATTTTTTTGTAGAGATGGGGTCTTGCTGTGTTGTCCAGGCTGGTCTTGAATGCCTGGCTTGAAACAATCCTCCCACCTCAACCTCCCAGCATGCTGGGATTATAGGCATAAGCCACCATGCCCGGTCTTAATACAATTTTTCAAAATTGGGGGCGGGGGAAAGAGAGGAAGTATTTGGTTGCTCTCATTGTCCAGTGTGGAGTGTCATTCCTAAGACTGGAGAGGACACTCAGTGACCTTTGCTAGAATGGGGTGGAGAGAGGAAGGCGGCACCTAACTAGCACATCTCTGCCCCAAGGGTGAGTGTGAGCACTAGCAACTGCACACACACATGCATGCACACCCACACACATGCACGCACACACACCCCCACACGCACACACTCCCACACATGCACACACACGCATGCACACCCACAGCACATGCACACCCACACATACATGCACACACCCACACGCACATATACATACACACGCACACCCACACATGCATGCACACCCACATGTGCACACCCACACACATGCACACCCACATGCACACACGCGCATACACACACTCACATGCATACACACATAGGCAGACACCCACACACACCCACACACACAGCCACTCACATGCATACACACATATGCACACGCATTGACACCCACATGTACACATGCACGCACACACACCCACATATGCATACCCACACTCACATGGATACACACTCATTGCACACAATACACGCATGCACTCACACACACACATGCACACACATGCATGCAAACTCACATGTGTGTCCACACACACACTTGCATGCACACTCACATACTCATTCACACACGCTAGTCCAAGTCCTCCTGGGGTCAGTTCTAGCATAGCCTGAATGCAGTGAAAACCTTCACGGAGAAGGTGGCTGGCCCCAGCCCCACTCGTGCTGGGACACAGAGATGGACAGGGCATGACCTCACCCTCAAGAGGCTCACTATCCCATCAGGAGTCACACCACAGAGGAAGCTGAGCCCGTCTTCCCTCCCGAGCCCCACACTCCAGCCTGCAGGCCCCTGGGTGGGCCTTGCACTCTCACTCAGGCCTTTGCACCTGCTGTGCCCTTTTTAAGAAATGCCCTTCCCCGCTGCTGGCTCCCTCTTAGCTGTGGTGGGCTCGTCAACACCTCCCGCTGTGCCCCTCGGTTGGGTTGGGCTCCATCAGCTCCTCCTTCCCTCCCTGTCCAGGCTGTGGAGCGTCAGAGCCCCCATGCACCAGCTCCTGAAGAACAGGGCTGACTGCTTTCATCTGTATGTGCCCAGGACCTGCTACACTGAACAAGGCCTGGAAAGGCCTCCGAAGAGAGAAGCCATTGATGCAGGTTTGGAAGAATCAGGAGACATGGAGAAGGTGGGTGACGAGGGATAGGGCAGTCCAGATAGAGGGGACAGCTCGGGCAAAGGCATTAAGGCACCAGTGAGCCCAGTGGGGTGCGGCGTCCCCGGTGGGGCTGGCAGGCAGTGGAGCAGAACGCCAAAGTGCTGTTGGCACAGATTGCAGTCGGATTCTGGGGCTGTCCAGGGGGAAATGCTCTGAGACTATCCTAGCCTCAGCCAGGAGCCTGGGCCTGGGCTCTGGAGGGCCCTTCCCACTCTTCCCGAAGAGGACACGCCCACCTGGAGCCTACACCCACTCTCCCACCCCACGCACCTGGGTACTCAGACCCCTGGAATCCAGCTGGCAGATGCACCCTCCTTCTGGGGCCCCAGGGCCCTCTTCTCTGGTCCCTCCTCCTGCAGTGGTTTTACATCTGACAATACATTCTTAGGCCAGGTGCAGTGGCTCATGCTTGTAATCCAGCACTTTGGGAGGCTGAGGCAGGAGGACTGCTTGAGGTCAGGAGTTCGAGACCAAACTGGGCAACATGGTGAGACTCCCATTTCTATATTAAAAATTTTTTTAAATTAGCTAGGCATGGTGGTGCATATAGTCCCAGCTACTGGGGAGGCTGAGGCAAGAGGACCACTTGAGTTCAGGAAGTGGAGGCTACAGTGAGACGTGATCACACCACTGCGCTCCAGCCTGAGTGACAGAGCGAGACCCTTTCTCTAAAAAATAAATAAGTTCTTTTTGTTTGTTTGTTTTAATAGAAATGGGGCTTTCCCTATGTTGCCCAGGCTAGTCTCAAACTCCCAGGCTCAAGGGATCTTCCCACCTTGGCTTCCCAAAGTGAAAAAAAAAAAGAAAAATCAGTTCTTTAATACTTCTCCCAACAAGTGGTGTCATCTAATTCTCTTCTCTCGAACACGATTTGAATAAGGACCCACTTTGAACGAACAGAATGTGTGGGCAGCTCCAACACGTGACCTCTGCAGTCAGGTCCCCAAAGGTGCTAGACTTCCCCCAGACACTCATTCACTCTCAGACCCTTGCCCCTGGACTCTGAGCCAACACATGGGAAGCCTGGGTATCGTGATGCCACCGTGCTGGAGGGGCCAAGGGGCATCAGAGAAGCCTGAGGGGCCCCGGCTGTTCCTCGGCTCAGGCCCCGGGCCAGCAAGTGAAACATCTTCAGAATGACCTCAAGCCCTGCTAACTTTTTATTTAGAGACGGGATCTCGCTCTGTTGCCCAGGCTGTAGTGCAGTGGTGTGATCATAGCTCACTGCAGCCTCCAAATCCTGCCGGCAACCTTTTGACTATAATTGTAGGAGAGATTGAGTAAGACCCATCTGGCTGAGCTCAGACAACTCGCAAACTGTGAAGAGTAAAAGAAGAAATGACTGTTGACACTGCTAATGTTGGGCTATTGGTTTATGCAGTCCAAGATAAATAACAGACACACCCTGAGGGCACACCAGGCTGACGCTGCTATACCCCCCAAAGTGGGGCAGCTATTTGGGAAAGTGGACACGGCTTGAGCTTAGGAGTTCAAGACCAGCCTGGGTAATATGGCAAGACCCCATCTCTACAAAAAATAAAAAAAAAATTAGCTGGGTGTGGTGGCGCATGCCTGTAGTCCCAGCTGCTCGGGAGGCTGAGATGGGAGGATCCCCTGAGCCCACGAGGTCAAGGCTGCAGTGAGCCAAGATCACGCCACTGCACTCCAGCCTAGATCTATGGCTTAGGGAGTCCACATAAATGAGAATAAGGTCCCCTCAGAGGGGACAGAGCCGAGGTGGGTCAGCTGGGATCTTCCATTTGTCTCCTTTACCTGGCCAGCATCTATCACAGGAGAACCTGTCTACTAGAATGGCTGTTGGAGTTTGCCCTTAGAGACCCGAGATAGGGTCAAAAAATGACCCCCCAAAAGACAGCCACGTCCTAATCCCAGAGCCTGTAAGTGTTACCTTATATGGCAAAATCACTTTGCGGATGTGATTAAGGATCTTGAGATAAGGGATTATTCTGGCTTAGCCGGGTAGGCTCTAAATACCATCACATGCATCCTTATAAGAAGAGGTCATGGCCGGGCGTGGTGGCTCATACCTGTAAGCCCAGCACTTTGGGAGGCCCAGGTGGGAGGATCGCTTGAGCCCAGGAGTTTGAGACCAGCCTAGGAAACATAGTGAGACCCCATCTCTACAAAAAATAAAAAAAAAAAAAATTAGCTGGGTGTGGTGGAGCATGCCTATAGTCCCAATTACTCGGGAGGCTGAGATGGGAGGATCACCTGAGCCCAGGAGGTCAAGGATGCTGTGAGCTGAGATCACATCACTGCCCTCCAGCCTAAGCAACACAGTGAGATCCCTATCTCAAAAAAAAAAAAAGGAGAAGAAGAGGTCATGCCGGGCACAGTGACTGATTCCTGTAATCCCAGTGCTTTGGGAGGCCAAGGCAGGAGGATCACTTCGAGTCAGGAGGATTACTTGAGGCTGAGTTTGAGACTAGCCTGGGCAACACAGCAAGACCCCAACTCTATAAAATTTTTTTGAAAATAGGGTAGAGGAAGACTGGACATCCATATAGAAGAGAAGTGCAAGTGAAGACAAAGTAGAGAGAGATTGGAAGATGCTGGCCTTGAAGACTGGAGTGATGCGGCCACAAGCCCAGGAGTGCTGGCAGCCCCCAGGAGTGAGAAGAGGCCAGGAACAGATTCCCCCCAAGAGCCTCTGGAGGGAGCGTGGCATTGTCGGCACCTTGATTTTGGCACAGTGATAACGATTTTGGACCTTTGGCCTCCGGAACTGTAAGAATAGAAATTTTTGTTGTTCTCATAAAAACATGGGCAAAGGACATGAACAGACACTTTTCAAAAGGAGATGTACATGCAGCCAACAATCTCATGAAAAAAGACTCAACATCACTGATCATGAGTGAAATGCAAATCACAACCACAATGAGATACCATCTCACACCAGTCAGAATGGCTATTATTAAAGTCAAAAAATAACAGACGCTGGGCCAGGCGTGGTGGTTCACACCTATAATCCCAGCACTTTGGGAGGCCAAGGCGGGCAGATCACAAGGTCAGGAGATCAAGACCATCCTGGCTAACACAGTGAAACCCAGTCTCTACTAAAAATATACAAAATTAGCCGGGCGTGGTGGCAGGCACCTGTAGTCCCAGCTACTCGGGAGGCTGAGGCAGGAGAATGGCGTGAACCTGGGAGGCGGAGCTTGCAGTGAGCCAAGATCGCACCACTGCCCTCCAGCCTGGGCGAGAGAGTGAGACTCTGTCCCAAAAAAATAAAATAAAATAAAACAAAAATAAAAAAAATTAGCCGGGCGTGGTGGTGCATGTCTGCAATCCCAGCTACTTGGGAGGCTGAGACAGGAGAATCACTTGAACCCAGGAAGTGGAGGTTGCAGTGAGCTGAGATCACACCACTGCACTACAGTCTGGACGACAGAGTGAGATTCCATCTCAAAACAAAAACAAACAACAACAACAACAGATGCTAGTGAGGTTGTGGAGAAAAAAGAACACTTATACACTGTTGGGATTGTAAATTAGTTTAGCCACTGTGGGAGACAGTATGGTGATTCCTCAAAAACCTAAAGAGAAAAATACTGTTCGACCTGGCACCCTTACTGGGTATATACCCAAAGGAATAGAAATTATTCTACAATAAAGACACACGCACACGTATGTTTATTGCAGCACTATTCACAATAGCAAAATATGGAATCAATCTAAATGTCCATCGATGATACACTGGATAAAGAAAATGTGATACATATACACCATGGAATACTATGCAGCCACAAAAAAGAACGAGATCATGTTCTTCGCTGGGACACGGATGGAGCTGGAGGCCATTATACTTAGCAAACTAACACAAGAACAGAAAACTAAATACTACTGCATGTTCTCACTTATAAGTGGGAGCTGAACAATGAGAACACATGGACACAGAGAGAGGGCAACACACACCTGGGCCTTTCAGAAGGTGGAGGGTGGGAGGAGGGAGAGGATCAGAAGAAATAACTATTGGGTACTGGGCTTAATACCTGGGTGAAAAAAGAATCTGTCCAACAAACTCTCATGACACAAGTTTACCTATGTCACAAACCTGCCCTTGTACCCAAGAACCTAAAAGTAAAAAAAAAAAAAAAAGAAAGAAAGAATTTTTTTTTCCTCCCTCATTGTGTTGCCCAGGCTGGAGTGCAGTGGTGGGATCTCAGCTCACTGCAACCTCCACCTCCAGGGTTCAAACGATTCTCCTGCCTCAGCCTCCTGAGTAGCTGGGATTACAGGTGCCCACCACCACGCCCATCTAATTTTTGTATTTTTAGTAGAGATAGGGTTTCACTATGTTGGCCAGAATGGTCTTGAACTCCTGACCTCGTGATCTGCCCACCTTAGCCTTTCAAAGTGCTGGGATTATAGGCATGAGCCATCGCGCCTGGCCTGAAATTTCTGTTTTTTTAAGGCACCAAGTCTGTGGCTTGTGTTACAGCAGCTTCAGGAAATTAGCACCGGCTCTTTCACCGGCTATACCCCACCTCACAAAGACAGTCCACACCCTCAGCACCTTGGACACTCAGTCCTCAGCTCAGACCTCTGCAAAGCTCAGGCCTGGGTTTGCTGGAGAGCCCTCCAATCTCTTCCCCCTTGGAAGCGCCACTAGAAAGAGCCGGATTTTTCTGGACACCAGGGAAGCGCCTCTGTGATTCAAGTCTCACTGCCCTGTGGACCAGCTGGGCGTTGGAGCTGATGGAGAAAAAAAAAATACACCCAACCACGTAAAAGGCAAAGGCAGGCACACACCCCACCCAAACACGGCCCCCGCACCATCCGCTGCCATATGCTTGTTTCTTGAAAAAGAAGCTTAAGAGAACAAACAAAAAAGAAATTTATCCCCTTCTGGAAAGGGGGGGTATCCTTTCTCCCCAGCAGCCTCAGCCTCCCACTGAATACTCCCTCTCCAGTCCCAAAGGCTCCCCAGGGGGATAGAGTGGCCTGGGGGTCCTGGATTTCTGCCCCTCCTCACTGTCACTGTAGCTGGGGAGAACATTGCCAGTCACAGCCCTGGCCTTCCATTCATATCTGCTCAGGCCAGGCTCTGGGCTGGGCAGCAGGAGGGGATCTTACACCCAGCCGCAGTGCAGTAGAAGGCAGTCTGGGGTCATGGTTAAGACACCTGGGGTCTCACTGGGCGCGGTGGCTCATGCCTGTAATCCCAGTGCTTTGGGAGGCTGAGGCAGGAGGATCAAGCCCAGGAGTTCAAGATCAGCCTGGGCAACACAGTGAGACCCCATCTCTACGAAAAAACAAAAAAGTGAGCCAGGTGTGGTGGTGCATGCCTGTTGTCTCAGCTGCTCGGGATGCTGAGGCAGGAGGATAGCTTGAGCCCAGGAGGTCAAGGCTGCAATGAGCTGTGATTACAGTCCAACCTAGGGGACACAGCTAGACCCTGTCAAAAAAAAAAGTCCGAGTTCCAGTCCTGGATCTGATCCCAAAGGCTGCCCTCCAAGTCCTCTGCCCCACTCCCTGCTAACAGAATCCCCCCGTTGTGTCCTGGTATCTAAAGACGGGACAATCTTTGCTGGGTTCCCCCAGCAACCGGTGCTTGGGGCAGCTGGGCCCTCCCAGTCCCTGGAGATAATGTGGTGATTCTCCAAGGTTGAGAGCAAGACACTGGGACAGGTGTAAGGAGAGGCCAGAACCCAATTCTGGCCACTGAGACATGAGGGACTTCTAGCAGAGCTGTCCTTGCCCTTAGAAAGGGACTGAAACCAGGCCAGGCACGGTTGCTCACACCTGTAATCCCAGCACTTTGGGAGGCCAAGGTGGGCAGATCACCTGAGGTCAGGAGTTTGAGACCAGCCTGGCCAACACGGCGAAACCCCGTCTCTACTAAAAATACAAAAATTAGCCAGGTGTGGTGGCACATGCCTGTGATCCCAGCTAGTTGGGAGGCTGAGGCAGGAGAATCGCTTGAACCCAGGAGGAGGGGGTTGCAGGGAGCCGAGATCATACCACTGCACTCCAGCCTGGGCAACAGAGCAAGACTCTATTACAAAAAAAAAGGGGGGGGGACTGAAACCAGAGACGTCCTCCTTCTCCTGCATGTGATACCCCTGACCATGACAGCCAACTAGAGACACGAAAAGAATCAGCCTGGGAGGTGAGGGTATCTGAGGACCGCAGCGTGAACTCAATGGAAGAACTTGGTTCTGTATGACCCCCAGATCTGCCATCTCTAAGCTTTGGGTGAGACAGTAAAAGTCCTTTTTTTTTTTTTTTCCTGAGATAGAGTCTCGCTCTGTTGCCCAGGCTAGAGTATAATGGTGTGGTCTTGGCTCACTGCCACCTCCACCTCCTGGGTTCAAGTGATTCTCCTCCCTCAGCCTCCTGAGTAGCTAGGATTACAGGCACCCACCACCACCCACACGGGGTTGGCCGGGCTTGTCTCGAACGCCTGACCTCAGGTGATCCACCTCCTCGGTCTCCCAAAGTGCTGGGATTACAGGCGTGAGCCACCGTGCCCAGGCAAAAGTCCGTATTTCTTAAGGCACTCTTAGTAAAGTTTCTTTTCTTCTTCTTCTTTCTCCCCATCCCCACCAAGGACTACAGCTTCTTTTCTTCTCTCTCTCTTTTTTTCTGTCACCCAGGCTGGAGTGCAGTGATGCAATCATAGCTAACTGCAGCTTCAATCTCGATCGCTCCTGGACTCAAGCAATCCTCCAGCCTCAGCCTCCCAAGTAGCTGAGACTACAGGCGCCTGCCACCACACCTGGCTCATTTTAAAAATCTTGTTAGAGACAGGGTCTCGCTATGTTGCCCAGGCTGGTTTTGAACTCCTGGTCTCAAGCAATCCTTTTGCCTTGGCCTCCCAAAGTGCTGGGATTATAGGTGTGAGCCACCGTGCCGGCCAGAGGTTTCTTTCATTTGCAGCTAAAAGCATCCTACTTAAGTCAAGTCTTTACCAGTTGTAAAGTCACCCATTTGTTTTTGACTCCAGGTCTATTTTATAATTCCCTTTGCAACTGCAGCTAAAGAGCCTGCATCCAATTTTGATACCCAGAGCAAGACTCTAGGATTCTGAGCGTGCTACAATTCCTTATTCTGAGACAGGGTCTTGCTCTGTCTCTAGGCTGGAGTGCAGTGGTGTGATCATAGCTCGCAGTGGCCTCCAACTCCTGGGCTCAAGTCATCCTCCTGCCTCAGCCTCCTGAGTAGCTGGGACCAGAGCATGAGTCGCCACACCCAGCTAAGTTTTTATTTTTACTTTTTAGAGATAGGGTCTCACATGTTGCCCAGGCTGCTCTCGAACTCCTGGCCTCAAGTGATCTTCTCACCTTGGGCTCCCAAAGTGCTAGATGACGGGTGTGAGCCATTGCACCTGGCTATATTTTATTTGTTATGCTGAGGGCTCCATCTCTAGTCCCACCGCTCTCTTACTGTGATGTTTGAGGAGGCACAATATTCCGAAAAAAATGGAAGTGATGGAAACAAAATGGAAAACTTGAAAAGATTAAAATATAAATAATTCTTTAAAAAATGTCCTCGATATTTCTGAAGCATCTTTGTTAGTTTAAAATATAAAAATGCATTATGTATAAGTTGTTTTGTTCAACACTGCCACAGATTTGCTATATCAAATTCAAAACTACAGTTTATTCAGAAGTCACCAATTTTAGATTTAATCACATTTTAAATGTTTAACATCTTTGCTACCAATGGAATTACAGTTTTTTGGGCTTTAAATAAGCTAGGCTTTCTTGTATATTTTTAAAAATTGTTTAAGTAATGTGGATAATTTATCTTTCTCTGGCCTTAAAAAAAAATTCCTAGAGATTGCAAAAACAGTCTACGGCCTCACCACCCTGAAAGCGCCTGATCTCATCTGATCTCAGAAGCTAAGCAGAGTCAGGTCTGGTTAGTTCTTAGATAGGAGACCGCAAAAAAAAAAAAAAAAAAAGAGACTGCATACACTTTGGGTGACTTAGTATTTCTTACAATATCAAGCAGAACTGGAAAGCTTTCATATTCAGAAAGGGAATAGAAACAAAGAGAAAAGTTATCTCAGCCAGGTGCAGTGGCTCACGCCTGTAATCCCAGCACTTTGGGAGGCCAAGGCGGGCAGATAACCTGAGGTCCGGAGTTCAAGACCAGCCTGGTCAACATGGTGAAACCTCATCTCTACTAAAAATACAAAAATTAGCCCTACGTGGCATTGTGTGCCTGTAATCCTAGCTACTCGGGAGGCTGAGGCAGGGAGAGTTGCGTAAACCCAGGAGGCGGAGGTTGCAGGGAGCCCAGATCGCGCCACTGCATTCCCGCCTAAGTGACAAAGCCAGGCTCTATCTCAAAAAAAAAGAAAAGAAAAGAAAAGAAAAGTTATCTTGTAATTCTCTCATTTACATCACTGAGTCCAACTTTTGATAACTTTTGTCTAATGCGTCTCATTTCTTTGTTTTTAGAGACATGTTGTCTCTATGTTGTCCAGGCTGGTTTCGAATTCCTGGGCTCAAGGGATCTTCCCCACGCCACCCTCAGTCTCCTGAGTAGCTGGGACTACAGGTGCACACAACCACGCTTGGCTGATTTTTTTCTTTTTTTTTGTAGAGACATGGTCTCCCTATGTTGCTCAGGCTGGTCCTGAACTCCTAGGCTCAAGCAGTCCTCTTGCCTCACCTTCCTGAGTAGCTGGGACTACAGGTGTGAGCCACCATGCCCAGCTGAACGTGCTGGGATTGTGAGGCAGACAGATGCTGTGTGGCTGGTACCTCAATCCCCAAATAACCAACTTCTCCCCTGCTCTCCTCTTCTGTAGAGGCCACAACACAAAATCCTCCTGTTCCTATACTCTCCCACAGCCAGAGATGACCACAAGACACAGTCTGACCAGTGAGGCATTCCCAAACAGAAGAGCAGAGTTTCCCCGGAAGCAGGTAATGGGGGCCCAATCCCTTACACCCTGCGCCCTGCCTGGTGGTTCACATCCCCTGTAGGCCAGGATGCCCAAAGCCCTCAGCCAGAGGAGAGAGATAAATGGTGTGGGCCCCTCTGATGTGCCCGAGCAGCTGCCTGCGGCTAGACCACCCACCCATGCCTCCTGTTACACGAGATACCCCTCCCTCCTCAGGCTCTGTTTCTCAGGTTACTTGCAACAAACACATTCCTAACAGAAATAGAATCCACAGCGGCACGGGCGGATCACTTGAGGTCAGGAGTTTGAGACCAGCCTGGCCAACATGGTGAAACCACATCTCTACTAAAAATACAAAAATTAGCTGGGCGTGGTGTTGGGCACCTATAATCCCCTACTCGGGAGGCTGAGGCAGGAGAACTGCTTGACCCTGGGAGGCGGAAGTTGCAGTGAGCCAAGATCATGCCACTGCACTCTAGCCTGGGCGACAGGGCAAGATTCCATCTCAAAAAAAAAAAGAAAGAAACTGATTCCATGGGATGTATTTTCTTTTCTTTCTTCTTATTCTTCTTCTTTTTTTAAAGACAGGGTCTCACTCTGTCACCCAGGCTGGACTACATGAGTGCGCCACCACGCCCGGCTAATTTTTTAAAAATATTTTAGTAGAGACGGAGTCTTGCTATGTCGCTCAGGCTGGTCTCAAACTCCTGCCCTCAAGTGATCCACCAGCCTCGGCCTCTCAAAGTGTCGGGATTATAGGTGTGAGCCACTGCTCCCAGTTGCATCTATTTTTAAAGGCCCCAGTCTCCAAGACTCCTCTGATGAATTCCACTGTCCATCAATCCTGGCCAATGTGGAAAGTATGTCCAAGCTTCCAGTCCAGGTTTCTCCTGCAGCAGCCCCACCGCTGCCTCCCTGGGGGCATCTGTAGCTAGAGGATGCCTTGATGCACATCCCTCTGCCATGGTCCCACTCACAAGCGTCTTTCCTGCACCCTAAGCCACCCAGCTCTGGGCCCTTGGTCAGAGATGTCTGGAGGCGGCATGCCTCCCACCCATGCATCTGAGGCCAGAAGTCTCCATGGGATTCTGGAAGGACAGACTCAAGCACTGGATAAGGGGTTGAAAGAGGTGATTTATCAGATCCACTCCAGATTTGAGATCCCTCATTACAGCAATGTTGTTAATAAAACGGTAACAGTCTCAAAGACACATCTGTACAGCATGTTCACAGGATCAGTATTCACAACAGCCAAAAGCAGAAACCGCCCAAGCGTCCGATGATGAATAGATAAACAAAACACAATCTATTCATATAATGGAATATTACTGAGCCTTAAAAAGGAAAGACAGGCTGGGCGTGGTGGCTCACGACTGTAATCCTAACATTTGGGAGGCTGAGGCGGGCGGATCACCTGAGGTCAGGAGTTTGAGACTAGCCTGGCCAGCATGGTGAAATCTCGTCTCTACTAAAAACACAAAAATTAGCCGGGCGTGGCGGCAGGTGCCTGTAATCACAGCTACTCGGGAGGCTGAGGCAGGAGAACTGCTTGAACCCGGAGGGTACAGGTTATAGTGAGCCAAGATCGCACCACTTCGCTCCAGCCTGGGTGGGTGAAAGAGTGAGATTCCATCTCAAAAAAAAAAAAAAAAATTAAATTGAAGGATGGCCGGGGTGATGGCTCACGCCTGTAGTCTCAGTACTTTGGGAGGCTGAGAGGCAGGAGGATCACTTGAGCCTGGGAGGTGGAGGTTGCAGTGAGCTGAGGTCCACTACTGCACTCCAGCCTGGGTGACAGAGTGAGACCCTGTCTCAATTTAAAAATAAAAAAAAAGACCATCATGCTAGGCCTGGTGAGGCATATACCATCTCTCCGAATCCTTGACTCCACGGCTTTGGTTCCCGAAGACCCAAGCCCAGGTTCATTGCCATTACGCTGGTAGAGAGTTTAAGGACACAGGCTTTTAGCCGACACAAGGGAACATTCCTAATTGGAAGAACTGTTCCAGAATGAAAGAACAAGTTGTTGTGTGGGCACTGGGTCTCCATCCCTGGGGGCTGTTCAGTAGAAGCTGCCCACTTATCAAGGCCTCTTGGAGGGTCTTTGCCCCCAGGAGACCCTGGCTCTATCTACACGGCTCCTTCCTGACGCCAGAAAACCTGGCCTGCGGGTAATTCAGGCAGTGCAAAAGTGAGACGGTGCACTTTTGCTCCACTTAGAAATGAGCCAAGTTGGTAAATAAGATTTTTTTTTTTTTTTTTTTTTAAGAGACAGAGTCTTGCTCTGCCACCCAGGCTGGAATGCAATGGCGTGATTATGGCTCACTGCACCCTCAGACTCCTGGACTCAAGCCATCCGCCGGCTTCAGCCTCCCCAGTAGCTCCCTGCTAATTTTTTAAAAAATGTTTTGTAGAGATGGTGTCTCGCTCTGTCACCCAGGCTGGAATGCAGTGGCGTGATCACGGCTCACTGTAGCCTCAAATTCCTGGACTCCAGCCATCCGCCTGCCTCAGCCTCCCAAGTAGCCGGGGCTACAGGTGCATGCCGCCACGCCTGGCTTTTAAAAATTTTTTTGTAGAGACAGTCTTGCTCTGCCACCCAGCCTGGAGTGCAGTGATGTAATCAGCTCATTGTAGCCTCAAATTCCTGGGCTCAAGTGATCCTCTCCCTCAGCTTCGCAAGTAGCTGGGACTTCAGACACATGCCACCAGGCCCAGCTAATTAAAAAATATATATATTTTTTTGTAGAGATGGGGCCTTGCTATGTTGCCCAGGCTGGGCTCAAATTCTTGGGCTCAAGCAATCCTGCCTCAGTCTCCCAAAGTGCTGGGATTACAGGAATGAGCCACTGTGACCAGCCTAAATAAGATCTTAAGAGCAAACTTCAAACACTTTGGAAAACAACCTCTTAGCACTGCGAAGTATATGCTTAACATCACAGCACTGAGCTAGATGGGCCCCTCATCTAACCACCTGCATGTTCATCTAGGGAAACCAAGGCCCAGAGGGGTCAGACTGAACCCCAGATCTCTGCACACCCAACTCAAGTTCACACCATAACACAACATGCTCTCCTGTGGGCTTAACAGCTATGCTGATTACAAATTTTTTCCTATACACCACACAACATCCTTTAGGGAAATAAACTTTATTTCCTTGACTATGGGCAATAATTCAGAAGTGTCCAAATTTCAGCACAAGACCTGATCTGTTTCCACAGCACATGTTTCCACTGACTCCTCCCGGGTGCCCCGTCTATTGGAAAAGGCATCAGACGTACAAGCAAACCACAAAGACACGCAACACCATGGCAGAATCTCGCAAGGATGATGAAAGAATCTGAGGTAACACTGTAGAATTCCATTTACATAAGGTTCAAAAGGAGGCCAAATTCTGAAGCCAGGAGGTGGAATGGCGGTTATCGTGGTGGGGTCAGGGCGAGTGGTACTAACTGGAAGGGGGTGAGAGGGGCTTGTCAATGCTGTTTCTTGACCTGGGTGCTGGTTACCTGGGTAGCTTAGTGTGTGAACAGTTCCCTTACAACAAATAACTTTGTTCTCAACGAAAAGTGTGCATAAGGCCAGAAACAGTGGCTCACATCCATAATCCCAGCACTTCGGGAGACTGAGGCAGGAGGATCACTTGAGCCCAGGAGTTTGAGACCAGTCCGGGCAACACAGAGAGACCCTGACTCTACAAAAAATTTAAAATTGAGCCGTGTGTGGTGGCGCATGCCTGTCGTCCCAGCTACTCGGGAGGCTAAGAGAGGACGATCGCTTGATCTCAGGAGGCTGAGGCTGCAGCAGGCCGAGATTGCATCACTGCACTCCAGCCTGGGATACAGAAGGAGACTCGTGTCAAAAATAAAAATAAAAAAGTTTTAGAAGACATCAGGTATTGGGACACCCAGTTAGATGACAGAAAAACAAACAAACAGCAAAATTGTCCCTTTTTAATCCTGCCCTGCAGTACGGACGGTACAGTTCCGCCTAGAGGCAGGGCTCCACCTCCAGCCTCCTCTGGCCCCCTCACCCCCCTCCTGTCACCAGGGCAGAGGCTGCAAGAGCCAGCTGGGAATGTCACTGGAAACAAGACCCCACACCTGTGGCCAAGCTCTTCCCAGCCCAGCAGCCCAGCAGCCATGAGTTTCACACTAAATACCAGCCCACCCCACAGAAGCACCCTGGGTGCACAGTCCTCCCAGCACAAGTGATTTGGTGATGCTGTGACGTGTTTCAGGAAGTTTAATTTTAACTCTGTTCCCACCCTTCGCTGCAGGACTTATAATCCTATAAATTAATCCTAAGTTAATTATCCCAAATGCAAAGATTTACATGCAAAGATATTTCCCCAAAGCTTTCACTTGGTACATCCACGGATACACACACCCACATATAAACCAGGAGAAGGTCCTGGCAACCTGATGCCCAGCAGAGGCTGATTCCAACACTGGACAGGATGACCTCAGGGGCACACACAGGGCAGCCCGGGATGCCAACTCCAGACCATCGCAAGACCCCATCTCTACCAAAAAATTTAAAATATGAGCCGGGCGTGGTGGCACGCGCCTGTCGTCACAGCTACTGGGAAGGCTGAGGTGGGAGGATGGCTTGAGCCCAGGAGTTCAAGAATGCAGCGAGCTGGGATTGCGCCACTGCACTCCAGCCTGGGCAATAGAGCAAGACCTCATTTCTAAAAAAATTTTTCTTTTAAATAAAAAAATCGAGAAAAACAAAAAGCAAAACCAAACATCCAACACAGCTGCTCCACCCCAGGACAGGAAAGTCGGCCCCAGGCCCGGGCAAAAGGGCAGTTCCAGGAAGCACAGGGCTTCATGCTGCCTTCCAAGAGGAAGCGAGGGAGCTGCCTGTCTTCCCTGGAGGGGCTGGGGGAAGCCGATCTGAGGCCTGGCCCTGCGAAGCCCCAACTGCCCTTCATCTAGGCTTCTGGAAGGTAGGGCATCCTTCCTCCAAGTGGAGGACAGGATTTAGGAAAACGGGCTGTCTCCTCTCAGCTTGGGCTGTGCATCAGGTACTAGGAGCACTCAGAGAGCCCCCAAACTCAGGTTTCTCCATTTCTCTCCTGTCCCCCGGGGCCGGCACGGAGGGACCTCCTCCACCCCCCACCGCCAGGGCCGCCGGCACTATGCGGGGTCCAGGCCGCCCCATGCCTGCTCTACCAGGAGGGGAGGCCAGGATCTGCCGGGCAGACGGCTCCGCGGTTCAGGTTTCCACCCTTGTTATTTAAAGCCTGGGCCTGGCTCCTGGCAGGCGGGCAGGGGCGGCCGCCTGCCTGCGTGACCAGGATGAGAAATCGCAGTCCTGACGCGGGCCTGCGTGCCTATGGCAACTGGCGTCGTGGCCTTGGAGACTAATCTCCGGGCTGTCAGCCGGCAGGGACTCTCCAGCAGGGCCACCGCTCCCTGCAAAGGCCCTTGGCTGGGGGATCGGACAAGGCTCTCTTCCAGTGGAGGAGGGGGCGCCTGCCCCTGCACTGGGGCCCCTGGCCAGGCTCACAGATCCACATGTTCCCACGGCCACAGCCTCTGTCATACACATATACATGGGGACAATCACACGGGTGGGGACACAGCCACCGGCTCACAGGCACCAATACTCTCTCAGACTGTGTCCCATACAGCGCAGGGGCCAACAGCAGGTGCTTCTGCCCTTGAAGGATTCCCAGGCTGGCAGGGAAAATGACCGAAAAACAGACTACTGGGGGGAAAAAAAAGATTAAAACACAGTACAAGGATTTGAGCTGAGTGATGGTTACATGAGTACACAAGTGAGGGAAAAATTCATCACGCGGGATGCTTAAGATTCATGTACTTGGGCCAGGTGCAATGGCTCACGCCTGTAATCCCAGCACTTTGGGAGGCCGAGGCAGGCAGATCACTTGAGGTCAGGAGTTTGAGACCAGCCTGGCCAACATGGCAAAACCCCGTCTCTACTAAAAATACAAAAATCAGCCGGGCGTGGTGGCAGGCGCCTCTAAGCCACTCAGGAGGCTGAGACAGGAGAATTGTTTGAACCCAAGAGGGGGGCGTTGCAGTGAGCCAAGATCACGCCACTCCAGCCTAGATGACAGAGCAGGACTCTGTCTAAAGAAAAAAAAAAAAAAGATTCATGTACTCATGTACTTCACTGGAAGTAAATTATGCTTCAGTGAAGATAAAAATAAGTGGCATGGAAGAAGCCCAGGACAGCGGGTGAGGCAGTCAGGGTGGGGCTTCCTGGAGGAGGTGATATCTGAGCTGCCGGGAGCCTCCCAGGGGAGTTGCGTTTGCAGGTGAGGAGGGGAGACGGGCACTGTGCCCAGGCCCTGCTCTTCTACAAGGGAGACGCCTTCCCTGCTCCGCCACAGCACCCACCTCCCCTAGAAATAAATGCTGAATAAATAAAGACCTGTTTGAAGGAGTGCCAAATTACTGGCTGCCCAGGAAACTCAACCGCCAGCCTGGACCGCCCACGTGTCCTGGTCGGGCCTCAGCGGGGCCAGAGGCTGTGGGAGTGGGTGGGTGGGTGGGGAACGAACCCAGCTCTGCATGGCTGGTGTGTGCAGGGCAGGGCAGGAAGTGGTGGGCAGAGACCAGCGTGGCCATTGGGGTGAGGCCAAGGACCTCGGAAGGTCAGCTTCGCTGCAGGGCGTGGGGCGGGGGTTAGACGCGGGCAGTGTGGGGGATCCCAGGAAGATGTGGTGGAGGAACTGTCAGGTCATGCTCAGAGCTGGGGAGCCAGGAGTTGCCAAGCCTCTGTGACAGCCCAGGCCAGAGACAGCCAGGCCTGAAGCAGACACAGCAGCAGGGGATGGAGGACAGGCTTTGGGACCAGGAGCCGGTGAGGCGGGGGTCCCAAGGGAGGTACCTAGAATGACCACCAGGTTTCTGATCCCAGGAGTTTGAGGCCAGCCTGGGCAACATAGTGAGACCCCATCTCTACAATTTTTTTTTTTTTTTTTTTTTTTTTAGCCTAATGTGGCAGCATGTGCCTGTAGTCCCAGCTACTCCAGAGGCTGGGGTGGGAGAGTTGCTTAGGCCCAGGAGGCAGAGCTTGTAATGAGCCATGATCACACCACGGCACTCCAGCCTGGACAGCAGAGCAAAGCCCTATCACAAAAGAAAAAAAAATGGTGGGGCTGGTGGCTCACGCCTGTAATTCCAGCACTTTGGGAGGCTGAGGCAGGTGGATCACTTGAGCCCAGGAGTTTGAGACCAGCCTGGCCAACATGGTGAAATCCCATCTCTACTAAAAACAGAAGTTAGCTGGGTGTGGTGGCGCATGCCTGTAATCCCGGCTACTCAGGAGGACGAGGTGGGAGGATCGCTTGAGCCCCAGAGTTCTAGGCTACAGCGAGCTATGATCGCACCACTGCACTCCAGCCTGGGTAACAGAGCAAGACCCTGTTTCTAAATGCACAAACACACACAACACTCAAACTTTCCTGGCCCCACTGAGCAAAAGGGTGATGGTATTTCTACTGCTCTCGCCTCTGTGAGAGCCCCACGTGAGAATACGTGAACAGGGCCTGGCGCCGGGCCTGGGGATACCAAGTGCCGGCTCACTTAACAGCAGTGACGATGGGGACGATTGCTCATGCTGACATCACCCGCTGAGCTGCTGTCCACCCCTGACATCAGGTCCCGTGTTGCTTACAGTATATCTCTGTCCCTCCATGCATTGTGGGGTGAGGGGGTGCTGGGTGGAAAATGCAGGCCTGGCACCCAGCTGGGGGCATTTGGTGCCCCCAGTTCTGGCCGAGCCCCGGCCGCTTATCTGAGCTCATGTGCATGGTGCAGAAGTATTTATTTGTTCTCAGGCAGGCATCTGAAAAGCGTGGGGGCTGGGTGTCAGGAGATGGTGGGAGGAAACCAGCTCTGGGGCGGTGCCAACCCCTGGGGCCAGGCAGCGCAGGGGAGCCCTGGGATCCTGCCTCCCAAGAACCCTTCCCTTGCCAGACATAAACATGCCTTCTCAGAACAACACGGATGAGGAACATCAGGCCTTTTCTTGTCGGGAAAAGGCTGGACGGAAAAAAGCCCATTACTCGTGGGTGATCTAATCCTGGGGTGCTGGCTCACGGGGCCCCCAGTCCTGCCCACCTGGGCCAGCTCACTCCCTGACCTCTACCCACCCATGGCCCTGCAACCACTGAGCCAACAGGGGTGAGGACAGGTGTTCCAGGGCAGGTTACGCCCTGCAGTGGGCTGGGGAACAGCCCACCTGCTATGTAAAACCTAAGCACTGGCACTGTCCCTCCCTGGGCCTCAGTTTCTCCATTTGTCAACGGAGAACCTGGGCTAGAAGTTGTCCGAAGGCCTTGCCATCCTTAGCCCCAGATGGAAGGATCACCATGCCCCCTCCCTCCCCTAGCATCTGGCCTCCCCACCTGCCCAGACCTACTCCAAAGCATTCATTATAGTCACCCCATTCCAGTCACCCGGCCCAGCCCTGCCCTGCCCCAAATGCCCTCTGGCCCTCCCCACGCCTTTTTTTTTTAGAGACAGAGTCTGACTCTGTCACCCAGGCTGGAGTGCGGTGGTGCAATCTCGGCTCACTGCAACCTCTGTCTCCCAGGTTCAAATGATTCTCCTGCTTCACCCTCTTGAGTAGTTGGGATTACAGGTGCACACCAGCACGCCTGGCTAATTTTTGTATTTTTAGTAGAGACGGGGTTTCACCATGTTGGCTAGGCTGGTCTCAAACTCCTGGCCTCAAGTGATCCTCCCGCCTCAGCCTCCCAAAGTGCTGGGATTACAGGCATGAGCCACCACGCACAGCCCCGTTCTTGCTTTAAACACTTGGATGCCACATCTTCCAGAGCCTTTTCATCTTCCAGTCCCCATTCCAGAGGCTTCCTTATTCCCAGTCTTGGGCCTACTCACACCCCCAGCCCTTGTTCCCATCTTTTAGATGCTGTGGGACGCTGACTAAGTGCTCATTTTCACCACACCTGTTAGGACCCAGGCCCTGAACGGGGGTGAATCAGGCCCACTCCTTGCCCCGGAGCTCCTGGATGAGGAAAGAGAAGCTGAAGCTTATAAACAGTGACCGAAGATCATCAGCTCCTCATCCGGGGAGTGACCAGGCGTGGGCCCATCCAGGATGGATGGCTGGATGGCTGGCATCGGCCCAGCAGCACTGCCCCGAAGGCTGGGTGGCCATTCAGCAGGGGAGACTGGGGCCAGGGACAGCCTGGGCAAAGGTGGGAGGCAGGAGAGTACAGTGGGGCACTAGTGAAATCTGGGAGGCTCAGAGGCAGGCAGATCACTTAAAGTCAGGAGTTTGAGATCAGCCTGGCCAACACAGTGAGACCCCGTCTCTGCTGAAAAGACAAAAATTAGCCGGGCGTGGTAGCGTGCACCTGTAATCCCAGCTACTTGGGAGGCTGAGGCAGGAGAATCACTTGAACCCGGGAGGCAGAGGTTGCAGTGAGCCAAGATCGCGCCACTGCACTCCAGCCTGGGCAGCAGAGTGAGGGAGACTCTGTCTCAAAAAAAAAAGTCGGGGGGAGGTTGAGAAGGCTTCCAAGCGGGCATGGAAGAGGCAGACATCCACCAGGAACTTGGGCTTGCCAGGTCAGGCTGGGCTGAGCAGTGATTTAGTAATAAAAATAACAACTAGCTGTCATCAGCCCCTTCTCTGGGGCCTGGGCGGGATCCACCAAGCACCACCAGCCCACACCTACGCCATCCCATTTTATAGACAGGAGTCCAGAGCATCGGGATTAGGTGACTTGTAAGTATCCACACCATCCAACTGCAAAATAGCCACGCTCCCATCCCTCACCACCACCAGGCATTGGAGAGGAGGCTGTTTCCTACAGGTGTCTATCCGTTATCGGGTATCTGGACCACAGCTGCCACCCCCATGCATCTCGGCAGATGCTCATCAGTGGGCGCCGTTAGCCCATTCATTCATTCCACAAACACCAAAGCAGCCACTGCGAGCCCACTGTGTATTCCAGGCCAGGAGTGTCACCACACAGGCAGGATCGGGCCGCACAGTCCATCAGACGGGTGGCTCATGTTAACGGCCCGGTCCCTGAGGAATGGCGCCCCTCGTTTTGTAGCTGGGTGTGCGCATGCGCACACATCCGGCCCTATCTCTGAGCACCTTCTTTACTTCCGCCTCTGCCCTCACCTGTCAGAAAAGCCTGGCCACCTCCATCCAACCTAGGCTTGCCTGAGCCTCTGACCAAGTCATGCAATTTCATGAAGCGGCCCCTCTCCTTCCAAAACCCAGGGACAGAGCAACTTGGAGGAGTCCAGCCCGGGCCACACCCTCCCCTTCCTAGGGTACAGCAACAGACCGCAGGGCAGTTCCACACCAAAATCCTGTAGTCTCAGGAACGCACACGGGGCCAGGCCCCAGAACATCTGGGTCTAGTGGTGGCTTGGCCTCGAGTAGCTGTGTGATGCTGGAGAACTTGCTTCCCCTCTCTGGGCCCGAGTCCCCTCCAACATAATAACAGTAATAAGACATAATAACCGTAAGCTAATAATAATAAAGACATAATAACACCCTGTCCCTTCCTCACAAAGTAGAGGTGGGAGGTGAGAGTCAGGCCCAATGGACAGGGGTTGACGATCATTTTTCTTTTCTTTCTTTCTTTCTTTTTTTAAGAGACAGGGTCTCTTGCTCTGTCACCCAGCCTATGATCACAATGGCGTGATCATAGCTCACCGCAGCCTCCAACTCCTGGGTTCAAGTGATCCTCCTGCCTCAGCCTCCCAAGTAGCTGGGACTAAAGGTGTGTGCCATCTCATCTAGCTACTTATTTATTTTTTGTAGAGATGGAGTCTTGCTATGTTGCCCTGGTCTCAAACTCTTGGCCTCAAGTTATCTTCCCAACTCCTTTCTGAGTATCTGGAAGTACAGGCACACACCACCATACCTGGCTAATTTTAATATTTTTTTTTTTTAGAGATGGAGTCTTGCTATGTTGCCCAGGCTGGTCTCAAACTTGTGGACTCAAGCAGTCTTCCCGCCTCAACCTCCCAAAGTGTTGGGATTACAGGCCCGAGCCACTGCTCCCAGCCAGATCCTTTTTCCTCAAAACCCCACCTGGGCCTCAGGGCTAGCTGGGCCTGGGATGACATTTCCGAGAAACCACAGTTGCACTGCAGCCATCAGCGGCAGGAGCTGTGCTGCTGAATGGCATCTCACAACCCCCCTCAGTAACCCTACAAACACAACAGTACTCTCCCCATTTTACGGATGAGGACACAGAGGCTCAGAAAGGCTGAGCAACTCGTCCAAGGTCACACAGCAAAAAGAGTCAGGGGCCAGCTTCAGTCTGCTGGGATCTGGAGTAAACATGGCCTTGCACCCCTACAATGTCCCCTGCACAGTCCCCCAGGCATGACTCACTGTCAACCCCACAATCCAGTCCTACTGTCCAGATTAGTGATTCGCACACAAATATTTGCACCATGGTGGAGTGGCTCTCCCACCGGCTCATTGTTTACTCCAAACCCATCTTTTCTGCCTGCCCTGTTAGAGGCCGAGGGGTTTCCCCACCAGGGGGGCTACAGTGAGACCCAAGGTGGGCTTTCTGCAGGCATTGGGGGTCCTGAAAACCAGAGGGGACCCCATAGGTATGAAAATATCATTTTCTTTTGGGACAGAGTCTCACTTCATTGCCTGGGCTGGAGTGCAGTGGCACGACCTGAGCTCACTGGTTGCACTCACCTCCCAGGTTCAAGCAATTCTCTTGCCTCAGCCTCCCAAGTAGCTGGGATTATGGGCACCCGCCAGCATGCCCAGCTAATTTTTTTTTTTTTTTTTTTTTGTACTTTTAGTAGAGACAGGGCTTTGCCATGTTGGCCAGCCTGGTCATGAACTCCTGAACGCAGGCGATCCACCCGCCTCGGCCTCCCAAAGTGCTGGGATTACAGGCGTGAACCACCACACCCAGCCTTAATTTTTGTATTTTTAGTAGAGACAGGGTTTCATCAAGTTGGTCAGGCTGGTCTCGAACTCCTGACCTCAGGTGATCTGCCTGGCTCGGCCTCCAAAAGTGCTGGGATTACAGGTGTGAGCCACCACACCCGGCTGAAGATATCGTTTTCAGAGCCAAAAATAGGGCTGTGGGCAAGTGTCTGTATTACCAAGGTCACGGGCTGTCCAGGATGGTGGGTGGGTTATGGATGGTTCCTAGAAGTGGGCAGGCTCACTACCCAGACCCCAGACTCCAGGAGGCTCAGTCTGCCTCCCCTCAGCTGCAGGAGTGGGCACTAAACCAAGAAAACGGGAGCAACGAGTGGTGGCTTCACAGCCAATAAGAATCCCCAAAGCCGGGCGCAGTGGCTCATGCCTGTAATCCCAACACTTTGGGAGGTCAAAGCAAGAGGATCACTTGAGGCTGGGAGTTTGAGGCTGCAGTGAACTATGACTGTTCCACTGCACTCCAGCTTGGGTGACAGAGGAAGACCTTGTCTCAAAAAAAAAAAAAAAGGCCCTGAGTTGCCAACATGCCCACCCCCCACCTTCCACGCCCATCCTCATGAAAGTTTCTAGAGCTCTTGGCAGCCCCAGGCTGGTGGACACAGCAATACCAGCATAAACCGGGGGGGAGCTATGTCCCTGAGACTGGGTTCCCCCGCTGGGGAGGGACACCGGCCAAGATCTCTCCCCTGCCCCCACCAGGTTCTCCTGGGGTCCTTCCCTTAGGAAGCTCTTCTGGTTGCCATCGCGACCAGGCTGACCCCAATTCTGCATTTGCTGGGATCTACCTGAACACATCGTGAGGCTTGGAGGTTACTCCATGTGACGCCAGGAGCTCCAAAGAGCAGACACCACTGCTGCGTTCTCCTCTCTGTCCCTGGGGGGGCCATCAACCATTCTCACAGCTCCCCACAATCAACCACTGGTCAGCCTTCACCGCACTCTCTCCTCCACTGCAGTGTTGCAGATGCTCTGACCACTCTCCCTTCCCTACCCGCCCGTTCCCCGTCCAGCAAACGCTACTACAAAGCCTCCCACTGGCTGTGGGGCCAGCATGGGCCTGTCCAGCTTCCCGAACCAGGAGCAGGAGACCAGGGAGGCTCCAGGGGCATCTGCGGGAGGGCAAGGAGGCCCAGACCAAGAGTCATGGATGTGGATTTATTTATTTATTTATTTATTTATTTATTTATTTATTTATTTATTTATT
>NC_045441.1:13778277-13800641 GCF_002776525.5 Piliocolobus tephrosceles | reverse complement strand
ATTTATTTATTTATTTATTTATTTATTTATTTATTTATTTATTTATTGAGACGGAGTTTCGCTCTTATTGCCCAGGCTGGAGGGCAGTGGTGCGATCTTGACTCACTGCAATCTCCGCCTCCCGGCAATCTCCGCCTCCCGGGTTCAAGCAGTTCTCATGTCTCAGCCTCACAAGTAGCTGCACCTGCCACCATGCCTGGCTAAATTTTTTTTTGTATCTTTAATAGAGAAGGGGTTTCACCATGTTGCCCAGGCTGCTCTTGAACTCCCGACCTCAAGTGATCCTCCTGCCTCAGCCTCCCAAAGTGCTGGGATTATAGGCGTTAGCCACTGTGCCCGGCCAGATGTGGTTTTAGATCTTGATCCTCATAACTCTAGAACCTTAGTCAAGTGTCTTCCCAGCCCTGAGTCTCAGTTTCCCCATCTGAAAAAGAAGAGGCCAGTATATTCTGAGGTTCCTTCCAGTTCTAACATTCTATGGCTCCCTCCATCCAAGAGGCTCAGGAAACGAGGAGGGGTTAGGACTCCCAGGGAAGGGGAAAGAGGGAGGCCCCACTGGAGCCCCTGGTCCCGGCCCTAGGCACAAGTCAGGCTGGCCAACGTGACAGATCGAAACTCACTATCCGTAGAAGGGATGGTGGCACTAACTAGAACAAATGAGATGGTGAACTCCAAAAGGAGTTACTCGGGAAAGGCCAGTTTCAGTCCAGGCCCCTCTTTACCTGGGGTGTAATATACATGCAATAAAAGTCATTCTTTCAGACATACAGTTCTATGAGTTTTCTGTTTCATTTGTTTGTTTTTTGTTGAGACGGAGTCTCACTCTGTCACCCAGGCTGGAGTGCAATGGCGCAATCTCGACTCACTGCAGCCTCCGCCTCCCGGGTTCAAGCAATTCTCCTGCCTCAGCCTCCTGAGCAGCTGGGACTACAGGCACCTGTCACCACGCCTGGCTAATTTTTGTAATTTTAGTAGAGATGGGGTTTCACCACATTGGCCAGGATGGTCTCAATATCCTGACCTCATGATCTGCCTGCCTTGGCCTCCCGAAGTGTTGGGATTACAGATGTCAGCCACTGCACCCAGCCTTTTTTTTTTTTTTTTAATATTTCAAAAAGATAGAGACAGGGGTCTTGCTATGTAACCCAGGCAACATAGTCTGGTCTCAAACTCCTGGACTCAAACCACCCTCCCACCTCAGCCTCCTGAGTGGCTGGAATGGGAATAGAAGCGCAAGCCACCGTGCCTGGCTAATTTTTTAAATTTTTTTTTGTAGAGATGGGGTCTCACTCTGTCACCCAGGCTAGAGTGCAGTGGCACAATTATAGCTCACCGCAGACTTGAACTCCCGGCCTCAAGCAGTTCTCCCGGCTCAGTCCCCCGAGTAGCTGGAACTACAGTTGTGTGCTACCACATCTGGCTTTTTTTTTTTTTTTTTTTTTTTTTTTTTGCTGTGTAAGCTGGTCTCAGATTCCTGACCTCAAGCAATCCTCCTGCTTCAGTCTTCCAAAGTGCTGGGATTGCAGGCATGAGCCACCCCATCTGGCCATATTTCTATGAGTTTTCACAAATGCACGCAGTCAGGTAACTGGCACGGTAATCAAAACACATTTCAGTTCCATCTCCTCAAAAAAGTCTCCCACTCCCAGGCAAACCCTATCCCTAATCTTGCATTTTCCAGAACATCGTATGAATAGAACCAGAGGCCAGGCGCAGTGGCTCATGCCTGTAATCCCAGCACTTTGGGAGGCCAAGGAGGGTGGATCACCTGAGGTCAGGAGTTCGAGACCAGGCTGGCCAGCATAGCAAAAACCCGTCTTTACTAAAAATACAAAAAAATTAGCCAGGTGTGGTGGCGTGTGCCTGTAGTTCCAGCTACTCAGGAGGCTGAAGCAGAAAATTGTTTGAACCGCCGGGCGCAGTGGCTCAAGCCTGTAATCCCAGCACTTTGGGAGGCCAAGGCGGGTGGATCACGAGGTCAGGAGATCGAGACCCTCCTGGCTAACACGGTGAAACCCCGTCTCTACTAAAAATACAAAAAACTAGCTCGGAGGCTGAGGCGGGAGAATGGCGGGAACCCGGGAGGCGGAGCTTGCAGTCAGCCAAGATCGCGCCACTGCACTCCAGCCTGGGCGACACAGCGAGACTCTGTCTCAAAAAAAAAAAAAAAAAAAGAATTGCTTGAACCAGGAAGGCGGAGGTTGCAGTTAGCCGAGATCGTGCCACTGCACTCCAGCCTGGGCAACAGAGCAAGGCTCCATCTCAAAACAAACAAACAAACAAAAACCCCACATTTGAACAGAACCAGGTTGGAAGTGGCCTTTCCAGTCTGCTTCCTTCCCTTAGCACAATGCTTGTGAGGTTTCCCTGTGGTGGTGTGGTATCCATCATTCATCCTTTTTCACTGCTGACTGGTATTCCACAGTACAGATGTTCCAGTTTGTTTATTCACTGGGCAGTTGGATATCTGAATTGTTTCCTGTTTGGGACAATTATGAATAAAGCCACTATACGTATTCCTCTTTAAGTTTTTATGTGAACCTGAGATTTCATTTCTCATGGGTAAATACCTAGTCATATGGTAGATGAAGGCTTAACTTTATAAAGGAGCCGTCAAAAACCCACAGAGACAACCATTAGCAATTACCAGGGGCTGCAGTCGGGGGTGCTGGGAATAGAGAGACCGCTAATGAGGTAACAGGCTTCTTTTCAGTGATGAAAATGATCGGAATTAGATGGTGGCAATGGTCGCACAACTTAATGAAGATACTAAAAATACTGCATAGCGTTATTTTAAAATGGTGAATGTGGCCGCATGTGGTGGCTTATGCTTATATATCTCAGCACTTTGAGAGGCTGAGGTGGGTGGATTGCTTGAGCCCAGGAGTTCAAGACCAGCCTGGGCCATGCAGCAAAACCCCATCTCTACAAGGGATACAAAAATTAGCCAGGCATGGTGGCACAAACCTGTAGTCCCAGCTACTCAGGAGGATGAGGCAGGATAGCTGGAGCCTGGGAAATGGAGGTTGCAGTGAGCCATGACAGCACCACTGCACTACAGCCTGGCCAACAGAGCAGGACCCTATCTCTAAGAAAACTAAATAAATAGGCCGGGCACAGTGGCTCACGCCTGTAATCCCAGCACTTTGGGAGGCCAAGACAGGTGGATCACGAGGTCAGGATATCGAGACCATCCTGGCTAACACAGTGAAACCCTGTCTCTACTAAAAATACAAAAAAAAATTAGCCAGGCATGGTGGCACATGCCTGTAGTCCCAGCTACTTGGGAGGCTGAGGCAGGAGAATGGCATGAACCTTGGAGGCGGAGCTTGCAGTGAGCCAAGATCGCGCCACTGTGCTCCGCACTCCAGCCTGGGCGACAGAGCGAGACTCCGTCTCAAAAAAAAAAAAATAAACGGAATAAATGAAATGGTGAATTTTATGTTGTAATGATATCATAATAAAGAATAAGAATACGATAATTTTTATATTTTTTTGGTAGAGACAGGGCCTTGCTAATACATATGCCCTGTCTCTACCAAAAAAAAAATTTAAAAATTAGGTGTACTGGCTTGGCACCTGCAGTCCCAGCTACTTGGGAGGCTGAGGCAGGAGGATCCCCTGAACCCAGGAGTTTGAGGCTGCAGGGAGCCACGATCCCACCAAAGCACTCCAGCCTGCTGGGTGACAGAGCAAGACCCTGTCTCAAAAAAAAAAAAAAAAAAAAAAGTAGAAACACCCCAAATGTCTATAACTGATGAACAGATAAACAAAATATGGTATATCCATTAAATGAAATATTATTTGGCCATATAAAGAAAGGCATATTGACTCACACTACAACGTGGATGAACCTTGAACACACTATACTCACTGAGAAAAGGCCAGACTCAAAAGACCACATATTACATGATTCCATCTACAAGAAACGCCCAGAATAGGCAAATCTACAGAGATGGAAAGTAAATTAGTGGTTGCCAGGGGATGGGGGAGGAGGGAATGAGAGCTGATTGCTTAATGGGTGGAGATTCTTAGGATGATAAAAACGCTCTGAAATTAGACTGCACAACTCTGTGAATATATTTTTTAAAAAACACTGAATTATACACTTTAAAGGAATAGTTTTAAAATAAACTTACAAAAAAAAAATCCAACATGGTAGAGAACAGAATCAAGTCCCTGGAGACATCACTGAGCCCCGAAAAGCATCACCACACACTCCTACCCCAGCCTCCAAATACCTACTCACAGGTACCCGTCCCATCCTCCAAATACCTTCCATATTTTCTTATGAGGAATAAATACACTCCTCTTTGTTTAACTGTCAGGTTTAATATCTAAAGTCTGCCAGGCTCTATATATATATATATATATATACACACACACACACACACACACACGCACACACACGTTTTTTGTTTTGGTTTTTTTTTTTTTTGGAGACAGAGTCTCGCCGCTCTGTCGCCAGGCTGGAGCACAGTGGCACAGTCTCGGCTCACTGCAACCTCCGCCTCCTGGGTTCAAGCAATTGTCCTGTCTCAGCCTCCCGAGTAGCTGGGATTACAGGCACACATCACCACACCTGGCTAATTTTTGTATTTTTAGTAGAGATGGGGTTTCACCATGTTGGCCAGGCTGGTCTTGAACTCCTGACCTCGTGATCCACCCATCTCGGCCTCCCAAAGTGCCGGGATTACAGTCATGAACCACCGCGCCTAGCCATTTTTTAATTTTTTTTATTTATTTTTTTAATTATTTTTATGTTTTGTAGAGACAGGGTCTCACTATGTTGCCCAGGCTGGTCTCGAACTCCTAAGCTCAAGCAATCTGCCCATCTCAGCCTCCTGAAGTGCTAAAATTACATGCCTGAGCCGCCGCACCTGACCTGGCTTATAGATATTTGCTATATTTACAGTTGGGTGTTTTATTACCTGTAGCCAAATTCAGTCCTAAATGACTGGGGACGGTCCCCTCTTTGCCACTAACCAGGACACGGGGAGCTCTGTACACTGGGGAGTAAAGCTCCAGGCTGATAGTCAGGATAAAGCAGAATGTCAAGTAATCAGGCCTCGTCACCTGCTGGGTGGCCTCAGGAATGTCACATACACATGCATATACACACCCCTGCGTGCAGACAATGATATGTCTCTAAATAGCCCAGAGGCGGATCACCCGAGGCCAAGAGTTCGAGACCAGTCTGGTCCAATGTGGTGAAACCCCGTCTCTACTAAAAATACAAAAATTAGCCGGGAGCCGTGGCGGGCGCCTGTAATCCCAGCTACACAGGAGGCTGAGGCAGGAGAATGGCTTGAAACCAGGAGTTGGAGGTTGCAGTGAGCCGAGATCACACCACTGCGCTCCAGCCTGGGTGACAGAGTGAGACTCTGACTCAAAACATAAAAATTAAAAATTAAATACAAAATAAAATACAAAAATTAGCTAGGTGTGGTAGTGCATGCCTGTAATCCCAGCTACTCAGGAGGCTGTGGCAGGCAAATCGCTCGAACCTGGGAGGCGGAGGTTGCAGTGAGTTGAGATCACGCTACTGCACTCCAGCCTGGGCGACAGAGCAAGACTCCGTCTCAACAACGAAACAAAATAAATAAATAAATAAATAAATAGTCCAGAGGATTAACTGTTCTGGCACTTCACACTGGCACTGTCTGTACACATCACCTGCCTTTCCTGGAGGGAAACGCCCCAACTTGGGCTGCACCCGGCTCAGAGAGACAAGGTGCCCCCACTGTCATCGCCACTGGCCTCCAGATTGCCTCTGAACGCCACAGCCAGGCTGGTAGAAGCAACTCCTGGTGTGGGTAGAGGAGCGCCAACGAGAACTGGGATTGAAGGATGGAGGGGGGCCGGGCACGGGGGCTCACCCCTGTAATCCTAACATTTTGGGAGGCTGAGGCGGGCGGATCACTTGAGGTCAGGAGTTCGAGACCAGTCTGGCCAACATGGTGAAACCCCATGTCTACTAAAAATACAAAAACTAGCCGGGTGTGTTGGCAGGTGCATGTAGTCCCAGCTACTGGGAAGGCTAAGGCCGAACTGCTTTAACCCAGGAGGCAGAGGTTACAGTGAGCCGAGATCATGCCACTGCACTCCAGCCTGAGCAATGGAGTGAGACCCTGTCTCCAAAAAAAAACAAAAGGGGGTGGAGGAGGCCCCCACCCTTCATGGGCTCCCACCCCGAGCTTGCTTCTAATTCACTTGACAAGGTTGCGCAGGATGCCCACTCTGCACCAAGCAGGGTGCTAAGAAGGGCAGGGATGTGGAGAACAACACAATGATGGGGCCCTGACCCACTGGAAGTCACACTCTGTCTGTGAAGGTGACAGACAAGCACAAGGGCAATTAGAATCTTGTTTGTGATGCGGGCTGTGGCTGGGGACACAGGCAAGAGGCACCTAATGTGACCTGGAGGGGGAGATGAGGTCAGGGAAGCTCTGCAGAGAGAAGTGACATCCCAGCTGAGACCTGCAACGAGAAATCAGCCCAGGGACACAGCCAGGGAGCATTACACACACTTCAGGGGAGAGGCAGCAGTGTTCCAGGAAGCGAGACAGAGCACAGTACGTTTTAGAAACGATGAGGCTCATCGTGGCTGGCACAGACAGACATAGGCAGGGCCTGGCCATGCCCAGTCTGCAGCTTTTCCAGGAGCCTTGGGAACCCCTGAGCTGCCTGGGAGTGAGGCCATCAGATACAGATCTTCACCTGGAGTCAATGCAGCAGCCCCACCGTCACGTCCTGTCTCTGGCCCCATACTTCTGTCCAAATCTCCGTCCTCCAGGGCTGTGCAGAAAGTCACTTCTCCTGCAGGTTGCCATCAACAATACCTAGGATTGGCATTGTCTCCCATCCCCTAAGCAGCCACAGGTATCCCCCACCCCAGAACAGGGCCTGGCCTCTAACAAGTGGGATGGCTGACTGTGACCTTGAGGGGCTAAGGGGTCAGCAGGCCGAGGGTAGAACCAACCAGTTCTACCTTTTGAGGTTTTCCCAGTTTGCAGAAGCAGAAACCGAGGCATGCTGGCCAGGTGCGGTAGCTCACGCCTGTAATCCCAGCACCTCGGGAGGCCAAGGCAGGTGGATCACTTGAGGTCAGGAGTTCAAGACCAGCCTGGGCAACATGGTGAAACCATGTCTCTACTAAAAACACAAAAAATTAGCCAGGCGTGGTGGCAGGCGCCTGTGATCCCAGTTACTCGGGAGGCTGAGGCAGGAGACTCACTTGAATCCAGAAGGTGGAGGTTGCAGTGAGCCGAGATCCTGCCACTGCACTCCAGCCTGGGAGACAGAGCAAGGCTCTGTCTTAAAAAATAAATAAATAAATTGAGGCATGCCACACCCCACACCCCACACCCCAGGGACAGAGGGGTGTGTCTCAGACAGGCAAAAGATAAGAACAGATCTTGGAATGAAGGGGTCCAAGGTTCACTGTCTGGGGAAGTGGGGCTCCCATGGGGCCAGCTTCTGGGGTCATCACGGGACAAGCTGAAAAAGTGTTATTCACTGAGATGGTAGCTAGCTCCCCGCAACTGAATACACCAATTTTCCCAAGAACCTGGCAATACTATATAAGAAAACTATCCTTGTTTGTTCAGATGAGGCTCAGAGAGGTACAGTCACTTGCCTGTGGTCACACAGCAGCTCAGCAGTCAGGCTGGGATTTGAACCTAGGCGTGTCTAGCTTCAAAGACCCTGATGGTTCCACTGCACCCTGCTGTGAAGTGAGGGAGCCCCGGCCCTCTCCTTTGGATATGCTGAGAAGAGAATATCTCAGGGAGCTGCTAGCCCGGGGCAGGTGGGTGGGTGGACCAGGATCAAAGAGGGAGGATGTGGTTTGCCCACCTGCCCAGAGGGCTGCACCCACAGCTGGGAGCCAGGGTGTGCACTGGGAGCAGGGGTAACCACCTCTTTCTCCAAAGCCCTGCCTCTCCCCACCTGGCCTCACTGCAAGAAGCAGCCATGCCTGAAAAACCAGCTCCTGGATAAACATGAGAGAGACACCAGACTGAGAGAGTCATAAGACCCCTTGGAGCTGCCAGGACCACCCTGGAGCCAGGTGGGTGGGCGGGGGGTCTTGTCTGCTGCAGGGAGCCACCCAGGAGCACCCAAGGGCCTTCCTTCCTGCATAGGGCTAACCTCTTTCCAGGCTTCCCACCGAGTGCTGGCCCCAGGGTCCAGCCTTTGAGGACTTCCGGGGACTCGGTAGGGGTGGGAGGCAAGGGTTGGGTACGGGGGAAGGTGCTTTTGGGGCAACCTTCCTCTGAGAGGGGCTACAATGATTTCACAAATAGCAAATTAAATAACAAAGTAAAAACCAGCTGGGCACAGTGGCTCGTGCTCACGTCTGTAATCCCAGCACTTTGGGAGGCCGAGGCGGGTAGATCACTCGAGGTCAGGAGTTCGAGACCAGCCTGGCCAACAATGGCGAAACCCCGTCTCTACTAAAAACATAACAATTAGCCGGGCATGGCGGCAGGTGCCTATAATCCCAGCTATTCGGAAGGCTGAGGCAGAAGAATTGCCTGAACCCAGGAGGCAGGGGGCTGCAGTGAGCCGTGATCACACCACTACACTCCAGCCTGGGTGACAGAGGGAGACTCTGTCTCAAAAACAAACAAGTAACAACAACAAAAACAACACAGTAAAAAAAAAAACCCAAATCTCTCAAGACACCCACGCAAGACATGTGATCACCCAGGAACCTCCGTCTCCTTAGGAAGCTGAGAGCCCTGGGAAACTCATGGATTTGCCAATGGGAAACTGACAAACTCTTGCTGGGGTCCCCTGTTTCATTCACGCCCACCTGGCAACCCTGGGGAGGTACTTGCTGTGGTTCCATTTTCTAGAAGGTCCAACTGAGGCTCAGCCTCAGGCAAGTGACAAGCTGGAGTCCATGAACCACCATAATCTAGGCGCTGGCCACATAGGGGTTCACCAGAACAGCCACTGTTCACACAGGGCCAACCTCAGGTACCAATGGGTTCTAAACATTTAGCGACCAGAACTGTATTTAGAGCTCTAACAGGTAACTCCAGTAAAAGTGGTCCTACGGCAGGGTGCGGTGGCTCACACCTGTCATCCCAGCACTCTGGGAGGCCAAGGTGGGTGGATCATTTGAGGTCAGGGGTTTGAGAACAGCCTGGACAACATGGTGAAACTCCACCTCTACTAAAAATACAAACATTAGTCGGGTGTGGTGGCACGCATCTGTGATCCCAGCTACTGGAGAAGGTGAGGCAGGAGAATCACTTGAACCCAGGAGGCGGAGGTTGCAGTCAGACGAGATGGTGCCACTGCACTCCAGCCTGGGCGACAGAGTGAGACTCTGTCTCAAAAAAAAAAAAAAAAAAAAAGTGGTCCTACTCTGGCCCAAAGGGGCACAGGAGGTTTGAGCCTCACATGTCCCCACCTCCTGCTCCTTGGTGGCCCCAGGGGCTCTCCAGGGCTCTGTGGTAATCCACACGCTCACAGTACCCTCAGCTGAGTCTCACAGCCCTGCAAACCTAGTGTTCTGTTCTCCCATTTAAAGATAAACAGGCCAGGCGCAGTGGCTCACCTCTCTAATCCCAGCATTCGGGAAGCTGAGGTGGGAGGATCACTTGAACACCGGAGTTCGAGACCAGCCTGGGTGACATGGCAAGATCCCCATTTCTACAAAATAAAAAAATCAGCTGGGGCTGGGCGCGGTGGCTCAAGCCTGTAATCCCAGCACTTTGGGAGGCCGAGACGGGCAGATCACGAGGTCAGGAGATCGAGACCATCCTGGCTAACATGGTGAAACCCCGTCTCTACTAAAAAACACAAAAAACTAGCCAGGCGAGGTGGCGGGCGCCTGTAGTCCCAGCTACTCAGGAGGCTGAGGCAGGAGAATGGCGTAAACCCGGGAGGCGGAGCTTGCAGTGAGCTGAGATCCGGCCACTGCACTCCAGCCTGGGCGACAGAGCAAGACTCCATCTCAAAAAAAAAAAAAAAAAAAAAAAAAAAAAAAATCAGCTAGGTGCAGTGGCACGTGCCTGCAAACCCAGCTACTTAGGAGGCTGAGGTGGGCAAATCACTTGAGCCTAGGAGTTCGAGACTGCAGCAAGCTATGATTGCGCCACTGCACTCCAGCCTGGGTGACAGAACGAGACCCTGTCTCAAAATAATAATAAGAAAAGATGAACAAACCAAAGCCCAGAGATGTGACATCACTCAGCCAGCCGTGTTCCGTTTGATCCTAACTCATGCTCCTGCCTGTAACAGCGGCTTCGCCACCCTCCTTCCCTACCCCCAGAAGTCCTACTCTTATTTCATGCAAACACAGAATTTCTACCCCAAGCAAAACAGCTGCAGGAGTGAAGACCAGAGACTCACCACCAGGAACCCCCAGACTCCCAGAGGGTGGGGGTACATAAGATCATGGGCAAGATACCCCAGGGCACAGACAATTCCCCTCCCTGGCACCACCCTCCACCTCCAGCTGTCCTGGCCCCGTAGCCTCAATTACTCCACAGCCCACCTGGATGGCGGCGGGAGGATCACATGGGGCCAGAGGCCCCAGGGCAGCGGCAGGCAGGTGTAATTTCATCGCGGGGCTCACAGTATGAGTCACCAGAAACAGAAGATGAAATTCCAGCTCTGAGGACGGAGATGAGCAGCTCCCCCGGCTTGGGGTCAGCTCTCGATGTGTAGGGGGAGGGGGGGAATGATGGGGTGCAGGCCACAGGCCCCCTGCCAGCCAGATGGTGCCTTTGTGAAAATGAGAAAGAGGAACCACCTTCTTCTGGGGGGTCCCGGGCTGATGCAGGGCCGGCCAAGCCAGTTTGCTAGATTTCCCTAGAAAGGAGAGTGGCTAGAGGTATGTGGCATATCCACACTATGGAATACTACTCAGGAACCAGAAGGGACCAGCTACCCATGCACCCAGCAATGCACATAAATGCATTGTGCTGCATGAAGCCAGATTCAGAGGTTGTGGACTATAGGATTCCATTTATGTGACATTCTACAAATGGAAAACCACATACAGAAGACAGATCAGTGGTTGCTGGGTTGGGACAAGAGACAAGGATAAACAAACAGGCTTCAAAAACTTTTAGGGGTTACAGGACTGTTCTAACTCCTTGGGTCAAGCAATCCTCCTGCCTTAGCCTCCCAAGTAGCTGGTACTACAGGCACACATCACCACACCCAGTTAATTGTTGTTGTTGTTTTTTTTAAGAGACAGGGTCTTGCTATGTTGCCCAGGCTGGTCTCAAACTTCTGGCCTCAAGCGATCCTCCCACCTCAGCCTCCTGAGTAGCTAGGGCTACAGGCATGAGCCACCTCGCCTGGCTAATTTTTGTACTTCTTGTAGAGACGGGGGGGTTCGCTATGTTGTTTAGGCTAGTCTCAAACTCCTGGCCTCAATCCATCCCCTCGCCTCAGCCTCCCAAAGTGCTGTTCTATGTCTTGATGGGAGTTGGACGACATGAGGGTGTGAGCCAGGCAAGTTCCTGGTATAGCATAGCCCTCACTCCTCAACAATATTTATAATAAAATATAAAGTGGGGCTTGGACATGGTGGTTCACGCCTGTAATCCCAGCACTTTGGGAGGCCGAGGTGGGTGGATCACTTGAGATCAGGAGTTCGAAACCAGCCTGGTTAAGATGGCAAAACCCCATCTTTACTAAAAATACAAAAATTAGCTGGGTGAGGTGGCATGCACCCACAATCCCAGCTACTCAGGAGACTGAGGCAAGAGAATTGCTTGAACCTGGGAGGCAGAGGTTGCAGCGGGCTGAGATCACACCACTGCATTCTAGCCTGGTGACAGAATGAGACTCCATCTCAAACAAATAAATAAAATAAAATATAAAGTGGGCCCTTCTCATGTGCCAGTCGGGGGCTAGGGACCAGGACCTAATGAGACCCTCTCAGGCCTGACACCTATGCAAGGTTCTCATTGGCTGGTGGAACAACAGACAGATGGACGAAAAGATACAGACTTGCTTTAATGGTGGTTCTGCCAGGAGCCAGAAAATGCACCTTGAGACCCTGCTAGACCCCAGCCAGCAAAGAGGCCTATCCTCGGCCAACCATCTAAGAGGCAGGCAGCCTGGAGGCTCTCCCCTCTGCCACGGGGAACAGGAGGGGAAAGGGCCAAGCTGCTCCCCACTCACCTGCCTCCCCAACCATGCAGCCTCTTCTGCATCTTCAAGCACCCAGGACCCCCAGCCCTCAAACCAGGCCCTCCTGCCCTGTTTCCACCACAGACCTGCCCCCAGGGGGCCCACACACCCACACTGTAGCATCCCCATGGGGCCATGCCAAGTCCCTCAGACTACAGCACCACCCTGGGACCCAGGCAGGTTGGGGAGCCCCATCTCCCTTTTACATCCAAGCAAACTGCCCAGGCGGGTGGAAGGTGGACATGGACCCCATGACCCTGGCCCCTTACTTCCCCCCCATGCCCCCCACTCCAGAGGCTGCAGCACAGGTGCTGGGAACCTGCCTCGGGTGGCAGCATGGCAAAGGTGCAAGAATTCCCAGCAGCCTCTATGCTGTGAGGTCAGTCCCTCAAGTCCACAACCGCCCCCACCGGTGGGGTCTCCCAGCCTTGAAAGGGAGGCATTGCAGATACTTTCCCAGCACTCAGGCCTTGCCAATCCTACCTGAAAATCTTACTCGGTGTCTAATAGGGTGTTTCCAGCAATTTCCCACCCCCTCCTCCCAGCATCTCTAAATATACCGTATGGACCACATTGGCCAGAAATCCCTGAAGATAAGGACTTCCCAACCTGGGGATCCCTGGGCACCCCTCAGGCCACCTAGACTACACCCTCCGTACTACCCAGGCCAGAAGGAGATCTAGACCCTCCAGTCGCAGGCTGGAGAAGGCCCGACCAAAGACGTTAGAAGGACACTGCCTATAATCCTAGCACTTTGGGAAGCTGAGATGGGAGGATTGCTTGAGGCCAGGAGCTTGAGACCAGCCTGGGCAATGCAGCAAGACCCCATCTCTAAAACAAAAAATATATATATTCTTTAAATTAGCTAGGTGTGGTGGTGCACACCTGCAGAGGCTGAGGTGGGAGGATCACACTGAGCCCAGGAGTTGGAGGTCGCAGTAAGGTAGGATCACGCCACTGCACTCCAGCCTGGGAAACAGAGTGAGACACTGTCTTAAAAAATAGAATAAAATAAAAATGAAAATGGACCGTGCTGGCCAGGTACAGTGGCTCACTTCTGTAATTAAAGCACTTTGGGATCACTTGAACTCTGGAACTGGGCAACATGGCGAAATCCTGTCTCCACCAAAAATACGAAAAATTAGCCAGGCATGGTGGTGTGTGCCTGTGGTCCCAGTTACTCGGGAGACTGAGCCAGAAGGATCGCTTGAGCCGGAGGGAGAAGCTGCAGTGAGCCGAGATTGCGCCACTGCATTCCAGCCTGGGTGACAGAGTGAGACCTCATTTCAATACAAATTAAAAAAAAAAAAAAAAAAGGCCATGATTCAGTGAATCAGCTCCACTGGATTCAAACTCGCTCCAGATCATCCCCGGGGCCTCCATTGAGCCCTGACCCCAACTCCAGAGTCAGCCACACACACCTCTGGCCCTTCCCCAGCCTCCATCCATCTCACCACCCCAGAGGCAGCAGTAGTAGGGTTGGCAGATAAAATGCAAGACCTCCAGTTCAGTCTGAACTACAGATCAACAACGGGTAACTTTTAGCTAGAAGTTCATCCCAAATATTGCATTAGTCCTTGCTTGTCTGAAATCCAATTTTAGCTGGGCATCCTTATTTTTATTTGCTAAATCTGGCAACCCAAAGCAGGTGGTCCTGAAGGAGAGCGACAGGTGGGCACACAAATAGCTCTGGGTCAGCCAGGCCCCAGCTCAGGGGCCAGAGGGAAGGGTGTTTGAAATGAGAGTTCTGTTCACCGCCTGAGACACTCCCTAAGATTGTGTAAGATAAAGTACATCCTCACCCATTTCACCTATCTTATTCAGGACACCTATCTTATCTTTTTTTTTTTGAGACAGAGTTTCGCTCTTGTCACCCAGGCTGGAGTGCAGTGGTACAATCTTGGCTCACTGCAACCTTCACCTCTTAGGTTCAAGCAATTCTCCTGCCTCAGCCTCCTGAGCAGTTGGTATTACAGGCGCCTGCCACTACGCCTGGCTAATTTTTGTATTTTTAGTAGAGATGGGGTTTCACCATGTTGGCCAGGCTAGTCTCAAACTCCTGACCTCAGGTGATCCACCCGCCTCAGCCTCCCAAAGTGCTGGGATTACAGGAATGAGCCACGGTGCCCGGCCCTAACTTATCTTAAATGGGCAAATTTCAGGGCAGGAACCCAGGTTCCTACAGCCCTGGCCCCATTCTGCACAACCCTCCATACTCATGAAGCCACAAACCTAGGTACAGATTGGCCCAGAGAGAAGGGAATGGGACCAAGAATGGATCAGTTCTGCAGGATGAAGGGAGAGAGAGCTACCAAAATAGGGTGGGTGAAGAAGTAATGAATGAGGCCGGGCCTGGGGGCTCACGCCTGTAATCCCAGCACTTTGGGAGGCCAAGGAGGGCCCATCACTTGAGGTAAGGAGTTCAAGACCAGCCTGGCCAACACGGTGAAACCCTGTCTCTACTAAAAATACAAAAATTAGCCGGGTGTGGTGGTGCATATTTGTAATTCCAGCTACTCGGGAGACTGAGGCACGAGAATCACTTGAACCCAAGAGGTGGAAGTTGCAGTGAGCCGGGATCGTGCCACTGCACTCCAGCCTGGGCAACAGAGCAAGACTCCATCTCAAAAAAAAAAAAAAAAAAAAAAAAAAAAAAGGTAGTGATGGACCAGGGGGCTTTGCTGAAAAGCTTTCTGCCTCCAAAACCCACATTACAAGACGCCCTACAGGCCAAAGCCCCTCTGCCACACCTGGAGATACCTGGCTGAAAACTTCCAAAGTAGGCCAAGAAAGTGACAGGGTCCCGCCTCCCTTCCGGAGTATGGAGCCTGGGCAGAAAGCAGGTTCCTATGAGATGAGGCTGAGGGGATTCCGAGAGGCCAGGCCCCTCCTGCCCCACCTGGAGCCCCCAACACCTACACCTTGGAGTCTGTTACCCCCTCACCAGCAATCACCTGTCATAACACACTGTCTTCTGGCCAGGTTCATGCGTCCCCTTCTCCAACAGAAAACCATCCTTCCCACCACTCCACCTCTGCTATGAATTCCTTCGGGGAATTCCCTTCCAGTCACACTAAGCGTCCCTGTCCTAGCGGCCCCACATTCTCCTGGAAGCCCCTCAATCAAAACTGAACTCAGGGCCGGGCGCGGTGGCTCATGCCTGCAATTCCAGTACTTTGCAGGGCAGAGGCGGGCAGATCACTTGAGGTCAAGAGTTCTAGACCAGCCTGGCCAACATGATGAAACCCCATCTCTACTAAAACTACAAAAATTAGCTGGGTGTGGTGAAGCATGCCTGTAATCCCAGCTACTTGAGGCAGGAGAATCGCTTGAACCTGGGAGGCAGAGGTTGCAGTGAGCCGAGATGGCGCCACTGCACACTAGCCTGGGCGACAGAGCGAGACTCCCTCTAAAAAAGAAATAAAATAAAATTTAACTCAGTATAGATCCCAAGCCCTGGGTCCTGCTCTGCTCCTCTGTTTGTAAATTGGTCCTGCTGGTCTCGTTCCACGGATGTCTCCTGAAGCTTCTGCAGGCCCCATGGAGCTGGGCGTACACCCCTGGCTTGTCCCAAAGAACCTGGCTGTGGCCCTGGCTGCCACGCATCTGAGAGAGAGATACTTATAAACCGCGAGAGTCACAGAATTGAGAGATACAGAGAGGATGACATTGGGGAGCAAAGCCCGTGAGGTTAAGGTTGGGAGAAGACACAGGCTGGGGTTGTGGGGAGAGAGGGGGCCCCAGGAAGTTCAGTGAGAGACCCTGGGACTCCTATCAGGGTGGGGAACTTGCCCCAGACATGAGCATTTAAGAAAAATAGGAGAGAGTCTGCTCAGCCATTTAGGTCAAGGCTCAAGAGCAGGATTTCATTCATTCATTCATTCATTCAATCATTCATTCATTCAAACATGCAGCCATTTAACAAGTATTCGAGGAGCAAGCCTCCATCCCTACCTGTCCCTAGTGCAACTGGGGAGACAAATGTAAACATCTGAGTGAGATCAATGTTGAGACAAAGGAAGGAAAGGATGTTGGCTGGGTGTGGTGGTTCACTCCTGTCATCCCAGCACTTTGAGAGGCCAAGGTGGGAGGACTGCTCACGCCCAGGAGTTCATAACCAGCCTGGGCAACATAGCAAGACCCCATCTCTACAAACAATAAAAAATTAGCCAGGTGTGGTGGTGCTTGTCTGTGGTCCCAGCTATTTGGGAGGCTGGGGCAGGAGGGTGGCTTGAGTTCAGGAGTTTAAGGCTGTAGTGAGCTGTGATCACACTACTGTACTCCAGCCTGGGCACAGAGCAAGACTCTGTCTCAAAAAAAGAGAAAGGATGTCATGGGGATACACAGGTGGTACCATAGCCAGCCCTGAGGATGAGGAAGTCTTCAGCCCAAAGACACCACAGCCAAGCCAAGTCCTGAAGGAGGAGAGGAAAAGAGGCAAATTTGACAATCCTGATCCCCTACCTTAGCCAGGCAGGGCCATTAGAGGAAGCCCCCCAGCCTCCTCAGGGGAAAGAGCAAGAAGAACCTTCGAGAGAAGAGGAACAGTGTGTGTGCAGAGGCCAGGGGTGGGAGGAAGTCAGGTCATTCAAGAAAACGGCAAGACTACAGGACTCTTTTCCTTCCTTCCTTCCTTGCTTCCTTCCTTCCTTGAGATGGAGTCTTGCTCTGTTGCCCAGGCTGGAGTGCAGTTGTGGGGTCTTGGGGTCCCGAGCAGCTGGGATTACAGGTGCCTGCCACCATGCCCAGCTAATTTTTTGTATTTTTAATAGAGATGGGATTTCACCATGTTGGCCATGCTGGTCTCAAACTCCCGACTTCGTGATCCACCCACCTCAGCCTCCCAAAGTGCTGGGATTACAGGCGTGAGCCACTGTGTCCAGCCAGACTACAGAACTCATGAATGGGCTGAGGAAGCAGTGAGTGGTCAAAGAGAGACTGGACCCCGAATGAGAATCATCTGAGAGCTGCAGTCTCTGGTTCCAAGGTCATGCTTAGGATGTGAATGTCCCAAGCCATCACCCGCCATCCACAAGACCCCAGGTCCAACAAGCAAGCTGTCACCAAACTGTGGATGGCCTGGCCTCTGGAGTCAAGCAGGCTGCAGAAACAGCTACCTCCAAGACCCCTAGATTACAGCTGCCACTTAGACTATTGCCAAACACCAAGCGCTGACGACTACCACCTCATCAGAAGGCTAGCCGGGCTCCCGGGAGGCTGCCTTCAACGAACAGAAAAAAATTATTTGTGATTAGCATATTGCAAATAAATGACCCTTCTCCCAGCATCGAGAGAACAGTCCTTTTAAGTAGGTTTAGCGTGTCCCCGACAAAGCTGTCTTCAAGACCCAGTTTTACAACCATCGGTCCTAAGTTCTCGAACATTTTAAGAGTGCAGGCTCTGAGTGGCTGCAGAGTTTCAACCCTTCCTTCCTAGTTTCCTCTGTGGGGTCCTGTGGGACCCTCTGAGTCAGAACTGCCGATTTCTAGGTCACCCTCAGAGCAGGCTGTGGAAGAATGAGGTGTGGACTTGAGCCTCCCACACCCCAGAGGCAGGATGGGGGTTCCGATACCCTGTCACCTTGGGGCCAAGCCTGTCCCTTGGTCCGCAGGTGCCTGCTCAGAAGAGGTCAGAGTCTATCTCACACCCTCCTGGGCCCCAAATAGGGCGGCTCATGATGGCCACCTAACTACCTTATACCTAACCCCTCCCTGCCAGCAGCCACCAGCCTCCAGCCACCTCCTCCTGCTTAGAATAAATAATCGATGCTGGTGCCTTTCCCCTCTGGAATGACACTGCTGAAATAAATGAGCTGCTTGGGGCACCTTCCAAGCCCCAAGGCCCCAGGCCAGTGCCAAGGAGTCAACAGTCCTGGCCACGGGGCAGCCAGACACACAGAGGCCGACCACAGCAGCAGCAGACCAGGGTAGCTTCTAGACACTCCTCTCCTCTTCTAAGAGAAACCCCTGCAAATGCCCACTCCTCCAAAAACTGTGGCCCTCCACTCCCACCCGCCAGGCCCAGGGTCATCCCCAGGGTACCCCTTGGCACATTCTCCATCCAAGAGCCAGTACTCCCCCACGGGCCCTGCAGCGAGACCCCTATGTCCCAGTGCCCTCGCTTCAGCTGGGATGGGGACCCAGGAGACTCCCACCACAGGACCTTGGTCCTGGGAGGCAGGGTCACTAGGCCAGATGCCAGAGCTCCATCCCCCTCCAGCACTGCCAGGAGGGTGGAACTGTCTCTCAGCGGCACAGCGTCCCCCTTCCCTGGGCCCACGCCAGGAGGGGCAGGGTCTCACTCTCTGGCTGCTGGCCAGGGGTGCGGAGCCCAGGAGAGGTGTCAAGCCCATCATGCCCAGGGTACTTAGGATGGGGCGGTTGGGTGTTCAGCACCCTGTGGCCCCTCCTCTGTCCTCTCCACCCATCTGCAGGAACTCAGAGACCACCCACAGATCGAGTACCCCCAACTTACTCCTCTGAACCCTTTGTGCTCCCCCCACTGCCACCTTCTGAGTCCCCTCCACCCGGGGTTCAGCGGCCACCACCACATAGGCCAGCCCCCTCCCCGGGGCGGCGAAGGGGGGTCCACAACAGGAACCACCCTGCTGGGGCAATCCTGGCTGGGCTGGACTCCGCCTGGGAGTTGGGGGCGCGGGCCAGGGGCTGGCCCAGCCCGGGAGAAGGTGGAGGGGGGTGAAAGGCGGGGACCGCGGCCTTCCCAGCCCCCTCTGCTCCCACCCCGGCGCCCGCCACCGCGGGCAGCGCGACTGACCTCATTCGCCAACTGCAGCAGCCTGCGGGCGCCGGCCCGGGACGCCCCCCACCTCCAGAAGGGCCGGTGGCAAGGAGGGAGGGGGTGACAGCTCCCAGCTCCTGGCCCCTCCCGGGCAGGTGGGGGGCGGCTGTCCCTCCCCTCCCCCGGGCCCGAATTATAATCCCAGTCACGTGCCTCCCCGGGCACCAAAAAGCCGGCCCCAGCTCCTGTAACACCTTGAGAGGGGGAGGGGCGGGGGCCCCCCCGGAGGAGGCGGAGGGGATCGGGGGCGGGGGTGGGGGGGAAAGGGAGAAGGGCCTCGGCGCCCGCCCCCCGCAAAAGTTTCTCCTACCTTGGAGGATCCCCAAGCGCTCCTGCCAGCGGCGCCCCGGCCCCGGCCCGCGGCCAGGACTCAGCCTCCTGCCGCTGCCTCCTTAATTAATCCGGGAGAATGGGGGAAGGAGAGGCAGAGGGAGGCGAGGACGGCGGCGCGGCGAGGGCGGGGAGGGAGGCGCGGGGAGGGGGCGCGGGGGGGGATCGGCCGGCCGGGGGGCTGGCGCTCGGCGGCCCCCACCCCCGGCGCGGGCTGCGGCGGAGGGCGGGGCGGCGCGGGGAGCGGAGCGGAGAGCGGGAGCGCGGGGAGGCTCTTTGTTCTGTAATCCCAGTAAGATTGCCAGCCATTCGCCCCGGCCCTAATCCCAGCCCCGCGCAACACCACCCTCCATTGGCTGCCATTTACATACGGGATTAGCCCGCCCCGCGCCCAGCGCCCCTGCGTCCCCCCCCCCTTGCTACCCCGCGCCCCTGCGTCCCGGGGATCTGGGCACCGCGGTGGGGAGAGCGCGCCGCACCCCTCGGCCCCGGACCTGCGGGGAGGGGCGGTGGCGCCCTCGGTCCCCCCCCAGCCCCGGATTAGAAAAGCCTGGGCGCGCCCCCGCCTACCCCCACCGCCCCCCACCACCACTGGGAGAGCAGCGGGGCGCAGGGGGCTGGGGCTGGAGAGTCAAGGTCACCCAGCTGGAAAGTGCGGAGGCCCTGAGTGTCCTGGCCGGTCACTCCCGCCTGGCCCGGGTTCTAGTCCTAAAGCTTGGGCCAGGTACCTCTTACAGCCTTTGTCCCCCTCCCGCCCGTGAGATGTGCAGGAAGGCAGTGACATGCCGAAAGTCGCAGCAGAGCCAACTGGACTCTTGGTCCCATCTTGTCTGATGGGACCTTCCTCTGAGAGGCTCTTACCCCTGTACCCCCACCCCCCCGCGATCTCCCCCCACCCCGCCCCGCTCCCACCAATGACACACACACCACAGCAGCGCTGCTACTGAATCAGAGCGCACGCCTCCCATCCGGCCCCAAAGCCATAAACTCTAATTCAGCACAAGGAACACAGTCCTTCCCCCACGTGGTGCCCTGAGCCCTGAACTAGGCCTTGGCTAGGCTGGGCATGGCAGGGAGGGAGGGACTCACCCCAGGCAGGCCCCAACCCCAGGGAGCTTCTGGCTTAGAAGGACAGCCAAACATAGATCGAGAATCTCCCAGGTCCTGGCAAAACCCACAAAGTCTCCCCACAGCCTCCTGGCCAAACTGCCTTTGCAAAGATTATGACAGTGAGAGAAGTTTAGCGTGGCTGACTCCATCTTGCTTCCAGCTTCAGGGGCTGGCTGTCCTCACTCATTCCGGGGCATAGGCCAAGCTAACCAGGGGAGGAATTTAGTTTATAGTTCAACTTTGAAGCAAGGATGATAATAGTTACTCCTTAAACCTAACCTGCTCTTTACTCAAGACCAAAGCCGCCTTTGTAAAACTAACTAAAGGCCATGAGATTAGGATTATAGGAGGGGCCTGCATGCTGCTAAAACCTACCCATCGTTTTTATAATCTGACTGCTCAGGAGTCATGTGGCCAGAGATCACAAGATTTCTGAGTTCCCCACTTCCTCCTATAGATAGCATCTCTATTGTGGAAACTGAGATTGGTCTTTGGAGATGTTTTTCAGACTTTCGCATTCTGGCAACCGACTGACTCACCTGGACCTGTGTGACTCATGACTCAGCCCATCCTGTGGCCCCCACTCAGAGACCGACTCAGTGCATAAGGACCGTTTGCCACACCCCTGTGATTTCATCCCCAACCAATCAGCAGTACCCATTCTCTGGGCCCTTGCCCACCAAATTATCCATAAAAACCCTAGCCTCTGAGTTCTTGTGGAGATTAATTTGATTAATAACTCCAGTCCTACTGCTTGGCTAGCTCTGCATTAATAAGACGCTCTTGGCTAGGCTCAGTGACTGATACCTGTAATCCCAGCACTTTGGGAAGCCAGGGTGGGTGGATTGCTTGAGGTCAGGAGTTCAAGGCCAGCGTGGCCAACACAGCGAAATCCAGTCCCTAAAAATACAAAAATTAGCCAGGTGTGGTGGCGCATGACTGTAATTCCAGCTACTTAGAAGGCTGACGCATGAGAATCACTGGAACCTAGGAGGTGGAGGTTGCAGTGAGCCGAGATTGAGCCACAGCACTCCAGCCTGGGTGACAGAGTGAGACTCTGTTTCAAAAATTAGGCCAGACGCAGTGGCTCACGCCTCTAATCCCAACGCTTTGGGAGGCCGAGGTGGGTGGATCCCCTGAGGTCAGGCATTCAAGACCAGCCCGGCCAACATGGTGAAACCCTGTCTCTACTAAGAACACAAAAATTAGCTGGGGGTGGTGGCAGGCACCTGTAATCCCAGCTACTTAGGAGGCTGAGGCATAAGAATCACTTGAACCCAGAAGGCAGAGATTGCAGTGAGCCAAGATCACACCACTGTACTCCAGCCTGGACGACAGAGTAAGACTCTATCTCAAAAATTAAAAAAATTAAAAAACATAAAACTATTTCTCTGCTGCAATACCATGGTGAATTCTTCTTGTGCAGCGGCAGGAACAACCTGTCAGACAAATTACACTGGGGTCCCTCCTGGACACACACCAGGAATTTGGTGAGGGTTAACTTTGGCTGACCAGGTCTCCTCTGGGAAACCCACAAGCCCATCAGACCGAGAGCTCCTCCCGGGCAGGCCACATCTGCAGGGCCCAGCACAAGGCAGGGCACAGAGGGGCCCTCGTGCCCGCAGAGGGTGTTGGGCAGTGTCAGGGTTAGGAGTGAGGTCACCGATGCTCCCTCCATCCCACGCCGCCCTCCTATCGTAAGGAGGCCTGGGACATATCAAGGCACCCTCCTTCGTGCCCCCTGACCTGAGACCCGGGTCGTCTCCCACCTCTTTCTCTTTTCCTTTTTTTTTTTTTTTTTTTCCTGAGATGGAGCCTCACCCTGTCGCCCAAGCTGGAGTGCAATGGCGCGATCTCGGCTCACTGCAACCTCCACCTCACGGTTTTAAGCGATTCTCCTGCCTCAGCCTCCCAAGTAGCTGGGATCACAGGTGCGCACCACCACGCCTGGCTAATTTTTG
>NC_045441.1:13758441-13777877 GCF_002776525.5 Piliocolobus tephrosceles | reverse complement strand
CCCAGCTAGTTTTTTATATTTTTTAGTAGAGATGGGGTTTCACCATGTTAGCCAGGATGGTCTCGATCTCCTGACCTTGTGATCCGACCGTCTCAGCCTCCCAAAGTGCTGGGATTACAGGCTTGCGCCACTGCGCCCGGCCTCTGGTTAATTTTTTTTTAAATCTTTAGTAGAGACGGGGTTTCACCATGTTGGTCAGGCTGGTCTCAAACTCCTGACCTTGTGATCCGCCCACCTCAGCCTCCCAAAGTGCTGGGATTACAGGTGTAAGCCACCGCACCTGGCCTCTGCCTCTTTGTCTAATCACCTGTGTGACCTTGAGCACATCCGTTTTCCTCTGTGAGACTCCACTTCCCTCCTTCTGCAGCTTCTCATTGGACCACGGTGTGGCCCCCATGGTAGATAACTGCCCCTGCTTGTCAAGCATCTCCTAGGTGCTGGGTTTGTGGCATTTTAGTTCTCTAAGCCTTGCGCTAAGCCTGCAAGGTGGGTACTGTTGGCCTCATGTTACAGTGGGGTAAAGTCAGGTGCTTAAAGACATAGAGCCCTGGCCGGTCGCAGTGGCTCACGCCTGTAATCCCACACTTTGGGAGGGCAAGGCACTGAACTCCTCACCTGAGGTCAGGAGTTCGCGACCAGCCTGGCCAACATGGCGAAACTCCATCTCTACTTAAAATACAAAACAATTAGCGGGGCGTGGTGGTGCTCACCTGTAGTCCCAGCTACTCAGGAGGCTGAGGCAGGAGGATTGCTTGAGCCCAGGAGTTGGAGACTGCAATGAGCTATGATTGTGCCACTGCACTCCAGTCTGGGTGAGAGAGCGAGACTCCGTCTCCCAAAACAAACAAACAAACAAAACCATGCGACCGCCTGAGTGGACTGCTGGGTCTGGGCGAAAGGATAGAGTTGCCGCACACTGACTCGTGGTGCCCCCATGATGTCTGCACCGGCCCGTGCGGTGTCAGGGCTAAGGCACGCCCTCCGTGGACCCAGCTGGTTTCGAGGCCAAATGTTTCCCTGACCCGAAGTCCTACACCCCAGGGCTTGGAGGAACTGAGGCTTGGTAGGGAAGCAGCAGTGTGTGCTCAATACTGCCCTCTGCAGGTAGAATCTGGAACAGGTGTGATTCAAGGGGCGTGCTCCCTGCAGCCTCTGGGAGACCTCTCTGCTTCCTGAGAGCCAAACAGCCAGCATGACCCCAGCCTCACCCAGGCAGAGACCAGGGGGCAGTGTGGTCCAGCCCCCGCTCGGCCACATCTGGGAATGACATCTGGCTCCACATGTGCTGTGCATACTAGGCCAAGTCAACAGGCCACTCTGGGCTTCAGCTTCCTCATCTGTAAAATGCAGCTAAGATAGAACTGGCTTGGTAAGATCGCTGTGACGGTCAAATGACACAATGGGGAAAAAATGTCTTGTGTAGTGTCTGGTGCACAGTAAGCAATCAAGGATAGCTCTTGATTGTTTTACTGGTTGGTTTCATCTAGTAACGTAAGTCCGATTCAGAGTTTTAGCTTGTATTGCTTTTCCTAAGGACAAGGTCACAATCATTTACATTGTTGTTGATTTCAGTTCCTTCTCCTGAGAAGGACAACAACGGCTCCCTTCACTGAGAGAGGAGTTTAGTAGAAAAATGTTCTGTCACTGTACCCCACTGTAGCAAACACGGCCGGGCGCAGTGGCTTAAGCACTTTGGGAGGCCAAGGCAGGAGGATCATTTGAGCCTAGGAGTTTGAGACCAGCCTAGGCAACATAGTGACACTCTGTCTCTAAGGGAGAGAGAGAAAAGAGGGAGGGAGGGAAAGAGAAAAAGAGAAGGAGGGAGGGAGGGAGGAAGGAAGGAAGGAGAGAAAGAGAAAGAAAAGAAAGAGAGAGAGAAAGAAAGAAAGAGAAAGAAAGAAAGGAAGGAAGGAAGAAGAGAGGGTAGGGAAGGGGAGGCGAAGGGACGGAAGGAGAAGGGAGGGAAAGAGAAGTGAAGAGAAGAGGGGAGGGGAGGGGAGGGGAGGGGAGGGGATTCTGGCCAGACGCAGTGGCTCATACCTGTAATCCTAGCACTTTAGGAGGCCGAGGCAGGAGGATCATTTGAGCACAGGAGTTTGAAACCAGCCTAGGCAACATAATGAGACCTTGTCAAAGAAAGAAAGAAGGAAGGAAGGGAGGGAGGGAGGGAAGGGAGAAAAAAAGAAGGAAAGGCCGGGCATGGTGGCTCAAGCCTGTAATCCCAGCACTTTGGGAGGCCGAGACGGGCGGATCACGAGGTCAGGAGATCGAGACCATCCTGGCTGACACGGTGAAACCCCGTCTCTACTGAAAAATACAAAAAACTAGCCGGGCGAGGTGGCGGGCGCCTGTAGTCCCAGCTACTCGGGAGGCTGAGGCAGGAGAATGGCGTAAACCCAGGAGGCGGAGCGTGCAGTGAGCTGAGATCCGGCCACTGCACTCCAGCCTGGGCGACAGAGTGAGACTCCGTCTCAAAAAAAAAAAAAAGAGAAAAAGAAGGAAAGAAAGAGAGGAAAGGAAAGGAGAGAAGGGGAGGGGAGGAGAGGGGGGAGGGAGAGGAAGGGAGAGGAGGGGAGAGGAGGGGAGGGGATTGGAGAGGAGAGGAGAGGAGATGAGATTTTGGACAGGCACAGTGGCTCACACCTGTAATCCCAGCACTTTAGGAGGCCGAGGTGAGAGAATCGCTTAACATCAGCCTGGGCAACACAGCGAGTCCTCATCTCTACAAAAATTTTAAAATTAGCCAAGTGTAGTAATGCGTGCCTGTAGTCCCAGCTATTTAGGAGGCTGAAGTGACAAGATGGCTTGAGCTTGGGAAAGTCAAGGCGGCAGTGACAGTGAGCTGTGATTGGACTACTGTGCTCCAGCCTGGGCAACAGAGCAAGACCCTGAAAAGAGAGAGAGAGAGAGAGACAGAAAAGAAAAGAAAAGAGAAAAAAAAAGAAAAGAAAAGAAATTCTTGCCAGTGGTTCCTCCCCATTGGTAGAAGTTTTTCCTTTTGTCAAGTCGCCAGACCCCAAAGAATCCCACATCGCCAGACTCCAATAACCTCTGCCCCTCACAGGCCCCAGTTCTTCTCCTGTGAGCCCTGCCTTATCATCCCCTTCCAGCCCTGGCCAGGTTCCCCCTACTATGCAGATATGGAAACTGAGGCCCCTCTCACGCCTTCCTCTTCACTGCCTCACAGTCACAGGAACAGGAACCTGGTAAAGCTTTTGCCATCCACACCCTTGTTCACTGAAGCTTACTGAGGACCCTCCGGCTGCTGGGCGGACTATCCCATTTCACAGATGGGAATGCAGGATGCAGGTCATTTGCAGAAGTGAGTGTGTACCTGGGCATCCTGTCTCTCTATCAGCTAAGGAACTCCTAAGGCATGAGCTGGTCTCTTCCTCCCAGCCCAGTGCAGAACTGGCCACCAGGAAGCAATGCCCGTATGAACCTAGACTTCAGCTCCCCTGGCATTCGGGCTTATGGCTGGGTCACAGACCTCCTGTAAGCATGACTTTATTTCCCCCAATCCTGGACCACTTCTCCCCACCTCTCGCTTGGTTCCTTGAAGGAAACATGCCAAGGGGACTGGGAGCAGGTAGATGGACCGCCCCGTCATCTGCAACAAGGTAACCGTTCTCTGGACCCGGGGGCAACTTCAGAGGGAACCTGGGGCTTTGCTGACCCAGATATGACCACAAAGGACCAAAGGTGAGGATGGTGAACCCAATGCTCTCAAGGGGAGCACACTGCAGTACCCCAAAAGCAAGCCAAACCCACAGCGGCCCAGGAGTGTGTGGAGGCAGCATGTGGCCCTCAAGGCTCCTGGCCGGACACCTGCCGTTCCTTTCTCCTGTCTCCCTAGCTTTCCCTGTCTTCTCAGAATGACGAGTTTATCTGATACATTACTATTTATTCTTTAAAAATAAAACTTGAGGCTGGGAGTGGTGGCTCATGCCTGTAAGCACAGCACTTTGGGAGGCCAAGGTTAGGGGATGACTTGAAGCCAGGAATTGATGACCAACCTGGGCAGCATAGTGAGACCCCCATCTCAAAAAAAAATGAAATAAATAAATAAATAAATAAATAAATTCACTAGGCATGGTGGTGCATGCCTATAGTCCCAGTTACTTGAGAGGCTGAGGCAGGAGGATTGCTTGAGCCCAGGGTTCGAGGCTGCGGTGAGCTGTGATAATACCACTGCACTCCAGCCTGGGCAACAGAGTAAGACCCTATCTCAAAAAGAAAAGAAAAGACAACAAAATAAAATAAAATGCTAAAGTAACAACTGACAAATGCTGACTCTAGTTTATTGCTGCTAAAAACTCTACATGAGGCCGGGCACAGTGGCTCCTGCCTATAATCCCAGCACTTTGGGAGGCTGAGGTGGGCAGATCGTGAGACAGAGTTTCGCTCTGTCACCCAGGCTGGAGTGCTGTGGCACGATCTCGGCTCACTGCAACCTCCACCTCCCAGGTTCATGCGATTCTCCTGCTTCAGCCTCCAAAGTAGCTGGGACTACAGGTGTACACCACCAAACCCAGCTAATTTTTTGTATTTTTAGTAGAGATGGAGTTTCACCATGTTGGCCAGGCTGGTCTCAAACTCCTGACTCAAGTGATCCTCCCGCTGGGATTACAGGTATGAGCCACCATGCCCAGCCCCAAAATATTTAAAAAGAAAAAAGAAAATTAGCTGGTTATGGTGACACATACCTGTAGTCCCAGCCACTTGGGAAGCTGAGGTAGGAGGATTGCTTGAGCCCAGGGGTTCCAGGCTGCAGTGTGCTACCACTGCACTCGAGCCTAAGCAACAGAGCAAAACCTTGTCTCAATAAAATAATAAATAAAATAAACTGTAAAATAAAATAAGGCACAGTCCCCAGATTTTTCAGATACACATTAAAGTTTGGGGTACATAGACCTTCATGTTCTTGGAGGGCCATTTAAACGCCAACATTTGTGCAGCACCAGCCCACAGCCATGTCTACTAGGGCCATGTCTCTTGAGTCATCAAGCTCCCAGCACCAGCTCCTCTGTCACCAGCTGCCCAGGCCCAGACCAGCAGCCAGGCCTGGCATCTGGCTGGGCCACGCTGGCCCTGAGACATGATTCCACCAAAGCACCCTCACTGTGACGGGCATCACGTAAACCCAGTCCCTGCTCCTGGGAGTTCTGGGTTGGCAGGTGCGGTGCATGCAGTGATGAAGGGGTTCTGGGCATGAGGGCCAGAGAGGGGACCCTATTCAGCTTGGGGAGGGAGTGGGGGATGCCAAGGCCATGTCCCTCCAGCCCTATGGGAATAATGAACCAACTCAATATGCCGCCCTCCCCTCCATGCCAGAGACCCACTGGGCCAGGAGTTTTAGCACATGCTAGGATATTTCTTTCTTTTTTTTTTTTTTGAGACAGGGTCTCACTCTGTTGCCCAGGCTGGAGTGTGGTGGTGTGATCTCAGCTCACTGCAACCTCTGCCTCCCTGGTTCAAGCGATTCTCCTGCCTCAACCTCTGCAGTAGCTGGGATTACAGGTGCCTGCCACCACGCCCGGCTAATTTTTGTATTTTTAGTAGAAACAGAATTTCACCACGTTGGCCAGGCTGGTCTCAAACTTCTGACCTCAAGTGATCCTTCTGCCTCTGTATCCCAAAGTGCTGAGATTTCAGGTGTGAGCTACAGCACCCGGCCTGCTAGAATACTTATTTCCGAGGGCTGGGCACAGTGGCTCATGCCTGTGATCCCAGAACTTTGGATCCAAACCTTTGCTTTCCATTAGCGAATGAGAGTGGCCTTTGCATGATGTTTTTGCGTTCACTCTGCTTCTACCCAGGTGCTCCTCAGCCTCTAGATCTCAGCCTTCCTGACCACCTTCCCAGGCCACCCCACCAAGCCTTAGCTCCTCCGTTGCTCAGGCCGGAATGCAGTGGTGCAATCATGGCTCCCTGCAGCCTTGACCTCTTGAGGTCAAGCGATCCTACTGCCTCAGCCCGTCTAATAGCTGGGACTACAAGTACACACCACCAGTGTGCTTGTGGACCACCCAATTAGTTCAGCTAATTATTTTATTTTTTGTAAAGATGGGGTCTCACCATGTTGCACAGGCTGGTCTCAAACTCCTGGCCTCAAGCGATCCTCCTGCCTCTGCCTCCCAAAGTGCTGGGATTACAGGTGTGAGCCACTGTGCCCAACTCCAGTGAAAATTTTATGTTGGCTAGGCGCGGTGACCACTTTGGGAGGCCGAGGCGGGTGGATCACAAGGTCAAGAGATCGAGACCATCCTGGCCAACATGGTGAAACCCTGTCTCTACTAAAAATACAAAAATCAGCTGGGCATGGTGCACATGCCTGTAGTCCTAGCTACTCGGAAGGCTGAGGCAAGAGAATCGCTTGAACCCAGGAGGCAGAGATTGCAGTGAGCTGAGGTCGCACCACTGCACTCCAGCCTGGTGACAGAGCCAGACACTGTCTCAAAAAAAAAAAAAAAAAAAGAAAAAAGAAAATTTTATGTTGCTTGAGTGCCTATTTGATCCTTGTCTGACTCACCAACTCACCTGTTAAACTCTAAGCTCCATGTAAGGGCACGATTGAGGGGTCTGTGAGCACCTTGGTGTCCCCGTGCCCGGCACCAACTATGGTAGGCTCTGCAAATGTTTGCTGCATGAACAAATGCATGAAAGAATAAGTGAAAACAGTCTTCATCAGTCTGCTGTAGGGTGACTCATTGTTCTGTTTTTCTCTGTTTCTCTCCACCTGTTTGTTGCTGTCTTTTATGTAGTCCTCTCATAATGTAAGATATAGTGGGGTAGCTGGGCACAGCAGTTCACGCCTGTAATCCCAGCACTTTGGGAGGCTGAGGCAGGAGAATTGTTTGAGCCCAGGAGTTTGAAACCAGCCTGGGCAACATGGTGAAACCCCATCTCTACTAAAAATACAAGAATTAGCTGGGCGTGGTGGTGTGCGCCTGTAATCCCAGCTACTTGGGAGGCTGAGAGAGGATGGCTTGAGCCCGAGAGGTGGAGGCTGCAGTGAGCCAAGATCACAACACGGCACTCCAGCCTGGACGATAAAGCCAGACCTTGTCTCCAAAGAAAAAAAAAGTAAAAAGATGTAAGGGATATAGAGGGGGTTCTGTTTCTAGTCCCTTGTTTCTGCCTTGGCCTCTGATCCTTGCTGTCCGGCCCTCTTGCTTCCAATCTTTCTGCCTTTGTCTGTCTGTCTACATCAGCTTTCTGTCATTCCCTGGCCTCCATCTCTGAGCCTGTACCTCTCCCAGCTACCTCAGATCTGTTGTCTGTCTCTGTCTCTGGGTCTGCGTCTCCCCTGGGGTATCTCTGAGCTTCTCCATTGTGGTTAGTTCCGCCTTCTCTGTCTCTCTCTATCTCTGGAGGTCTCCATATTCCCTGCTTTCTATCTCCCCCGCATCCCGCGTCTCTGGCTCAGTCGCCTCTGCCTCTCGGCGTTCCTGCGCCCGGTACCACTGCCTCATTCTTCTCCGATTCTCCTCCGCTGCAATCTTTAAAGAACAGAGAGAGGCATGTAATTGAGCTGGGGCCGTCTCCATGGTTGCAGCTGTGGAGTAACTGAAAGATCAATTTGGAACGACCGTCTCCGCAATAATTGCACCTTAATAGTTTGTGTGAGGCATAGCGGGGCTCCGTGAGAGGTGGTCGCGACAGCCCCAGGACCCTGGCAGGAAAAGGCCCACCTGGAGTCATGGTCAGTATCCCTGGGCCGGACCTCAGGAGGGAATACTTGGCCAGAAGCAGGAGGGGCTGAATGGGAGGGGAGACCCGTCTCACGCACACACCCTCCCAGAGGTGTCCCTGCCGCCTGCTCTTACCCGCTGCGCCTTGATCCTGTTTGTAATTTATGCTTATGATCAGAATTATCAGCAATAATGGTAACATGATTATAATTGCCAAGCTGCCTGGCTCAATTGCAGCGCTGTTGGTAAATATTGTGATAGGAAGTAGCATGAGGTCACTGCCTCCCAGAGCTTGAAGGAGGGGGTGGAGACAGGAGTGCCCTGTGCCTGGGGTCCTGTGGCCCCGTGGCTCCTCCCCTGCTCCCAGCCTGACTCTCCACCTGCTGCAAAGGATCCTTTTTTTTTTGGCCAGGCGCAGTGGCTCACGCCTGTAATCCCGCACTTTGGGAGCCCCAGGCAGGCGGATCACTGGAGGTCAGGAGTTCAAGACCAGCCCGGCAAACATGGTGAACCCCTGTCTCTACTAAAAATACAAAAATTAGCCAGGCACCGTGGCACACACCTATAGTCCCAGCTACTGGGGAAGCTGAGGCAGGAGATTTACTTTAACCCGGGAAGTGGAGATTGTAGTGAGCCGAGATAGCGCCACTGCACTCCAGCCTGGGTGACAGAGCAAGACTGTCTCAAAAAATAAAATAAAATAAAATAAAATAATTTTATAAAGAATTTTTTTTTAAGAGATGGGGTCTTGCCTTATTGCCCAGGCTGGTCTCAAACTATTGGGCTCAAGCAATCCTCGTCATCACAGCTCACAGCAGCCTCAACCTCCCAGGCTAAAGTCATCCTTCCACCCCAGTCCCTGAGCAGCTGAGACCACATGCATGCCATCACGCCCAACTAATTTTCGTATTTTTTGTAGTGATGGGGTCTTGCTATGTTGCCCAAGCTGGTCTTGACCTCCTGGCCTCAAGCAATCCTCCTGCCTTGGCCTCCCAAAGTGCTGAGATTTCAGGTGTGAGCCACGGGGCCCGGCCAGCCCAGGCTGGTCTTGACATCCTAGGCTCAAAAGATCCTCCCTCCTTGGCCTTCCAAAAATCCTGGGATTACAGGCATGAGCCAACCGTGCTTAGCCAGACACCCCTGTTTTTGGGTTTTTTTGTTTTTTGTTTTTTTGAGACAGAGTCTCACTCTGTCACCCAGGCCAGAGTGCAGTGGTACAGTCTCGGCTCTCTGCAACCTTTGCCTCCTGGGTTCAAGCGATTCTTCTGCCTCTGCCTCTGGAGTAAATGGGACTACAGGCATGTACCACCACGCCTGGCTACTTTTTCTACTTTTAGTAGAGATGGGGTTTCACCATTTTGGCCAGGCTGGTCTCGAACTCCTGACCTCAAATGATTGATCCACCTAGGCCTCCCAAAGTGCTGGGATTACAGGCGTGAGCCACCGCGCCCAGCTATGCCCCTGTTTTATAGCTGGGGACACTGAGTCTTAGACTCGCCGAGACTCACACAGCAGCGAGTAGCGGGGCAGGAATCTGTCCAGGGCCTGTCTGTGGCAACTTCGCAGCTTTCCTGGGACAGGATGGAGCCCGACAGGGCCCCCAGTCCCTGACGTGCTGCATTATTCATAAACCCGACATTCCCCCAGGGGTAAACATTCAGAAGGAGCGTTTCAAATCCACTTTTCAAATCCACTTTCCTGCTCTGAAAATAAATAAATGAGCAGAGAATGCAGGCTCACATGGAGGCGGTGGGGCCATGACTCCTCAGAGCCCTGGGAAAGCCCACAAACAACCTGTTTCTGATCCCTCGGCCGAGGCCCCCGCCCAGGGACAGCATACCCCCTACCCTCCCAGGTCACCCTGGCTCTGGGGACTTAGCACAACCCAGGGATCCTCCAGGAACTAGGAAGCTGGTCAGGACTACAGAGACCACCTCACCTCCTCGCAGGGGTGGACAGACACTTAACTGGTGCTTTTGCAGCTTAAAATGTTTTTTAGAGACAGGATCTCGCTCCGTCACCCCAGCTGGAGTGCAGTGGCGAAATCACAGCTCACTGCAGCCTCAAACTCCTGGGCTCGAGTGATCTTCCCGCCTCAGCCTCCTGAGTCGCTGGGACCACAGGCATGCATCCCCATGCCTGGCCAATTTAAAAATTTTTTAGAGACAGGGTCTGGCTATGTTGCCCAGGCTGGTCTTGAAGTCCTGGCCTCAAGGGATCCTCTTGTCTCAGCCTCCCAAAGTGTTGAGATGACAGGCATGAGCCACTGCTTCCAACCCAAAAATTAATATTTTTTGAGACAGGGTCTCAACTCGGGTACCTAGTGGAGTGGAGTGGCGTGATCACAGCTCACTGCAGCCTCAACCTGTCAGGCTTAAGCCATCCCCCAACCCTAATCTCCTGAGCAGCTGGAACCATATGCACACCACCATGACCAGCTTTTTGTATTTTTTGCAGAGATGGGGTCTCGCCATGTTGCCCAGGCTGGTCTTGAACTCCTGGCTTCAAGCAATCCTCCTGCCTTGGCCTCCCAAAATGCTGGGATTGCAGGCATAAGCCACCATGCCTGGTCAAAAAAATCTTTTAAGGAGGCACAACGCTCCTCTCTGTATGATCTGGAAGTTGTCCCCACAGCCCCCTGTCCCTGAGCTGCCTGCACCTTTCCACCATCCCCTTGAGAGGCGCATGTGACAGAGAAGGCCTCTGCAGTGACATAACTAGAATGCAGAAGGGGACTCCTGAGAAAAGGAAAAAGGAAACTTTTGGGGGAGAGTCTCTGGGAATGGGAATGCCCAGGCAGTCATGGGACCAGAGGGCGCAACAAAGATGAAAGTGTTAATTTAGGCCGGGCGCGGTGGCTCATGCCTGTAATCCCAGCACTTTGGGAGGCCAGGGTGGGCAGATCGCCTGAGGTCAGGAGCACGACCTGGCCCCGGCCCTGGACCCCTGCATCTTAAGTGGCCCGGGGGGAAGGCATTCCAGGAACCTGAGAGGACAGACATAGCAGATGTCTAGACCTCAGCCTGGGGACCCGCTGAGCCAGGGCTCAGGGGTTAGGCAGACGGTGCTCCAGGGTCAAACTGGAAGCTCAAGTCCAGATACATTCAGCTCACAAAGTCTCAGTGGAGCGGACCTACCCCCACTGGTCAACTTATCAGGCTCAGCACCCCACTACAGTATCTGCCTGGAGCAGGGCCACTTTCTTCCTTTCTTTTTTTTTTTTTTCTTTTTTCTTTTTTTTTGAGACGGGGTCTTGCTGTTTCGCCAGGCTAAAGTGCAATGGCGCAATCTCAGCTCACTGCAATCTCCACCTCCCAGGTTCAAGCGATTCTCCTGCCTCAGCCTCCCAAGTAGTTGGGGCTATAGGCGCATGCCACCACACCCAGCTAACTTTTTTGTATTTTTAGTAAAGATGGGGTTTCACCATGTTGGCCAGGATGGTCTTGAACTCCTGACCTCATGATCCACCCTCCACGGCCTTCCGAAGTGCTGGGATTACAGGCATGAGCCACCAGGCCCAGTCGTGCAGGGCCACTTTCTAATTTGTTCAGAAACTTGCCCTGGGTCGCCAGTCCCCTGACTGCTGGGACCTCCTTAGAGGTGCTCCGTAATTCTTTTGGCCCTCTGGGTCTCCTGCTCAAGTTCCCTGAAAGCAACATTCTGCTCTGAGAAACAGTCTGTCTAGGTCCTCTGCATGCGAAGCCCTGTGGGACCTGTGGGTTCCTGTCACCTCTGAAGCCTGAAATTATCTCTCTCCAACTTCTTACACCCTTCCACCCTGCCCCATGAAGGCAGAGCTCTGGTCTGTCTTGTTCTCTGATCTATGTCTTGCATCTAAAACACTGCCCGAAGAAGCTCAATAGATTTTCCAACAGATTTTGAGACAACTTCGCTCTGTTGCCCAGGGTGGAGTACAGTGGCATGATCTCGGCTGACTGCAACCTCTGCCTCCTGGGTTCAAGCGATTCTCCTGTCTCAGCCTCCCTAGTAGCTGGGATTACAGGCATGCACTACCACGCCTGGCTAGTTTTTGTATTTTTAGTAGAGACGGAGTTGCGCCATGTTGGCCAGGCTGGTTTCGAACTCCTAACCTCAAGAAATTCACCTCTCTCATCCTCCCAAAGTGCTGGGATTACAAGCATGAGCCATCACACCCAGCCAAGTTCAAGAGATTTTTATTGATTAAATGAGGGGTGGTGTGTGGGCCTATCTATGGCCTTTCTATGATTTGAATGATAGTATTCCCTCCAGAATTCATGTTGAACATCTCCATTGCAGTGGTGTTGGGAGGTGGGGCCTTTTGGGGTAAGTGATTGAGAGCTTTACCCTTATGAACTCATGAGGGCTCTACCTTTGTGAATGAATTAGTGCCTTAGAACTAGCGCAGGCCCTTTATTGCCCATCCAGCTCTTCTGCCATGTGAGGACATGTGTTCAAGGCACCATCTTGGAAGCAAAGACTGGGGCCATCCCCAGACACTAAACCTGCTGGTGCCTTGATCTTTGCATTCCCAGCTCACAGAGTATTAGAAATACATTTCTACTATTTATATAGATTATCCAGTCTCAGGTAGTTTATTATAGCAGCACAAACAGAGTGAGACAGAAATTGGTACCAGGAGTGGGGTGTTTGTATAACCAACACCTAAAAATGTGAAAGCAGCTTTGAAACTGGCTAATAGGTAGAAGCTGGTCTGTAAAGGGCTATTCTGGTGAAGGCTCAGAAGAAACAGAAAGCTGCAGGGACAGACTTAACGTTCTTAGAGATTACTTAAGTGGTCATAATCATAACGGTGGTAAAAATGTGGATGGTAAAGGCAATTCTGATGAGGTCTTAAACAGAAATGAGAACTATTTTATTGGAAACCAGAGAAAAGGTCATCCTTGTTACAAAATGGCAAAGAACTTGGCTGAATTTTGTCCATGTCCTAGTGCTTTGTGGAAAGTAGAATTTAAGAGTGATGAACTAATATATTTGTTGGAAGAAATCTCCGAGCAAAGTGTTCAGGGTGCTACATGGTTGCTCTTAACTACTGATAGTAAAATGCAAGAAGAGAAGGATTAACTAAAGACAGAATTTATAATCAAAAGGGAGGCAGAATAAAGATTTGAAAAATTATCAGACTGGCCAGGTTATAAAAGTGTGTTTAAGACAAAATACCCGGTGGCTCACGCCTGTAATCCCAGCACTTAGGGAGGCTGAGGTGGGTGGATCACGAGGTCAGGAGTTCGAGACCAGCCTGACCAACATGGTGAAACCCCATCTCTACCAAAAATAGAAAAATTAGCCAGGTGTGCTGGTGTGCACCTGTAATTCCAGCTACTTGGGAGGCCAAGGCAGGAGAATCACTTGAACCTGGGAGGTGGAGGTTGCAGTGAGCCAAGATCACGCCACTGCACTCCAGCCTGGATGACAGAGTGAAACTCCATCTCAAAAAGAGAGAGAGAGAGAGAGAGAGAGAGAGAAACACTGATGGTAAAAAGATTAGTATGAGGCCGAGCGTGGTGGCTCACACCTTTAATTCCAGCACTTTGGGAGGCCAAGGCAGGTGGATCACTTGAGCACAGGAGTTTGAGACCATCCTGGGCAACATGGCAAAACTCTGCCTCCACTAAAAATACAAAAATTATCAGGGTGTTGTGGCTCATGCCTATTAATCTCAGCTACTCTGGAGGCTGAGGCACAAGAATTGCTTCAGCCTGGGAGGTGGAGGTTGCAGTGAGCTGAGATTGCACCAATGCACTCCAGCCTAGGTGACAGAGTAAGACTCTGTCTCAAAAAAAAAAAAAAAAAAATTATCCAGGTGTGGTGGCACACACCTATAGTGCCAGCTGCTCTGGAGGCTGAGCTGGGAGGATTGTTTGAGCCCAGGATTTCGAGACCAGCTTGGGCAACATGGTGTGACCTCATCTCTACCAAAAAAAAAAAAAAAAAAAATGTAGCTGGGCATGGTGGCATGTTATTGTGGTCTCAGCCACTTGAGGCTGGAGGATTACTTAAGCCCAGGAGGCTGAGGCTACAGTGAGCTATGATAGCACCATTGAGCTCCAGCCTGGGTGACAGAGCAGGAAGATTTTTTTTTTATTATTATACTTTAAGTTCTAGGGTACATGTGCACAACGTGCAGGTTTGTTACATATGTATACTTGTGCCATGTGGGTGTGCTGCACCCATCAACTCATCAGCACCCATCAACTCGTCATTTACATCAGGTATAACTCCCAATGTCATCCCTTTCCCTTCCCCCCTCCCCATAAAAGGTCCCGGTGTGTGATGTTCCCCTTCCAGAGTCCAAGTGATCTCATTGTTCAATTCCCACCTACGAGTGAGAACATGCGGTGTTTGGTTTTCTGTTCTTGCAATAGTTTGCTGAGAAAGGAAAATTTAATGTTGTTTGTTCTGTTGGGTTTGGGACTTACTTAGGATCTATTATCCTTTCCTTCTTTCCTTGTTCTTCTTTTTTTTTTTTTTTGAGACGGAGTCTCACTCTGTCACCCAGGCTGGAGTGCAGTGGCTGGATCTCAGCTCACTGCAACCTCCTACTCCTGAGTTCAAGGGATCCTCCCACCTCAGCCTCCCAAGTAGCTGGGACTACAGGCATGCACCGCCACACCAGGCTACTTCTTGTATTTTGGTGGAGATGGGTTTCGCCATGTTGCCCAGGCTGATCTCAGACTCCCGGGTCCAAGGGATTCCCCCATCTTGGCCTCCCAAAGTGATGAGATTACAGGTGTGAGCCACTGTGCCTAGCCTCAGGTATTTTGTTACAGCAGCACACATAGCCTGAACTCAGAGTGCTAGGGAGGCATGACTTTCCGTGGGTCACTGGGGCTGGTCCTGGAGATGCTGTTGGGCAGATACACGTGTCAGCACCAGCCAGCACTCAGAGAACCCTGAGGGTCTTAGACAGTGGCCACCTGGGTAGGTGTCCTCCCTGCCTTCTTGTCTGCCCGGCAATGCTCTGTTCACCTCTGCGGGCTCAGCTCCCAGGACACTGCCTCCAAGAAGGAGCCCCTGATCTCAGGCTGGTCAAGTGCCTGTCTGGGCCTTCCGAGCCCACAGTGCTTTCAAACCATCTGCCTTCCCATTTGACCATGAGGTTCTCCAGCAGGGGCCCTGTCTGAGGGCTCTCTGGTCCCTGCACCCAGCATACGGCCTGACCCAGAGTCTGAGGCTGCCAGGGCTTTGCTGGAGCAAGTGGCTGAAGGCAGGAGCTGTGACAGGCAGGCAAAGGGGCTGGGGGCTCAAGAGGGACACCAGGGCGGGGCTCTGACTTTCAGCTCCTGGTGTCTACTCAGGAGAAACAACTCAGAATGCCTGGAGAGAGACTGCTGTCCAGGAGCTGTCTCCACTGCTGGCTGGTTCAGGTTCCTCCCTGGAATACCTTTGTAAGAGTCGGTGTTCTCCCTGTCCCTATTTAAAAATTAAAATTAGGCTGGGCGCGGTGGCTCACGCCTGTAATCCTAGCACTTTGGGAGGCCGAGGCGGGCGGATCATCTGAGGTCAGGAGTTCGAGACCAGCCTGGGCAACATGGTGAAACCCCGTCTCTACTAAAAATACAAAAATTAGCTGGGCGTGATGGTGGGCACTTATAATTCCAGCTACTCAGGAGGCTGAGGCAGGAGAATCACCTGAACCCGGGAGGCGGAGGTTGCGGTGAGTGGAGATTGAGCCACGGCACTCCTGCCTGGGTGACAAGAACGAGACTCTGTCTCAAAACAAAAACAACAACAACAAAATTAGGCCCAACCCCTAGGAAGACTTACCAGCCACACTCACCTTCCTTGGCCGGTTGGAAGCCCCGGGGTTCTACAGGCTCAGGTTCCCAGCTGCCCTGTCCCTCACATGCTTGGTGTTACCCAGCTGGGCTTCCTAACTGGGCCACCACTGGGAAAGGTGCTGGGTTAGATGGAGTCGTCCCTGTGTGTGCCCCATTTCTGTGGACCCCACCTGCCCTGTGTACATTTGCATATCTGATGCAGTCACGGGATTTTCTGCCTATCACCTTCTCTGCCCAAACCTCAGTTTCTTTATTAATTTGTTTGTTTAGAGACAGGGTCTTACTCTGTCACCCAGGCTGGAGTGAAGTGGCTCCATCATAGCTCACTGTAGCCTCCACCTCTTAGGCTCAAGTGATCCTCCCACCTCAGCCTCCTGAGTGGCTGGGACTAAAAGCATGCGCTCAGCTAATTTTATTTTATTTTATTTTTGTAGAGATGGAGAGTCACTAGTTTGCCCAGGCTGGTCTCGAAATTCTGGGCTCAGGCGATCCTCCCACAATGGCCTCCCAAAGCGCTGGGATTATGGGCGTGAGCCCCGCACCTGGTCCTCAATCTTAGTTTCTATACTTAGGATGGGGGTGGTTGTCCCATATCTGGGGAGTGTCAGGTGGGCCAGCCACAAGGCCAGGAGAACGAGATTCCTCTGTAAAGAGGACAGAGCCCTTCCTCCTCAGCCAGCCTCAGCTCTGCCGCTCACATGCCTGGGCTCCCTGGTGCCTGGGATCCCAGCCTGCCTTAAATGTAGCAGAAAATGTGTCACTTCTTTACTACAAGCCCCAGGACAGGGTGGGTCTGGGGGCAGGAGGCCCCTCCTTCTTCTAGTGTGCCAAGAACTGAATAAAGAAGTAAAAGAAAACCATCTGACCGGGCGTGATGGCTCATGCCTATCGTCCCAGCACTTTGGAAGGTTGAGGCGGAGGTCGAGGCATGTGGATCACTTGAGGTGAGGAGTTCAAGACCAGCCTGGCCAACATGGCAAAACCCCGTCTCTACTAAAAATACAAAAATTAGCCAAGCGCGGTGGCAGGTGCCTGTAATCCCAGCAACCTGGGAGGCAGAGGCAGGAGAATTGCTTGAACCCAGCATCTGAGTAGAGATCGCGCCACTGCACTCCAGCCTGAATGACAGAGCAAGACTCTGTCTCAAAAAAAAGCGAAGAGGGCCGGGTACCGTGGCTCATGCCTGTAATCCCACACTTTGGGAGGCCGAGGTGGGCGGATCACGAGGTCAGCAGTTTGAGACCAGCCTGACCAACACGGTGAAACTCCATTTCTACTACAAATACAAAAACTAGCCGGGTGTGGTGGCAGGTGCTCTATAATCCCAGTTACTCAGGAGGCTGAGGCAGGAGAATCGCTTGAACCTGGGAGGCAGAAGTTGCAGTGAGCCGAGATCGCACCATTGCACTCCAGCCTGGGCAACACAGCGAGACTTCGTCTCAGAAAATGAAACAAAACAAAACAAAAAAAAAGAAGAAGAAAAAGAAAACCACTGAAGACATGCTTCTCTATTCCTACCCTGAATGGTGCAGATCCAGGGCCAGGGCTGGCTACATCACTGCAAGAGGAAAGTGTGGGGCACATTGTTCAAAAAGCAGGAAAAATGTGTCCTCAAAGGTACTAAAATACAAAAATTTTTCCTTTCATCCTTGGGCTGAATCTCTAGACATCATGATTTTGAAAAATTTGCTATTTACTGTTTAATGTCGTTCTTAGTATAGAAACATTAAAATGCTAAATGATTAGTCTTTTACCATTTCATTCTTTACCAGTTATCTTTATATCATTCAATGCTGGCTTAGGTGTAGCTATAAGAGCATTTTACTTGTTTACTTATGAATTGTGCAGAGCTGAATCTGCACAATTCATATTGTGCCCCGTCTGCAAAAATGTGTTTCTTTTTTTTTTTTTTTTGACAGAGTCTGGCTCTGTCGCCCAGGCTCCCTCCGCCTCCCGGGTTCAAGCGATTCTCCTGCCTCAGCCTCCTGAGTAGCTGGGATAACAGGTATGCGCCACCATGCCCAGATAATTTTTGGTATTTTTTAGTAGAGACGGGGTTTCACCATGTTGGTCAGTCTATTCTTGAACACCTGACCTCTGGTGATCCACCCACCTCAGTCTCCCAAAGTGCTGGGATTACAGGCCTGAGCCACTGTGCCCGGCCCAATTTTATTTTTATTATTTTTATTTTTTTTTGGAGATGAAGTCTCACTTTGTCACCCAGGCTGGAGTGCAGTGGTGTACTCTTGGCTCACTGTAACCTCTGCCTCCCAGGTTCAAGTAATTTTCATGCCTCAGCCTCCCAAGTAGCTGGGATTACAGGTGTGTGCCACCACGCCTGACTAATTTGCTTGTATGTTTAGTAGAGATGGAGTTTCACCATGGTAGCCAGGCTGGTCTCGAACTCCTGACCTCAGGTGATTCATCTGCCTCAGCCTCCCAAAGTGCTTGGATTACAGGCATGAGCCATACGCCCAGCCAAGTTCTGGTTTGAATACAAAGTTAGGGCCTTCAGGCCAATCGCGGTGGCTCACGCCTGTAATCCCAGCACTTTGGGAGGCTGAGGTGGGAGTGTTGCCTCAGGCCGGGAGTTTGAGACCAGCCTAGGCACCATAGAGAGACCCCGTCTCTACAAAATATACAAAAAATTCGCTGGGTGTGGTGGCGAGTGCCTGTAGTCCCAGCTGCTCAGGAGGCTACAATTTGAGGATCACTTGAGTCCAGGAGTTTGAGTCTACAGTGAGACATGATCGCACCACTGCGCTCCAGCCTGGGTGACAGAGCAAGACCGTATCTCAAAATAAAATAAAATAAAATAAAAATAAATAAATATAAAAAATAAGGTCTTCAAGGCTGTCAATGGCCTCTTTATTTTTTTTGGGACAGTCTCACCCTGTAGTGCAGTGGCATGATCTCAGCTCACTGCAACCTCCACCTCCTGGATTCAAGCAATTCTCGTGCCTCAGGCTCCCAAGTAACTGGGATTATAGGTGCGTACTACCACGCCCGGCTAATTTTTGTATTTTTAGTAGAGAAGGAGTTTCGTCGTGTTGGCCAGGCTGGTTTTGAACTCCTGAGCTCAAGTGATCCCCCACCTCGGCCTCCCAGGGTGCTGGGATTACAGGCGTGAATGGCCTCTTGACAGAACATGTTTACCTAATACCTGTTTTGAGTCACAGGTCCAAGCTTCTGCATGAGGCTCCTGGTTGCTGTCCTTCCCCTCTTCCTGCCTGGAAATCAAGCAGCTGCTCCACTCCTGCTACTTATAAGCTGTGCCATCTCGGGTGGCCACCTCCCCGCTCAGAGCCTCAGTTTCCCCAGAGTGACAGCAGTGGTTGCTGAGAGCTGCCTGACCCCCTTGTGAGCTCGCCATTTGTCAGGCCACAGAAGTAGAGTCCTCTCTCGTCCGCCACTTTGCCACACTTGGGGACATTTAGGGAACTATTGGCGCTCAGGGTCCTGTAGGTAGCATTGGCCCTGGGCCTGGGGCAGCTTAGCCCCCTTTCTGGGGTCGGGGGATGGCGTGAATCCCAAAGTGTATTTTTTTTTCCTACCCAGCTGGAGTTTCCGCTGACACAGCCGTGTTTTCAGCGCTGGCATTGTGCTTGCATTTAGGTCAGGCCTATTTTAATGCCGCTGGGGACTTGTGCCGGGCTGAGACTGCCTTCCAGGGCTGACACAGAGGAGTGCTGGGTTGGTTCCGCCCAGCTGGGCTGCTGAGGGTTCAGAGAGGATGGGTGGATGAAGGGAGGAGGGAGGTAGGTGAGGAAGGAGGCAGGAAGTGGCAGGTGACCTCAACCCCCAAACCCTGGCCCATCTGGGGCCCCTGCACCCTCTCCCTTTTTTTCTTTTCTTTTCCTTTTTTTTTTTTTTTTTGAGACAGAGTCTCATTCTGTCACCCAGGCTGGAGCAAAGTGCCGCAATCTCGGCTCACTGCAACCTCTGCCTCCCGGGTTCATGC
>NC_045441.1:13705361-13728441 GCF_002776525.5 Piliocolobus tephrosceles | reverse complement strand
TCGGTGGCTCACGCCTGTAATCCCAGCACTTTGGGAAGCTGAGGCGGGTGGATCACCTGAGGTCAGGAGTTCGACACCAGCCTGCCCAACATGGTGAAACCCTGTTTCTACTAAAAGTACAAAAATTAGCCGGGTGTGGTGGCTCACATCTGTAGTCCCAGCTACTCAGGAGGCTGAGGCAGGAGAATCACTTGAACCTGGGAGGTGGAGGTTGCAGTGGGCTGAGATCATGCCACTGCACTCCAGCCTGGGCGACAGTGAGTCCCCACCTCTCCCCCCCACTCAAAAAAAAAGACTGAGTCTCACTCTATTGTGCAGGCTGGAGTGCAGTGGTGCAATCACAGCTCATTACAGCCTCCAATTTCTGGGCTCAAGTGATCCTCCCACCTCAGCCTCCCAAGTAGCTGATACTACAGAGCATGCCACCACACTTGGCTAATTTTTAAATTTTTTTTGTAGAGATGGGGTCTTGTTATGAGGGCCAGGCTGGTCTTCAACTCTTGACCTCAAGCCATCCTCCCAACTTGGCCTCCCAAAGTGGTGGGATTATAGGCATGAGCCACCACACCTGGCACCCTTCTTCTTATACCGCCCCCACCCAACTGTCTTATAAGGCCCCTCTTCTCCATAGTCACCTCCACCATGGCACCCAGAGCTGTACCTGCCCCAAGGCCTACCAGCCTCTCTCCTGCACAAACTCCATCCTTCAGCACTGCCCAGTCCTGTCTGCTCTGACCCTCCAAACTTCCTCTCAACAGAACCTCCCTCCTGAAATCAAGAGGCTTCTACCCACCCACCAAGGTTTCCCAAGTTCTCCCGTGGACACAGTGCAGGGAGGGGACAATACAAGAGGCTACTCTGGAGGCAGAGGCCGCCAGTTCCCAAGTAAACTTGACCAACCTGTGCCCTGTGGGCATGAGTCTGAGCTCAGCACTGCCCACTCCTACAAGGCTCTGGGGAAGCCCCTGGGGGGATTTAAGACTCCCCAGTCCGTGCCAACCCCAGGGGCTTATCTTCTGTTGAGCCACAGGGACCACAGAGGGCACAGCCACCAAACCCCTGCTAGCCAGATAGGCCAGGACTTGAAGGCCAGCAGGACTCAGTGATCCCCCACAGCCACAGTCTGGGTGTGTGACCAGAGTGATGCTTTTTATCCCTGAACACTGAGGGCCAAGGGTCTGCTCCCGGATATGTGGGAGCTGAGGCCCTCCCTCCAGCCTGTGAACCATCCCCTTGCCCAGGGCTGGACCCTGCTCTCCTTCCATCACCTCCGCAGTGGCTGAGCCCAGTGGCTGGGCAGGAGGGTGGTGGGGGCTTCAGGGCAGCTTTCTCAGACAAGGGCCTGTCCTCCTGGACCCCACGCCCTCCATATTGTGACACTGACCAGGCACAGGCTTGTCCTGAGTGCTCATCACAGGAGGATGGGACGCGGATGGGATGGTTTATTCTTTTTTTTTTTTTTTTTTATTGAGACGAAGTCTCACTCTGTCACCCAGGCTGCAGTGCAGTGGTGCAATCTCAGCTCACACCAACCTGCGCCTCCTGGGTTCAAGTGATTCTCCTGCCTCAACCTCCCAAGTAGCTGGGATTACAGGCGTGCGCCACCATGCCTGGCTAATTTTTGTATTTTTAGTAGAGATGGGGTTTCACCACGTTGGCCAAGCTGTCTCGTACTCTTGACCTCAAGTGATCCACCTGCCTCAGCCTCCCAAAGTGCTGGGATTACAGGTGTGAGCCACCAGGCCTGGCCAAGGGATGAGGATGGTCCTGTCCTGTGCTACCAGCATCACCTGCCTACCCCAACCCCAGTCTCTGCAGACTCAGTGAAGTCAGGTTCCTATTCATAACAGAAAAGAAATCTCAGCCGGGCGCGGTGGCTCACGCCTGTAATCCCAGCATTTTGGGAGGCTGAGGCAGGTGGATCACGGGGTCAGGAGTTCAAGACCATCCTGCCTAACATGGTGAAACCCCGTCTCTACTAAAAATACAAAAAAATTAGCCAGGCATGGTGGCGGGCGCCTGTAGTCTCAGCTACTTGGGAAGCTGAGGCAGGAGAATGGCATGAACCCTGGAGGCGGAGCTTACAATGAGCTGAGATTGCACCATTTCACTCCAGCCTGGGCGACAGAGCAAGACTCCATCTCAAAAATAAAAAATAAAATAAAATAAAATAAAGAAATCTCAGCCTCCCAGAATCCCAGGCCTGCTGTAGACTTTCAAGTTCTCATCTCCTTCCTGAGACTGATGTGTGAAGCCCCACTGTAGGACCCTGAGCAAGGAACCACTGGCTTGTGGTTGATTACTCCTTTGCACGGGGAGCTCATTACCTGTATTGACTCATCCTGCCTCTGGATAGGTCAGATACGAAGTTTTCCTTTGCACTGTATCACACGGACTGCCACGTAGGCAGCCATGATGTCTGCAAAAGTGGCTAGCCAGGGTCCCTCCACCTGCCTATGGTCCTAGAAGATTTCCAATCCTCACTAGGATTTCCAATCCTCACTAGTGACTCAGCTGTCCCTGGGGTCACTCCAGGAGGTCTCCAGTCTCTACGGCCTGACAGCAAGGTTATCCCAGCCCCACCTGGACTAGTGCCCCTGCCCTTAGGCCACCTCTACCCCACATACCAGCCCGGTCAGCTTTTCACGCAGGCCCCGGATGTCATCCTTGAGTTTCTGCTCCTTGATCCGCCACTCAGCCTTGTGCACCTCGCGGCTCAGGTCCCTCTCCGGCCCCGGGGAGTGACGATTGGCCTCCAGCAGCAACACCCGCAGTTCATTCAGGCTCCTGGGGGTGAGACAGGCACAGAACCACTGCACTCAGCCCCGGCTCCTCCAGCTTCCACACTCTAGCAATTTGCCAAGTGTCCAGGGGCTGACCAGCTACTATGGCATCTGTGCCACGAGGGGCCACAGTAGACACAATTCAACCAAGCCCAAGAGGGGCCAGGATTTGGGGTTGGGATAGTCCTGAGGACTTGATCTTTCCTAGAATACCGTTTAAAGTTGTTCTCGGGGGAGTGCAAAGCACGGTGGCTCACGCCTGTAATCCCAGCGCTTTGGGAGGCTGAGGTGGGTGGATCATTTGAGTTCAGGAGTTTGAGACAGCCTGGCCAACATGGTGAAACCCCATCTCTACTAAAAATACAAAAATTATCCAGTCGTGGTGGTGGGAGCCTATAATCTCAGCTACTTGGGCAACTGAGGCAGGAGAATCACTTGAACCTGGGAGGTGGAGGTTGCAGTGAGCCAAGATCGTGCCATTACACTCCAGCCTGGGCGACAGAGCAAGACTGTCTCAAAAAAATAAATAAACAATAATTTTTTTAAAGAAAAGAAAATATATTTGTTTAATTAAAACACACACACGCACACACACACACACACAACCCCAAAACATTTACCCCATAAATCTCATGAGGCAAGACATTTTATCTTTGTTTTAAAAATAGAGACAGGGTCTTGCTATGTTTCCCAGGCTCGTCTCAAACTCCTGGCCTCAAGTGATCCTCCCTCCTTAGCTTCCCAAAGTGCTGGGATTACAGGTATGAGCCACCATCCCTGGCCAGCAAGACATTTTAAATATCTGATGTCAAATAGGTTTTATTTCCCGTGTCACCTCTTAATCAACTCACAGGAGCTACCTGGAGTACTATGATGAGAATGGTCCTGTAGCCACATTTGGGGTCTGCAGGAAATAGTGCAGTGATTGATTGGTAATGCCTGCCATGGGCACAGGCAGGAGCACACACACTCCTGTGCCCCAGCCTTTTCCCTTGCCTGCAACTACTACAGAGGGGAAAACTCCCTTACTAGGTGGCCACAGGTAGAGAACAGAGGAAATCTGCTGGCATGGCTCCCTTCCCCTTCCTCTTCCTTCCTGCTATGATGTATGACGTGATGGCTGGACCTTCAGCAGCCACCTTGCAACCATGAGGCAAGGAGCACTCCTAAAGTGTTGGCACTGAGATCTTAAGCTCCCGAACCAACTGCCAGTCACAGCTACCTCCAGATTTCTTGTTATGTAAGAAAAGGAAATCTCTACTAGTTTAATCTGCTGTTTGATGGATGTGACATCACTGTCAACAAAGCATTCCTAGCTGATCTCCCACCTCCATCCTAGGCACTGCAGGAGTGTAGAGGAGCCCACGGTGGCCTGTATCAATCAAGAAAGGCTTCAAGGAAGAGGTGACAATGTGCTAAGCCTTGAAGAATGGACTGGACTTAGCAAAATGACCAAAAAGAAGGTGTCTCTGGCCGGGCATGGTGGCTCATGCCTATAATCCCAGCACTTTGGGAGGCTGAGGAGGACAGATCACCTGAGGTCAGGAGTTTGAGACCAGCCTGGCCAACATAGCAAAACCCCGTCTCTACTAAAAATACAAAAATTAGCTGGGTGTGGTAGTGCATGCCTGTAATCCCAGCACTTTGGGAGGCCAAGGTGGGCAGATTACTTGAGGTTAGGAGTCAAGACCAGCCTGCCAACATGGTGAAACCCTGTCTCTACTAAACATACAAGCCGGGCGTGGTGGCGCATGCCTGTATGCCTGTAATTCCAGCTACTTGGGAGGCTGGGGCAGGATAATTGCTTGAACCCAGGAGGCAGAGGTTGCATTGAGCTAAGATCACACCACTGCACTCCAGTCTGGGTCACAGAGCAAGACTCTGTCTCAAAAAAAAAAAAAAAAAAAAGAAAGAAGAAGAAGAAGAAGAAAAAAGAAGGTATCCTAGAAGGGAGGAATCTCATAACTGATAACAGCTGAAGGATGGAAGGAAACCGCTGACAGCAGGGAGATGGGCAAGAGTCCAGGCTCTGGGAAAGAGGAAATGTGGCTTCAGATGACAGAGAAAATTCATAGACAATGGATGAAGACCCAAAATTCCAAGAAGTTCTATCGGACTCAGCGGAGGGGCATTCTACGGCTGAGACAGAGCAGAAAGCTTCCTCAGAGAAGGTGAGACCAGGCTGGGCACCAAGAATAACTTATCCACTTAGGATGGGAGACAGAGGAGGGAAGGCAGCCCTGGAACCCTGGCCAGGGGCCTGGCTGGTTTGTTCCTACCGGAAAAGGCACAAGCGGCACCTGCAGAGGGCGGTGTTGTTCTGGAAAATTCGCAGATTGCCTCATCGCATCTGTTTCCCTCCTGGGCAGGGCTACAGTTTCTAGAAAGGTGCTAGATTTGTAGCAAATGTAGCTAGAGCAACTCCTACTCTGTGTAGAAGGAAAGGAGATAGCGTTTCTTCTTTTACAAAAGGATGTCTGTGCTTCAAAGAGATTCCTTTAACTGGGGTTGAAGTGCAAATGCTGGGCCCGTGCGGGGGCCCGCGTGGTGGCTCACGCCTGTACTCCCAGCACTTTGGGAGGCAGAGACAGGCAAATCATTAGAGGTTAGGAGTTGGAGACCAGCCTGGCCAACATAATGAAACCCTGTCCTTACTAAAAATTAGCCGGGCATGGTGGCAGGCGCTTGTAATCCCAGCTACTCGGGAGGCTGAGGCAGGAGAATCACTTGAACCCAGGAGGTGGAGGTTGCAGTGACCTGAGATCACGCCACTGCACTCCAGCCTGGGTGACAAAGTAAGACTCCACCTCAAAAGAAAAAAAAAAAGGAAATGCTTACAGGGGCTGGGGGACCCTGTCCAGGAATTGGGAGTAAGAAAAATAATGAAGGGAAAGTGGGGCCTCCCCAGGAGACTCAGGGGGCCCACGCCCATCAGAAGGGGGCAGGGGCTCCCAACTATGCTGGGGTGACTGCCATGCTGGAAGTCTGCCCTGTGTTGTCAGGTCTTGCCATTTATTATTTTTTTAATTTTATTTATTATTATTTTTTCTTTTCTTTTTGAGACGGAGTCTTGCTTTGTCGCCCAGGTTAGAGTGCAGTGGCGCGATCTCAGCTCACTGCAAGCTCCGCCTCCCGGATTTACGCCATTCTCCTGCCTCAGCCTCCCGAGTAGCTGGGACTATAGGTGTCTGCCACTATGCCCGGCTAGTTTTTTGCATTTTTAGTAGAGACGGGGTTTCACCGTGTTAGCCAGGATAGTCTCAATCTCCTGACCTCGTGATCCGCCTGCCTCGGCCTCCCAAAGTGCTGGGATTACAGGCATGAGCCACTGCGCCTGGCCAATTTATTATTCTTATTATTATTGAGACAGAGTTTCACTATTGTTGCCCAGGCTGGAGTGCAATGGCACAACCTCGGCTCACTACAACCTCCACCTCCTAAGTTCAAGCAATTCTCCTGCCTCAAGTAGCTGGGATTACAGGCGTGCTTCACCACACCTGGCTAATTTTTGTATTTTTAGTAGATATGGAGTTTCACCATCTTGGCCAGGCTGGTCTCGAACTCCTGGCCTCAGGTGATCCACCTGCCTCGGCCTCCCAAAGTGCTGGAATTACAGGCGTGAGCCACCGCACTCGGCCTTTTATTTACTACTTTTTGAGACAGGGTCTCACTCTGTCGCCCAGTCTGTGGTGTGATCATGGCTCACTGAGCCTCGACCTCCTGGGCCCAAGTAATTCTACTACTGCAGCCTCCTGAGTAGCTGGGACTACTGGCGTGTGCTCCATGTCCAGCTATTTTTCTTTTTTTTTTTGTAGAGATGGGGTCTTGCTATGTTGCCCAGGCTGGTCTTGAACTCCTGAGCTCCAGTGATCCTCCGGTCTCCGCCTCCCAAAGTGCTGGGATTTCAGGTGTGAGCCACCATGCCTGGCCAGATCTTCCCATTTTTTAAGGGAATGTGGAGAAATCTGGATTTTTTTGTAACATCTGATTTTTATTTTATTTAATTAACTTTTTTTTTTTTTTTTTTTTTTTTGGAGACAGTCTCACTCTGTCGCCCAGGCTGGAGTGCAGAGGCACAATCTCGACTCACTGCAACCTCCGCCTCCCAGGTTCAAGTGACTCTCCGGCGTCAGCCTCTTGAGTGTGTACCATTATGCCTGGCTAATTTTTGTATTTTTAGTAGAGATGGGGTTTCACCATGTTGACCAGGCTGGTCTCAAGCTCCTGAGCTCAAGTGATCTGCCTGCCTTGGCCTCCCAGAGTCCTGGGATTACAGGAGTGAAGCACCGCGCCCAGCCCCATCTTCTGATTTTTAGTTAGTCTAATTTCTTAAAGGCTCATAGGGACCACACAAACCATGTCCATGGACTGAATCTAGCTCATTGGATGCTAAAGTGTGGTCTGGGGAAATCCCAGTGGATCCCTTAAGACCTTTTCAAGGGATCTATGGCTCAAAACTATTTTCATAATAATAATAAAGCTATTTTCATTACTTCTCTTCAGAGTACGATGGGTTTCTCCTGGGGCTAGTAGACATACTAACCATGATCTGAAAAGGATATTCAAATACTCCTTTCTTTTCTAACTACGTATCTATGTAAGGTCAGATTTTTAGAACATAGTTCAACCAAAAGAGCAAATTGCAAAGATGGAACATGGAAAAAGATGCAAGAATCTAGTTTCTCCTTTTAAGCCCAATATTCAAGGATTTTGCAAAAATTTAAAATAATGCCACTCTTCCCAGTAGATATTTTTTGTTTTGGAAAACAGTTACTTTTTTTTTTTTTTTTTTTTGAGACGGAGTCTCACTCTGTCACCCAGGCTGGAATGCAATGGCACAATCTCGGCTCACTGCAAGCTCCGCCTCCCGGGTTCAAGCGATTCTCCTGACTCAGCCTCCTGAGTAGCTGGGATTACAGGCACACGCCACCATGCCTGGCTAATGTTTTGTATTTTTAGTAGAGACGGGGTTTTGCCATGTTGGGCAGGCTGGTGTTGAATTCCTGACCTCAGGTGATCTGCCCACCTCGACCTCCCAAAGTGCTGGGATTACAGGCATGAGCCACCCCACCCTGGCCAGAAAATAGTTACTTTTTATCAAAAGCATGCTACTTATGTTACATGCAATTGGCCTATTATTTTATTTTTTGAGACAGGGTCTTACTGCCACCGCCCAGGCTGGAGTGCAGTAGCAAGACCTTGGCTCACTGCAGCCTTGACTTCCCACCTAAGGTGATCCTCCCACCTCAACCTCCTGAGTAGCTGGGATTACAGGTGTGTGCTACCATGCCCAGCTAAATTTTGTATTTTGGGTAGAGACGGGGTTTTACCAGGCTGGTCTCAAACTCCTTGGCTCAAGTGATCCCCCTGCCTCAGCCTTCTAAAGTGCTGGGATTACAGGAGTGAGCCACCATGCCCGGCCTGGCTTCTTATTTTAAGATGGATTCTATCTTACAGTTTTTCAGTCTTAATTCTAATGTGGTAAATATAGAATAAACAAAAGCTCTTTGGGGATCCTCAATAATTTTTAGGAGTTTAAAGGGGTACCTGAGACCAAACATTTTGGGAGGCATTAATCTTTTCTTTCTTTCTCTTTTTTAAGAGATAGGGTTTTGCTCTATGGCCCCAGCTGGAGTGCAGCGGTACGACATAGCTCACTGCAGCCTGGAACTCCTGGGCTCAAGAGCTCATCCTGCCTCAGCCTCCCAAGTAGTTAGGACCATTGGTGCATGCCACCAGGCTTGGCAAAAAACAAACAAACAAAAACAAAAGCTTTATTATTATTATTTTTTTGAGATGGAGTCTTGCTCTGTCACCCAGGCTGGAATGCAGTGGCACGATCTCAGCTCACTGCAGCCTCCTCCTCTCGGGTTCAAGGAATTCTCATGCCCCAGCCTCCCGAGTAGCTGGGACTACAGGCACACACCACTACACCCAGCTAATTTATGTATTTTTAGTAGAAACGGGGTTTCACCATTTTGGCCAGGCTGGTCTTAAACCCCTGACCTCAGGTGATCTGGCTGCCGTGGCCTCCAAAGTGCTAGGATTATAGGCATGAGCCACTGCACCCAGCTTAATTTTTTTTTTTTTTTAGAGGTGGGGTCTCACTATGTTGCCCAGGCTAGTCTTGAACTCCTGGGCTCAATCCTCCTGCCTCAGGCTCCCAAAGTGCTGGGATTACAGGCCTGAGCCACTGTGCCTGGCCCTACTCTTTTCTGCATGCCCTGCTTGGAGAACCGTATGGAGGCTTTGGAGACTTTGTCGGAGTTTAGAGGAAAACAGGGTGATTGCTGGTGATCAGCCACCTGGCCCACCAGCTCTGCCCCTCTCTGCCCCGAGATAACATGAGCTAATGTCAAGAAGTGGAGCAAAGGCCAGGGACACAGGGAGGACCCAGCCGGCCCCACGGTCGCCTCACCGCTCCTTCCGCAGCAGCTCCTGGCTGATGAGAACCAGCTGGCCCGAGGCATCGTGAGTCTTCCGGGAGACGGTCTCCAGCTCCGCCTCCAGGCGCCGCTTCTCCTTCAGGAGGGCGTCCACCTTCTTCTCGCCCGACTTACACTTGCTCTCCAGTGCTGGGGTCAGCAGGCAGGGAAGGGAGGAAGAGGATTGGGAACACGTGAGCTTCTGTCCCACCCAAGGGCAAAGCCCTGGGCAGGACGCTGATTCTCCCAGGGGATGAAGGTGACATATGCCACTGCATAGTTTTGAGAGTTTTTTTTTTAGAGATAGGGTCTTGCTCTGTCACCCAGACTGGAGTGCAGTGGCACAATCATAGCTCATTGTAGCCTCCAACTCCTGGGCTCAAGCCATCCTCCTGCCTCAGCCTCCGGAGTAGCTAGGACCACAGGAGTGCACCACCATACCTGGCAGACTTTTTTGGAGACAAAGTCTCACTCTGTCACCCAGGCTGGAATGCAGTGGTGCAATCTTGGCTCACTACAACCTCCGCCTCCTGGGTTCAAGCAATTCTCCTGCCTCAACCTCCCAAGTAGCTGGGACTACAGCCATGAGCCACCACACCTGGCTAATTTTTGTATATTTATTAGAGATGGGGTTTTGCCATGTTGGCCAGGCTGGTCTTGAACTCCTGAGCTCAAAAAATCCACTGGACTCAGCCTCCCAAAGTGCTGGGATTACAGATGTGAGCCACGATGTCCGGTCAAATTTTTTTTTTTTGAGATGGAATCTTGCTGTTGTCGGCCTGGAAGTGCAATGGCACCATCTTGGCTCACTGCAACCTCTGCCTCCCGGGTTCCAGCAATTATCCTGCCTCAGCCTCCTGAGTAGCTAAGATTGCAGGCACCCACTACCACGCCTGGCTAATTTTTTTTTTTTTTTTTCTGACGGAGTCTCATTCTGCCACCAGGCTGGCATGCAGTGGCACAATCTCTACTTACTGCAACCCCTACCTCCCAGATTCAAGTGACTCTCCTGCCTCAGCCTCCTGAGTAGCTGGGATTACAGGCATGCGCCACCATGCTCAGCTAATTTTTTTTGTATTTTTAGTAGAGATGGGGTTTCATCATGTTGGCCAGGCTGGTCTCAAACTCCTGACTTCAAGTGATCCACCCGCCTCGGCCTCCCAAAGTGCTGGGATTGTAGACGTGAGCCACCATGCCCAGGCCCGGCCAAAATCTGTATGTTTTGTAGAAATGAGGCCTCACCATGTTTCATAGGCTGGTCTCCAACCCCTGGCCTCAAGCAATCCTCCCTCCTCGGCCTCCCAAAGTGCTGGGATTATAGGCATGAGCACTGCGCATGGCCTCCACTGCATAATATTAAAAGCACCATTGGTCTCAATTGTCCCTACAAGGCAGGTGGCAAGGGGCCTGAGAGAACAGGTACAATAAACAGATCAGTCCTCATCAAGCACAGCAGCCGCTTGGGCTCCTGGTGTGGGGAGCGGGACCACACATGTGTGTTTACACTGTTGCCTGGATGAGGAAAAGCTTCACCTTCACCATGACCTTGGAGGAGTCTGAGGTCCACTGACCTTTTTTGGGACCAATTCTGCCTTGTACTGGGGGATGGACGTAAGTGAAGGTGGCAACCATTTCCGAGAAGGGGGGCTGTTTCATGCCCACCACCACTGGTGTTCTGGTGAACAAGAAGCAGGGCCATGGGCTGGGCGTGGTGGCTCACGCCTGTAATCCCAGCACTTTGGGAGGCCGAGGTGGGCAGATCACAAGGTCAGGAGATCGAGAACATCCTGGCTAACACGGTGAAATCTCGTCTCTACCAAAAATACAAAAAAATTAGCCGGGTGTGGTGGTGGGTGCCTATAGTCCCAGCTACTCAGGAGGCTGAGACAGGAGAATGGCATGAACCTGGGAGGCGAGCCTGCAGTGAGCCTAGATTGCACACTGCACTCCAGCCTGGGTGACAGAGTGAGACTCGGTCTCAAAAAAAAAAAAAAAATACAAAAATTAGCTGGGCATGGTGGTGCGTGCCTGTAACCCCAGCTACTCAGGAGGCTGAGGCAGGAGAATCGCTTGAACCCGGGAAGTGGAGGTTTCAGTGAACTGAGATGCACCACCGTACTCCAGCCTGGGTGACAGAGTGCGACCCTGTCTCAAAAACAAAAACAAAAAAAGAGAGAGAGAGAAACCAGAAAGTCTTCAGGATCAGCAAGAGGGAACCTGGGATAGAATTTCAGGGTGCAGAGAACACAGAGTGGGCTCTGGGGACAGAATCTGGTGGGGAGGCATTATAGGATGGACTGTGTGTGGGCCATTCACTGCTCCCCAGGTACATGTCTGTCTGGTGCAGGTGACCTGGCCCTAGCCCTTTTCTTTCTTTCTCTCTTTCCTTTCCTTCTTTGTTTTTTGAGGAGTCTCGCTCTGTTGCCCAGGCTGGAGTGCAGTGGCGCCATCTCGGCTCACTGGGAGCTCCACCTCCTGGGTTCAAGTGATTCTCTTGCCTCAGCCTCCCGAGTAGCTGGGATTACAGGTGTGAGCTACCACACCCAACTAATTTTTGTATTTTTAGTAGAGATGGGGTTTCACCATGTTAGCCAGGCTGGTTTTGAACTCCTGACCTCAGGTGATCTGCCCGCCTCAGCCTCCCAAAGTGCTGGGATTACAGGCATGAGCCACCACACCCGGCCAGCCCTTTTCTTCTCAAAGCAGAGTCGGGGAGGGGACCCTGAGCCAGGCACTGACCCACTCCACGCTCAATTGGCAACTGAAGTGACACGGCCCCAGTGAAAGCCCCCCGCATCTGCCCTGCGGGAGGGAGACTTACCACTTACTTGGGCCCTGAGCATCTCCATCTGGGAGGTCAAGGCTGTCACCTCTTTGTCCCTCTTGTTCAGCTTGTCCTGCAGGCCTAGGGGAGTGAGGAGAGAGAAGCATCAATGATCCTGGACCAAAGCAGCAGTGGGCAGGGCTGTGGCCCTCCCATAGGAGCTCTGTGACGGGGTCACACTTGGCCTCCAGGGTCCAAGTTCTTCCTCACTCCAGCCATCTCGCTGGGTAACCCGCCCTGGAGAAGAGGACCTGCCACTAGCCGGGCATGGTGGCTCACGCCTGTAATCCCAGCATTTTGGGAGGCTGAGGCCGGCGGATTACCTGAGGTCAGGGGTTCAAGACCAACATGGTAAAACCGCATCTCTACTAAAAATACAAAAATTAGCTGGGCGTGGTGACAGGTGCCTGTAATACCAGCTATTAGGGAGGCTGAGGCAGGAGAATCATTTGAATCCGGGAGGCAGAGGCTGTGGTGAGCCGATAGAGTGCCGTTGCACTCCAGCCTCGACAGAGCAAGACTTGGTCTTGAAAAGAAAAAAATAAATAAATAAAGAGGCCAGGCACGGTGGCTCACGTCTGTAATCCCAGCACTTTGGGAGGCCGAGATCACCTGAGGTTGGGAATTCAAGACCAGCCTGACCAACATGGAGAAACCTCATCTCTACTAAAAATACAAAATTAGCCGGGCGTGGTGGCACATGCCTGTAATCCCAGCTACTTGGGAGGCTGGGGCAGGAGAATCGCTTGAACTTGGGAGGCAGAGGCTGCGGTGAGCCGAGATCACACCACTGCACTCCAGCCTGGACAACAAGAGCGAAACTCTGCCTTAAAAAAAAAAAAAAAAAAAAGAAGAGGACCCGACACTATGGTCTTAGATAACCTGTCACAGCCTTAGTCCCCTCAAGTGAAAAACAGGAAGAACAATAACAGTGTCCTCGGTCACCAGTCATGTGTATTCAAGCCTGGGTGCTCCTCATAGCCATAAAGGACAGTATGGATGCCAAGTACCTGGAAACATCTCCACCTTCTGCAAGTTAATTTATAAAGGGAATGTAATACCACTAAAAATACCAACACGATTTTAACTTTTTTTTTTTTTTTTTTGAGACAGGTTCTCATTCTGTTGCTCAGGCTGGAGTGGAGTGATGCAATCATAGCTCACTGTAGCCTCAACCCCCTGGGTTCAAGTGATCCTCCTGCCTCAGCCTCCCGAGTAGCTGGGACCACAGGCATGTGCCACCACATCTGGCTAATTTTTTATTTTATTTTATTTTTTTATTTTTTTGGAGACAGAGTCTCACTCTCTCACCCAGGCTGGAGTGCAGTGACGCCATCTCAGCTCACTGCAACCTCCACCACTCACGTTCAAGAAATTCTCCTGCCTCAGCCTCCTGAGTAGCTGGGATTACAGGCATGCATCACCACACCTGGCTAACTTTTTTTTTTTTTTTTTTTTTTGTATTTTTAGTAGAGACAGGGTTTCACCATGTCCTCCAGGCTGGACATGAACTTTTGACCTCAAGCGATCCGCCTACCTCGGCCTCCCAAAGTGCTGGGATTATAGGCGTGAGTCACCGTGCCCAGCCTAATTGTTTATTTTTTGAAGAGACAAGGTCTCACTATGTTTCCCAGGCTGGTGTTGAACTCCTAGGCTCAAGTGCTCCTCCTGCCTCGGCCTCCTAAAGTCCTGGGATTACAGTGTGAGCCACTGCGCCCAGCCTGATTTTAAATTTTGGTGGAACTAGATGTGCCGATTCTAAGTCACTTGTTAAAATGAGCAAGAACACCCAAAAGGGTTTGGCAGTTTCTCAAAAATTTAAACATGGAATTACCATATGAGGCCAGGCGCGGTGGCTCACGCCTGTTATCCCAGCACTTTGGGAGGCCGAGGCAGGTGGATTGCTTGAGGCCAGGAGTTCAAGACCAGTCTGGCCAACATGGCGAAACCCCATCTCTACTAAAAATACAAAAATTAGCCAGGCGCAGTGGCACGCACCTGTAATCCCAGCTACTCGGGAGACTGAGGCAGGAGAATTGCTTGAACCTGGGAGGCAGAGGTTGCAGTGAGCTGAGATTGCACCACCGCACTCCAGCCTGGGTGACAGAGTGAGACTCCGTCTCAAGAAAAAAAAGAAATCTCATATGACCTAGCATTCTACTCTCCTAGGTATATACCCCAAAGCACAGAAAACAGGCACTTAACCTCCATGTACTTAACAAGTACATGCACACCTATGTTCTTAGCAGCATTGTTCACAATAGCTAAAGGGTAGAAACAACCCAAATGCCCATCAACTGAGGAATGGGTCAACAAAATGTGGTATGTCCATACAATGGAATATCATTTGGTCACAAAAAAGAATGAGGTTTTCGTTTTGTTTTGTTATTGTTGTTGTTTTGTTGTTTTTGTTGTTGTTGTTTTTGTTTTTTTGAGATGGAGTTTCGTTCCTGTTGCCGAGGCTGGAGTACAGTGGCATGATCTCGGCTCACCGCAACCTCCGCCTCCCAGGTTCAAGCGATTCTCCTGCCTCAGCCTCCCTAGTAGCTGGGATTACACGCATGTGCCACCACATCCGGCTAATTTTGTATTTTTAGTAGAGATGGGGTTTCTCCATGTTGGTCAGGCTGGTCTCAAACTCCCGACCCCAGGTAATCCACCCGCCTCGGCCTCCCAAAGTGCTGGAATTACAGGTATGAGTCACCGCGCCCGGCATTGTTGTTTTTGAGATAGAGTCTCACTCTGTCACCCAGGCAGGAGTGCAGTGGTGCGATTTCGGCTCACTGCAACCTCTGCCTCCCAGGTTCAAGTGATTCTCTCTGCCTCAGCCTCCTGCGTAGCTGGGACTACAGGTGCACACCACCATGCCCAGATAATTTTTGTAATTTTAGTAGAGACGGGGTTTCACGATGTTGACCGGGATGGTCTCAAACTCCTGATATGAAATGTTCCAAATAGATAAATCCAGAGATAGAAAGTAAATTAGTGGTTGTGATGGGCTGGGGAGAGAGTAGGATGGAGAAGCACTGCTAATGGGTGTGGGTTCTCCTTTTGGGGTGATGAGAATGTTTGTTTTTTCTTTATTTCTTTTTCTTTTCTTTTGTAGAGATGGGGTTTCTCCATGTTGTCCAGGCTGGTCTTGAACTCCTGACTTCAAGCAATTCTCCTGCCCGGGCCTCCCAAAGTGCTGGGATTACAGGTGTGAGCCACTGCATCCAGGCCATGAGAATGTTTTAGAAACCAGATAGAAGTGCTGGGTGTACCACATTGTTGACTGCGCTAAATGGCATTGAAGTGTTTGCTTTAAAATGGCTGATTGTATGCTATGTTAATTTTTTTCATTTGTTAATTTTATAACAAACCTGCACATGTCTAGTTTATGTTAATTTCAGCTTAATTTTTAAACAATAGCCAAGAGAATTTTGATAAAGCAGAGAAGAACAAGCCATGCCAGAAATTACCACATAGACAAAGCTTGACTAATTAAAACATTATAGAATTGGCACATAAAGAGAATAACAAGTCATTGGAATAGAACAAAAGTCCAGAAATAGAGTCAATTACATAAGTGAATTTAAAGACGATAAGGTTAGTAATTCCAGTCAATGTGGGTTGGGGGGAGAAAATGACCATTTTCAAAAACAGCGTTGGGATAAGTGGGTATTTCTTTGGGAAAAAATAAAAATGCATCCTTATCTCACACCTTATATAAGGATGAATTATAGATGGATCAGAGATTTCAGCATAGAAAATAGGACAAAAAAGTACCAGAATAAAGCACTGGATACATTTTTAAAACTAAAAAAGAATTGATTTTTTTTTTTTTTTTTTTTGTGACAGGGTCTCACTCTGTCGCTCAGGCTGGAGTGCGGTAGCATGATCATAGCTCACTGCAGCCTCCACTTCCTGGGCTCAAGCGATCCTCCCGCCTCACCTTCCCAAGTACCTGGGACTATAGCTGCATGCCACCATACCTGGCTAATATTTTTGGGGGGTACTTTTTGTAGAGACAGAGTCTCAATGTTGCCCAGACTGGTCTTGAACTCCTGGGTTCAAGCAATTCTCCTACCTCAGCCTCCCAAAGTGCTGGGATTACAAGTGTGAGCCACCGTACCTGGCCTGATTTTTAAAATATCTGCAAGGCCAACACCACCATAACAAAAAAGTCAAAAAGCAAACAACAAAGGGGGGGGAATGTTTGCAATGTCATACATAAAGAGCTTCTAAAAATCAGCACAAAGATCAATAACCCAATCAGAAAAAATGGTCAAAAGACACAAATAGAAATGCAAATAGAAGCCAGGTGTGGTGGCTCATGCCTGTAATCCCAGCACTTTGGGAGGCCGAGGCAGGCAGATCATGAGGTCAAGAGTATGAGACCAGCCTGGCCAACATAGTGAAATTCTGTCTCTACTAAAAAAAAAAAAAAAATTAGCAGGGCATGGTGGCAAGCACCTGTAGTCCCAGCTACTTGGGAGGCTGAGGCAGGAGAATCACTTGAACCTGGGAGGTGGAGGTTGTGGTGAGCGGAGATCGCATCGCTGCACTCCAGCCTGGGCAACAGAGTGAGATTCCATCTTAAAAAAAAAAAAAATGCAAATAGAAATACCTCTTAACTTCATCCATGTAAGAGAAAGGTGAGTTGAAGTTACATCAGATAGCACCTTTTACGTTTCAGATTGGCAAAGATCACAAAGTCTGATCAAACGTTTTGTTGATGGAGTTTGAGGGGCAACAGGCTTTCAACCACAGCTGGTGGGAGTTAAAATTGGTTGAGCCCAGTGGAAGTCAAAGTAATTTACTACAGTGGTGTTTGTAATTGACCAAGGCTGGAAACAATCTACCATCTTTGTAATTGACCAAGACTGGAAACAATCTGTGATTGTTACCGGAAACCAGCTAAATACACAATGGTACCTCCACACAATGGAATATTCTGTACCCTGTAAAAGAATGTACTACTGATAAGGAACCCTCTCCAAGATACATTGTTAAGTGGAATAAATCAAGGAGCTGAAAGAATGGAAGGTATGGTACCATTTGTGTCACTTGGTTGCTCGTACCTGCATAAAATATTTTTGGAAAGGGGATATAAAGAAGCTAACACTGCACCTTCAGGGAGGGAAGAATAGAGAACAGAGAATACTTTGCCATATGCCCTTTGAACCATTTGAAGTTTAGACCTGTTTTTAAAGTTTAAACCGGCTGGGCATGGTGGCTCATGCCTGTAATCCTAGCACTTTGGGAGGCCAAGGCAGGCGGATCATGAGGTCAGGAGATCGAGACCACCCTGGTCAACATGGTGAAACCCTGTCTCTACTAAAAATACAAAAACAAGCCAGGCATGGTGGCGCATGCCTGTAATCCCAGCTACTCGGGAGACTGAGACAGGAGAATCGCTTGAACCAGGTAGTTGGAGGTTGCAGTGAGCTGAGATTGCACCACTGCATTCCAGCCTGGTGACAGAGTGAAACTCCATCTAAAATAAATAAATAAATAGATAAAAAGAAAGTATACACTAACTAAATACATAAAAATAAAGTATAAATCAAACAAATAAGATTTGGTATTTCATTAAGGTTAATATTCCATTAAATGTTTAAAAAAAAACAAAAAAAAGACAGCAACTTGGGAGGCTGGTGCAATGCCTATCCCTCTGTAAACTGGCCTCCTCCCTTGCAGGAGTACATAGCTCACTGCACACAGGAGTTGACTCTTACCAAATGGCAGATGATGCCAACCAAAATGTGACCCAGCAGGAAGGCAGAGCCAGCCAGCCTCTTCCCAGAGCCCAGAGTCCCGCCCGGCCCGGCAGCCACTCACCCTCCACAGTTTCCTTCGTCCTGATCGTCTCCTCTGAAATGTCATTCGACTCAATCATCTGCAAAAAGAGCCCCTGTAAGGGGGATGCTCGCCTCTGCCCCTTGGCCCCAGCCCCAGCCAGTACAGCAAGCACACCTGCAGTTTGCACGCCCTACCCCTACAAAGGGGGACCTCAGTGACGGACTCAGGGACTTTCTGCGGTCGCAGGGAGTGCAGACGTCCTCAGTCTGACCTCCCTGACAACAGAGGACCCCCATTCTGCACTCAGCTCCGCTGAAGGCTGCTCGTGCAGCTTATACATGAATACCTCCTACCCTTGCTTTGTTGAAAATGTTTATTATATTAAACAGATGGCTCCTTCCCTGCGACGCCTACAGAAATTTGTCCTGGGAATTCGTTTCTCTGTCTCCAAGAGACAAGACTTCTGGACTCAGTTTCTCATCCATCCAACAAACATTGGCTGCTTGGGTTAGTGTGTGCACAGTGTGCTTGGGGCCACCTCCTGGAGGGACTTCATTAAATGCTAGCTTCTTTCTCTCCAACATCTCTTTTTAATAATAAGCTCAGAGGCCAAAGAAGAAAAGACCGATTAAAAAAAAAAAATCAGCCTGGCACACATCACTATGACAAAAGTCAAAACACAACCAATAGGCTCCCTGCCACTCTTGGCAGGAGTTTCCAGTCTCCTGCCCAGGCTGGCTGTCCTCTGAGCCAGCCAGAGTCTGGTACTGCAGATCAGGGCAGCACAGAGCTGAGTAGGCAGTCACCTCCATCATCCTGCCCCTCATACTTCTGTTCATACATCCCAAGTCCTATTTGAGTCTCAATTAGTTGTAATGAACTAAGCCCCTTGGATCATAATTTATATACGATGCAGTAATGAGGCACACACTAATTTTTTTTTTTTTTTGAGATGGAGTCTCGCCCTGATGTCCAGGCTAGAGTGCAGTGGCTCAATCTCGGCTCACTGCAACCTTCGCTTCCCGGGTTCAAGTGATTCTCCTGCCTCAGCCTCCCGAGTAGCTGGGACTACAGGCACCCGCCACCACGCCTGGCTAACTTTTTGTATTTTTAGTAGAGACAGGGTTTCACTATGTTGGCCAGGTTGGTCTCAAACTCCTGACCTCGTGATCTGCCCGCCTCGGGCTCCCAAAGTGCTGGGATCACAGGCGTGAGCCACCGTGCCCGGCCACTAAAATAATTTTTTAAATTCCCATATTTACTACATGAGACCAAAAATCCAGTTGTCCTTAGACCTAAACCTCTGAACATGGGGACATACGCATTTAGACTGAAGCCCAGTGTGTATAGAAAATCAACAGATGGGCTTTCCTTTTTTCCAGACGGAGTCTCCCTCTGTTGCCCAGGCCGGAGTGCAGTGGTACGATCTCGGCTCACTGCAACCTCCACCTCCTGGGTTCAAGCCATCCTGGTGCCTCAGCCTCCCGAGTAGCTGGGATTACAGGTGTGAGCCACCGCGCCTGGCCAGTAGATGGGCTTTCTGAGGTCACTACTACTCCTTGGCCTAAAGGCACCTGTGAGTGAAGGGCAGTGACTGGGGGAGGTGTCCTCAGGCCTCTGTCCCCCACGCTCTGTGGAATCACAGCAGCCTCAAACCTCCCTGCTCAGGGAATTCAGTTCCTGAGTTGCAGGCTGTTTCTGCCTGCCCTGAGCAGCTAATCAGGCCATGTGCACATAAGCTAATTTGGGTTTCTTCCTTTCCTTTCAGCCCAGGGTCCTGGGAGAGCAATTGCTCAAGAAAAAAAAAAAGCCCTCCCTGGAGAAGGGGCAGGAAGGCTGTTGCAATGGACCTCAAGGCATGATGCAGAAAGATTTCCTTTTAGACAAAAAGCACCCTGGAATCAGAAGTCCTGAGAACGTACTGCCCACATGCTACATTCTGGGTTTTTTTGTTTGTTTCTTTTCTTTTTTTTGGAGACGGAATCTCACTTTGTCACCCAGGCTGGAGTGCAGTGGCTGGATCTCAGCTCACCGCAAGCTCCGCCTCCCGGGTTTATGCCATTCTCCTGCTCAGCCTCCCAAGTAGCTGAGACTACAGGCACCCGCCACCTCGCCCGGCTAGTTTTTTTGTATTTTTTAGTAGAGACGGGATTTCACTGTGTTAGCCAGGATGGTCTCGATCTCCTGACCTCGTGATTCCCCCGTCTCGGCCTCCCAAAGTGCTGGGATTACAGGCTTGAGCCACCGCGCCCAGCTGGAGTGCAGTGGTACAATCATAGCTCACTGCAGCCTCAAACACCTAGGCTCAAGTAATCCACTTGCCTCAGCCTCCAGTGTAGCTGGGGACTACAGGTACACTACCACTGTACTTGGCTAATTTTTTATTTTTGTAGAGATGGGGTCTAACTATGTTTTCCAGGCTGGTCTCAAACTCCTGGCCTGAAACAATCCTCCTGCCTCAGCCTCTCGAAATGCTGGGATTATAGGTGTGAGCCACCACACCCAGCCCTAAATTCTGGTTTGAATATACATGAGGGTGGCCAGGTACAGTACCTCCTCCCTGTAATCCCAGCACTTTGGGAGGCAAAGGCGGGCAGATGGCTTAAGCCTAGGAGTTCGAACCAGCCTGGGCAATATGTTGAAACCCCATCTCTACAAAATCTATAAAAATTAGCCGAGTATGGTGGGGCACACCTGTGGTCCCAGTGACTTGGGAGGCTGAAGTGGGAGGCTCACTAAAACCTGGGAGGTTGAGACTGCAGTGAGCCATGATCATGCCACTGCACCGCAGCCTGGGAGACAGAGCAAGACCCTGTCTCAAAAACAAAACCAGAAAAAGCCAGGGATGGTGGCTTACGCCTGTAATCCCAGCACTTTGGGAGGCTGAGGAGGGTGGATCACCTGAAGTCAGGAGTTTGAGATCAACCTGGACTACATGGCAAAACCCTGCCTCTACTAAAAATATAAAAATTATCTGGGCGTGGTGGTGCACACCTGTAATCGCAGCTACTTGGGAGGCTGAGACAGGAGAATTGCTTGAACCTCGGAGGCGGAGGTTGCAGTGAGCCGAGATCATACCATTGCATTCCAGCCTGGGCAACAAGAGTGAAACTCTATCTCAAAAATAAAAATAAAAATAATGTACGTGAGGGAACTGGAAACTCAACAATCCCTGAGTACAATTTGCATGCAGGCAAGAGTCTGCTGCTAGCCATCCCTCCTACGAATTAATTCCTGTCGTCTTGGGTACCCTCTGTCAGCCCCACAGGCAGTGGAGCTGGAGATCTCTGCCACTGAGAGGCTGGGGATCTGGGAAAGTCTTGGTTTGCTCACCTGTGAAATGCAGCCAGTATCAATCTAAGGGTGTTAAGGTGAAATGGAGTCACACAGGGCCTGCATAAGACGTGGTACCCAGAGCCACTCAAAAGGCCCTTCCTGGCCCTGGTGGAGTGGGCACAGCCCACCTGGGTGTTGACCTCCTCAGAGGGGCTGGGAGGATGGGTTCAGCTGAAGGAAGAAGGGGTAGGTGCTTAAGGAATTTCTAGATTTGGAGCAAAATTGACATTGGTGACAGCGACCTCTTTAGGGCCGCCCCCTCTAGCCTTCCAGAGCCCGCCCTGGGAACTCCCACATTCTGGGGAAGTACTTGTTGGCACCGTTGCTAAAGTCTCGTTAGGACTGGCAGAAAGGGGGCGCCACTGCTTCCCCAGGTGAGCTTCTGAGTTGGAGATGGGGTGGATGGGCAGAGTTTCCCTTCAGGTCTGTGCCAGCCCCAGGGCACAGGGTCTGAGGTCCCGGGTCCCAGGAGCCCTGCACCCTAAGACATGTGTGGGTAAATCAAAGCCGGTTCTCTGCACCCAGGTCCCATCTCTCCAGGCCTGCTCTGTGTTGGGGACACAGCCAGGTCAGCTCAGACCAGCTTCAGTTCTCCCTGGTCACCGGGGCATGCTGCCCCTCTAACAGAGGGCCAAGGAGCTCCTTGGCCAGGTGACCCCTTCCTTGACTGCCCCAGGCATGCTCTCAGGGACAAGGGAAATGGCTTCCTGGGCTATATAACAGAAGTCAGCAAACGCCCAAGCCCTCCCCAGCCCGATCCTCCCGCCCCAGTAGGACAGGCAGGTGCCTACGTGGGTGTGCTGGGAGGAGCACAGGGCCTCCACAGCCTGGAGTCTGTTCTCAGCCACCAGGAGCTTCTCCCGCAACCTCTCGGCCTCCTGTTTGCTCTGGGCTTCTGCCCGCTGCAGCCGCTCGTAGTCCAGCATCTTCTTCTCGGCCAGCGAGATCTGCTCCTTGAGGAACTCAATGGCCTGTGCCTGGCCCCGGTACTCCACGTCCAGCTTTTCCAGCTCGTGCACGCGCAGCTCGGCATCCCGGCGCTGGTCCTGGGCCTCCTGCAGCTCCAGCCGGTGCTGGCTGGCTTGCACCTCCAGCTGGGCGCGCCAGTGCCGCTGCAGCCCGGCCAGCTCCTCCTGGGCCTCCTGCAGCTTCTCCCGCAGGGCCTCCTTCTCCTTCACGTGCACGGCGGTCTCCAGGTCATGCTTGGCCTGCAAGTTACCCAGCTCCAGCTGGTGCTCCATCTTGATGCCCTCCATCACCGCCTTCAGCTCCCCGATCTCCTTCTGCTGGGCGCCTGGGCCCGAGTTCAGGGTGGCTTTGAGGTCCTCCAGGGACTTCTGGTGGTCCGAGGCCAGCGAGTCCAGTTTGGATTTCCAGTTGTCCATGAGCCCCATGTTCTCACTGGTGGCCTGCTGAACCTTGTCCTTCAGGCCTGCCACCTCCTGTGCGTACTTCTCGTTGGCCGCGCGGAGCTTGTCCACCTCCACCTGGTAGGCCTTCAGGGCCTTCTCGTATTTATCCCGCAGCACCCCGCTCTCCCTCTGGTGCTCCTTGCTGGCCGAGAGCAGGCGCTCCCGCAGCCGCAGGGTCTCGGCCGCGTCGGGGTGGTCCGGGGGCGGGGGGCCCGAGTGCAACAGGCACTGCTGGAGCTCCTCGATCTCACCGCGGCGCAGGGTGAGCTCCTCCTCCAGCTGCAGCACCCGGGACTTCTCGGCCACTGTGGTCAGCTGCAGGGAGAGAAGGAGGCAGGGATCAGCGGGTTGGCTGGCTGGAAGGCGAGGAGGGCACAATGGTGGGGGCCGGGGGGCCTCCACTAGAGGACACCAGCCCCAGCAGGTGGTCATGGGAAGGGAAAGGCGCCCACTCCCTCCTGAGTCTGGGCTGGACATAGAGGCCCTGCCCATCACAGCATCCAGAAAGATTCCCCT
>NC_045441.1:13696384-13700361 GCF_002776525.5 Piliocolobus tephrosceles | reverse complement strand
CTCCTGCCTGAGCCTCCCGAGTAGCTGGGACTACAGGCGCCCGCCACCTCGCCCGGCTAGTTTTTTTTTTTGTATTTTTTTTTAAGTAGAGACGGGGTTTCACCGTGTTAGCCAGGATGGTCTCGATCTCCTGACCTCGTGATCCGCCTGTCTCGGCCTCCCAAAGAGCTGGGATTATAGGCTTGAGCCACCGTGCCCAGCCTTTTTTTTTTTTTTTTTAAAGAGACAGGGGTCTAGCTATGTTGCCCAAGCTGGAGTGCAGCCACACAATAATAGCTCACTGCACCCTCAAATTCCTGGGCTCAAGCAATCTTCCTGCCTCAGCCTCAAGAGCAGCTGGGACTCTATGGGCATGAGCCACCATGCCCAACTGAGTTAGTGCTTTGTATTTTTATTAAGAAATTTTTTTGTTGTTGTTAACGTTAAGAGCAGAGGCCAAAGTGAATTTTGCATTATCCTGCCCTAAGAAGGTCCCCAGCCAGGGGGCTGGCTGGAGGCAGTGGCCAAGAAGGGTCCAGTTTAATGCTTAAAGCAGAACAAGGTGCTCCCAGACCCATCTTTCAGCAAAAAACTCTTAGAGGCTCCATTCTCCAAAAAACCACCTTGATCATGTTGATGGTCATAGATAAGAAAATGAGATATTTTCAAGCTTTAAATCTATTACAAGCTTTAAACATTTTATTTCTGAAGGTATCCTTTAGTTCAATAAACCTATTTTTGTTTTGTTTTTCGGTTTTTGTTTTTTTTGAGATGGAGTCTCACTCTCTTGCCCAGGCTGGAGTGCAGTGGCGCGATCTCGGCTCACTACAACCTCCACCTCCCCGGTTCAAATGATTCTCCTGTTTCAGCTTCTCAAGTAGCTGGGACTACAGGTGTGCACCACCCCGCCCAGTTAATTTTTGTATTTTTAATAGAAATGGGGTTTCACCATGTTGGTCAGGCTGGTCTTGAACTCCTGACCTCAGATGACCTCAGGTGATTCACCCACTTTGGCCTCCCAAAGCGCTGGGATTACAGGTGCGAGCCACCACGCCCAGCCCTGTTTTTGTGTTTTCATCACATTGAACCCTAGTTCAAGATGCATTTGGAGGGCTCCTGCCCATCCACGGTGACTGGGTCAGTTTGTGCGTTCAGTCTTCATGCACATGAGTGTGTACTATACAAGCACATGGTCACTGAGCAATGGCCAGTGTGTGCAAATGGACCCTGTGTGTCTCCGGACACCAGCACACATGCAAACAACCACTTGTGCACTGAGGCCAACATGCAGAAACTGACCACTGCTCCTTCCACGCTACATACTGTTTACGGTGTGCTTTTCCAGTAATCACTTGCTGCCTGTTTTAGCTTCCTCTCAGGGGGACTGCTCAGGGCCGGCTGTTCTGTTCGGATGTGAATGCCTGCAGAGTGCCGGGTCCCAGGCGTGCATGGTAAACCTGGAGGGTACTGCGGGGCCTGGAGCAGGGACTCAGAACCATGCCCTAGGACTCTGGAAGCCTCACCCACATGCAGAGCTGTTCCATGGCTCAGGAACCCATCATAGCCCCATTTCCTGGGGACACCTCTGCTCCCCCAAAAGTCCCACCACTTCCTCAGCCCCAGGTCCTTCAGCCCAGCCCCTCCTGCCCCCATGTTTCAGGCTCTCTGGGCGAGAGAATCCGGGAAGAGATTTGCAGTTTCTGACCTCTTTCCTCTCCCCAGCCTCCTCAGCTGGGGAGACAGGAGGCATGGATCAGTGGTTTCTGGGTCTGCCTCCGTAGGGGCGGGACATTCCCAAGGGTCCCAACACTTTGTCATGGCAATGCATCGGGGTGGGGGGATTGGGGGGTCTCACAGGACGTTCTCAGCTGCTGGGGCCATGAGCTAGGGAGCCAAGTCCCAAAAAACAAAGACCACCCCCGCCCCCCCAACAAGCAACACTGAACCGGGGAACATACGCACATTTCTTTTTGTTTTGTTTTGTTTTTGAGGCGGAGTCTTGCTTTGTCACCCAGGCTGGAGTGCAGTGGCACGATCTCAGCTCACTGCAACCTCCACCTCCTGGGTTCAAGCAATTCTCCTGCCTCAGCCTCCCAAGTAGCTGGGATCATGGGCATGAGCCACCACGCCCAGCTAATTTTTGTATTTTTAGTAGAGATGGGGTTTCACCATGTTGGCCAGGCTGGTCTTGAACTCCTGACCTCAGGTGATCCACCCTCCTTGGCCTCCCAAAGTGCTGGGATTACAGGCGTGAACCACCGCGCCCGGCCACATAAGCACATTTCTAAATCTTGACTTCCCTCCTCCAAGGGGATGCAAAAGAAAAAAAAAAAAAAAGATGATAGCAGCTAAAGAAAGAGAGTCAACAATGAAACAGAGAAGCTGGAGAGGGCATCAAAGGGCAAGGTGGCTGGTGGGCCAGGCGGGTGCGGTGGCGCGGTGGTGCGGTTACCCTGTTGTCCGCTAATTCTCGGAGCAGCCGCTCGGCCTGCGCCTTCTCCAGTAGCAGGCTCTGTTCCAGCTCCCCAATGCGCGCGTGCTCCAGCTGCGTCTGGGTCTGGTCCACCCAGGGTGGACACGGTAGGGGGTGGGGGGCGGGGACGCAGGGAGGCGGGCACAGGGAAGAAGAAGCCGGAGAGAGAGAGAAAGAGAGAGAGAGAGAGAGAGGAGGCGTCATCTTCCGTGAACAAGGCGAGGAGAGTAGATTCATGAGCCAGAATTGCTCAGGGAAAGAGAGTCTGGGGAGGCAAGGGGCGTGGGGCCTGATGCCCACCCCTTGCTGTGTCCCGGCTGGGTCAGTGCAGGGCGGGGGGGGTGAGCTGCAGCCATCCTCCCTCGCCGGCCCCTACTTGGGGTAGCAATGGGCACCTCGCTTCTTTTCTGTCACCCCCCTACCCCCAACTAGCAGCCCTTGACCTTGAAGGTCCTCTTCAAGGACCTGCTCCTGGAGAGGGGCCCATCCTGTTCCTGTTCCCCTGCAGGCTGTCACTGGTTGTAGGCAAAGCATCCTACACACAGGAGACCCCCAGGATGAGGAATAAATAAAGGACCCTGGGATTCCTGCTCGACTTCCCCCCAGGACTGTGCTAAAAGTGCAAGAACCCATAACATGAAAGATGTTTCCAAAATGTACCCGACCCCTCGCAATTCTCTTGGCTCCAGCCTCCTTGGTGGAGGCTGGGCTGTGCCTCCCACCACCGGGCCCCCTTGGTGCCCCCCCCCCCCCCCCCCCGACCCCACAGAGGACGCCTGGTCTCCATAAATCACAAGGGCACTTTTGTCCCAGCTCGACAATATCCGCTTCATCTGCTGACAAAGGCCAGCATTCTCAGGGTGTCAAGACTGGCTTTTGCATTTCACATAACAGATCTTGGAAGGGAAGCTGGGGAGGGTGAGGACATTTGGAGCGGTTTGGAAACCCAAGTTCATCTTAGGGAGAAGCCAAAGGATCCTCTATACTCCAGGAGAGAAGAGGTTAAAGCAGCTACAGGGCAGTTCTGAAGGGGCGGGGCTTAGCGAAACAGCATCCAGGTGTGAAACCTGTAATAAAACCCCGGAAGCTTGTCTACTGGTGAAGGTGTAAACGGACATCACCTGATTAGAAATACTCCTGCAATTCATTAAGAGACATTGAGATGATTATGTCCTTTGGCCTATTTTATTTCTTGAATTTTCCTTAAGAAACAACAACAACAAAAAAGGTTCTGTCGGCCGGGCGCGGTGGCTCAAGCCTGTAATCCCAGCACTTTGGGAGGCCGAGACGGGCGGATCGCGAGGTCAGGAGATCGAGACCATCCTGGCTAACACGGTGAAACCCCGTCTCTACTAACAATACAAAAATCTAGCCGGGCGAGGTGGCGGCGCCTGTAGTCCCAGCTACTTGGGAGGCTGAGGCAGGAGAATGGCGGGAACTCGGGAGGCGGAGCTTGCAGTGAGCTGAGATCCGGCCACTGCGCTCCAGCCTGGGCCACAGAGCGAGACTCCGTCTCAAAAAAAAA
>NC_045441.1:13681271-13696284 GCF_002776525.5 Piliocolobus tephrosceles | reverse complement strand
CTCCCTCCCGCGCCTCTCCCGCCTCCCTCCTGGCAGCATGTTCCAGTGCCAACAAGAAGTCAGCCTGTCTCTTCCAGAAAATCACAAGCTCCATCCCAGCCACCCCATCCCCGTCGGTGGGCACAACAGCCCTGCCTGGAGCCCTCATAGATGGTGCATGATCCTACACACTGAACCAGTAGCCCGCACAGGCAAGAAAAAGCCTCCAGCTTCCCAGTTTCAAGGGCAACTTCATTTGGTCCCACTCCAAAGGACTCCTCCCCTCACTTTCTTTCTTTTTTTTTGTTGAGACAGTTTCCCTCTTTCACCCAGGCTGGAATGCAGTGGTGCAATCGCGGCTCACTGCAACCTCCACCTACCAGGTTCAAGTGATTCTCCAGCCTCAGCCTCCCAAGTAGCTGGGATTGCAGGTGCCTACCATCATGCCCAGCTAATTTTTGTATTTTTGAGTAGAGACGGGGTTTCACCATGTTGGCTGATCTCGAACCCCTGACCTCAGGTGATCTGCCCGCCTCAGCCTCCCAAAGTGCTGGGATTACAGATGTGAGTCACCACGCCTGACCCCTCAAAGGGTTTATATTCTGGGGGTGGAGGGGGATGCAAACCATAAAAGAATAGTGAAGATCATTCCAGATTGTGATTTGCACTATGAACAGAGCACTGGGGAGAGAGTAACTGGAATGAAGGTGAAATAGAGGAAACATGTAATTTATAGTGAGTCCTGAAGGACAAGAAGGACTCCTTGTACAAGGCAGGCGCCAGAGGAAGAGGCGCAAGTGTTTCAGGCAGGGGAACTGGCGTGTACAAAAGCTCAGAGGCAAGACACAACTTCTGGTGTTCCAGAAACAGAAAAGCCTGGTGTATAACTTAGGGGCAGGGGTGTGAGACGGGGCGGGGGCAGGGGGGCGGGGGGGGGGGTTGGAGGGGGTTGGGCCCTGGGGGTCTTCTCTGCTTCTCTGGCCCACTCTACAGAGCCCAGATGATATCTAATGTCGCAGTGCTAGATGTGTCAGCAGGAAAGGGGCAGGATCTGATTTACATTGTTATTTTTAAATTAGTTTTTCTTTTTTTTTTTTGAGGCACAGTCTCGCTCTGTCACCCAGGCTGGAGTGCAGTGGTGGCAGCTTGGCTCGGCGACCTCAGCCTCCTGGGTTCTAGTGATTCTCGTGCCTCATTGCCTCGAGTAGCTGGAATTACAGGTGAGTGCCACCATGCCCAGCTAATTTTTGTATTTTTAGTAGAGATGGGGTTTCGCCATGTTAGCCAGGCTGGTTTGGAGTTCCTGACCTGGAATGATCCGCCCACCTTGGCTTCCCAAAGTGCTGGGATTACAGGCGTGAGCCACCACACCCAGCCATATTTTTAAACTTTTTATTTATTTATTTTTAGAGATGGGGTCTTGCTCTGTCACCCAGGCTAGAGTGCAGTGGCGCCATGATAGCTCACTGTAGCCTCAACCTCCTGGACTCAAAGGATCCTCCTGCCTCAGCCTCCCAAGTAGCCGGGACTACAGGCATGTGCTACCAAGCCTGGTGAATTTTTTATTTTATTTATTTTGTTTCTTTGTTTCTACTTGTTTTTGAGACAGAGTCTCACTCTGTTGCCCAGGCTGGAGTGCAGTGGCATGATCTTGGTTCACTGCAACCTCCGCCTCCTGGGCTCAAGTGATTCTCCTGTCTCAGCTTCTTGAGTAGCTGGGATTACAGGCACCCACCACCACACCCAGCTAATTTTTGTATTTTTAGTAGAGACAGGGTTTCACCATGTTGGCCAGGCTGGTCTGAATCTCCTGACCTCAAGTGATCCACCTGCCTCAGCCTCCCAAAGTGCTGGGATGACAGGCGTGAGCCACTGCACCCAGTCAGAATACTTTAATTTTTGTGGAGATGGAGTCTCACTATGCTGCCCAGACTGGTCTCTAACTCCTGGCCTCAAGTAACCCTCCCACCTCTACCTCCCAAGTATTGGGATTGCAGGTGTGAGCCACCGCACCCGGTCTGATTTACATTTTTAAAATATTTGGCCATATGACGTGTGGGATGTGGCAGGGGGCCCTGGGTCAGGGCATGCCTGAAATAAGACTGGCGGTGAGTTGGTAACTGTTGAAGCTGAGTGATGGGTAAATGAAAGGTCATTATACTGTCTTCTCTATTTTTGTATAGGCTTAAAAATTTCCAACATTAAAAATGAAAAAGATATTTAAAAAAAAGACTAGATTCAGTGTGGAGAATGGACTTTGGAGGAACAGAAGACTAAGAAGAGGGCTATCTATGGCATGGTGCTGGGGCCTGGCTCAGGGAGGCAGCTGTGGGGATGTGCGTCATTTTGGAGACAAGGTCAAAAGGAATTTTTTGTTTTCTATTTTTTTAATTTTTTAACTTTTATTTTATTTTTATTTATTTATTTATTTTTGAGACGCACCTGTCGCCCAGGTTGGAGTGCAATGACGCAATCTCAGCTCACTGCAGGCTCCGCCTCCCAGGTTCAAGCAATTCTCCTATCGCAGCCTCCTGGGTAGCTGGGATTATAGGCACCCGCCACCACGCCCGGATAATTTTTTGTATTTTTAGTAGAGACGGGGTTTCACTATGTTGGTCAGGCTGGTCTCAAACTCCTGACCTCATGATCCACCCGCCTCGGCCTCCCAAAGTGCTGCGATTACAGACATGAGCCACTACGCCCGGCCTTTATTTTTTGAGACAAGGTCTTGCTCTTGCTTTGTTGCCCGGGCTGGAGTGAGTGGTGTGATCACAGCTCACTGCAGCCTCAGCTGTCCGGGCTCAAGCGATCCTCCCACCTCAGCCTCCCAAGTAGCTGGGACCATAGGCATGCGTTACCATACCTGGATAATTTTTCCATTGTTGGTAGAGACAAGGTTTCCCTATGTTGCCCAGGCTGGTCTCGAACTTCTGGGCTTAATTAATTATCCTGCCCTGGCTTCCCAAAGTGCTTAGATTACAAGCATGTGCCACCATGCCTGCCTTATTTTTTTATATTTTTTGTAGAAACAGGGTCTTGCTATGTTGCCCAGGCTGGTCTCAAACTCCTGGGCTCAAGCAATCTTCCTGTATCAGGCTCCCAAAGCACTGGGATTACAGGCGTGAGCCACCATGCCCAGCCAACTGTGTGGATTTGGGGGCCAATTCCTGAGATGGGAACTGTAAGGGGGGTGGTTGGTGTTAGGGGAGGCCTGGATAGATGTGGTTAGGACATGTTCCATTTGGGCTGCAGTCCTGGGTTGAATAGTGTCCTCTTAAATTTCATGCCCACTCAGAACCTCAGGATGTGACCTTAGCCAGGCATGGTGGTTCACACCTATAATCCCAGAATTTTGAGAGGCTAGGGTGGGAGGATCGCTTGAGCTCAGAAATTTGAGACCAGCCTGGGCAATATAGTGAGATCCCATCTCTATAAAAATCAAACAAAATAAAGAAGGAATGTGACCTCGTTTGGAATAGGGTCTTGCACATGTAGTTAGTTAAAATGAGGTCATATTGGATTAGGATTGGATTAGAGTGGGCCCTAAATCCAGTGACTGCTGTCTCCATAAGATGGTCAAGTGAAATGCCACAAAGGGAAGGTGGCAAAGTGACAGGAGGCAGGGACTGGCCTGATGCAGTTATACAGGCCAAGGAACACCAAGAGCTGCCGGCAATCCTACTGGAAGCTAGATTGGAATAGATTCTCCAATACCTTGATTTCAGACTTTTTTTCTTTTTTTGAAAAGGAGCCTCACTCTGCTGTCCAGGCTGAAGTGCGGTGGTGCAATCTCGGCTCACCGTAACCTCCGCCTCCCAAGTTCAAGTGATTCCCCTGCCTCAGTCTCCAGAGTAGCTGGGATTACAGGCGCCCACCACCATGCCCAACTAATTTTGTATTTTTAGTAGAGACAGTGTTTCACCACATTGGCCAGGCTGGTCTAGAACTCCTGACCTCAAGTGATCCGCCCGCTTTGGCTTCCCAAAGTGTTGGGATTACAGGCATGAGCCACCGTGCCCAGCCTTGATTTTAGACTTCTGGCTTCCAGAACTTCGAGGGCATATGTTTGTATTGTTTTAAGCCGCACATTTGCGGCCGTGCGTTGCTGCAGCCCCAGGAAATTGATACAGGTGCTTACTTCTTCCTCAATTGGGTGGAGATGTCAAGTGGGCATGGTAGAGGGAGCTTGGGGAAGACCGTGGGACTCATAGGGACTCATCCAGGGCACACAGAGGCCACAGTCTGGAAGCTCTCAGGGTGAGTGTGGACAAGGGGTGAAGGGCCTGGGACTGAGCTCTTGGATGGGCCAGTGTTCACAGAACAGGAAGGAGGAGAAGCCAGCAGAAGAGGCGGGGGCGTTGGAATGGGGGCGTCTCATTGTGCAGCTGGGGGAGTGTGGACAGGAGGGAAGACCATGAGCCTGATAAACTGCTGGAGAGTTCTGCAATAAAGGCAGGCAGAGAGGTGGGGTGATAAAGCTGGAGGGGACCAGGAGGTCAAGGAGGGGCTCTGGTTTTTATTTCTGACTTTTAAGATGGGTGGGGGCCAGATGTGATGGCTCATGCATGTAATCCCAGCCCTTTGGGAGGCCGAGGCAGGAGAACTGCTTGAGCCTAGAAGTTTGAGACCCACTTGGGCAACATAGCGAGACCCCGCCTCTAAAAAAAAAAAAAAAAAAAATTAGCCGGGTGTGGGGGCACATGCCTGTAGTCCCAGCTACTTGAGAGGCTGAGGCAAAGCCTCACTTGAGCCCAGGAAGTGGAGGCTTCAGTGAGCCCAGATCGTGCCACTGTACTCCAGCCTGGGCAACAGAGTGAGATCCTATCTCCAAAAAAAAAAAGGGTGGGGATGATGAAGGGATGAGTGGACTTTGGTCATTTTGCCTTCTGGTTGCCATGAATATGATCACAATTCAGTTTGGTACAATAAAACGTCGAGTGGGGATTCTGCAACCCTTTGGACTGAATTAGCTGTCTGTCACTGTCTGTCCCGCCTTCTGCCTCTCCCAGCCAGGGCAGATTGGATCCGGGGTGGACCCCTATCCAGGGCCAGACAGCCCATTGGCTACCACTGGGACCAATCAGAGCCTCTCTCGATAACAGCTGGTAGGTAGTGGGCGGGGCTGGGAGAAGAGCAAGCTGGGAGACACAGTGGGAAATAGACAGGAGCCTGACCCCAGACACAGATGGGAGGGAGGCCCCGAGCAAGGGGCACATGGATGGGCTTAGCTCCTGATGCTGCTTCTGGCTCCAGTCCCCTGAACGGCCTGCCCTGCTGTGACCTTTCCTGCAGCCCTTCAGTAAGCCCCCATGGTGACTGCAGCTGGCACAGGGGGTCTCTGTTCCTGGCAAACAGAGGTGCTTTTCCCAGAACCCCATCCAACCCCTGCAGGAGAGCAGCTGCCAATGGAAAAGTCAGCCAGGAGCAACCACATGGCCTGCCCCTTGGCTAAGAGGGAAACTTAATCAGAACATGCCGAGCTGGGCTGAGGCTCTGACGCCTGGTTGTGCCCCAACATCCTTTTTTTTTTGAGACAGTCTCACACACACACACAAAAAGCAAAACAAAACAAAACAAAAAACAAAAAAACAAAAAAAGCACAGGTGCAATCATAGCTCACTGGAGCCTCCATCTCCCAGACTCAAGCGATCCTCTAGCCTCAGCCTCCCCAAGTAGCTGGGACCACAGGTGCACATGACCAAGCTCGGCTAACTTTTTAAATTTTTTGTAGAGATGTGGTCTTGCTACGTTGCCCAGGCTGGTCTTGAACTCCTGGGCTCAAGTGATCATCTGCCTTGGCCTCCTGAAGTGCTGGGATTATAGGTGTGAGCCACCATGCCCAGCTCCATTGGTCTCTGAGCCTCAGTTTTCCTACCTACAAATTCTGTGACTCAGCAAACTACTTTCAGCCAAAATTTTACCTGGAATCCAAGATTAACGAAGGGGCACCTTCAGGGCTACTGCCTAAGAAGAAGGGACAAGGGACCTCAGCCACTCTATCCTGGGGCCCAGCCCTCCATCTGCCCTGCCCTGGGTTCATCCTGCCCACCCCATCCAGCTACTGACACAGGGAGCACAGCTTCCCTGGGGGGCTCCTGGGGCTGAGCTACTCACACCTCAGACACTAGACCTTTGATCCTTCCCCATTTCCCCCCAACCAGCCCCTTCCCCCAGGGTCCTGGAGTTGCTGCTGGACCTCACGACCATCTGCCCTAGCAGGGGCCAGGGACTGGTGCTACGAGTGCCCAGGGAAGGGGCCTCTGACTGTTACCTCCAGGTCTCCCTTGGTGATGGACTCCTCCTCCACGCGGAACTGCAGATCCTCCACCTTCCTGCAGGGGAGGGAAAGAGGCGGCTGACCTGGCTTTGCCCAGAGCAACAGGATTCACCGAGTGAGCAACAGCAGAGAAGAGGCGAGGCCATCAGAATGGCCCAGAGTCCAGAGGCAAGGCCATCAAAATGGCCCACAGTCCTGGAAAGCTCTAGACCTCCCAACCTGCTGCTCTGCACTCTAGGAAGAACCACAAATAACTCCAGAATGGGAGTGTTTAAGGCAACACCCTTCCTCCTCAGGGTGGGGGGAAATAAAATAAAGGACAGGGTGGCCCGGGGATGTGAGTGACAACACTGTTTTCTTTCCTTTCTTCCTTCCTTCCCTTCCCCTTCCCCCCCCTCCCTCCCTCCCTCCCTCCCTTTCTCTCTCTCTCTGTCTTTCTTTTTGACAGAGTCTCCCTCTGTTGCCCAGGTTGGAGTGCAGTGGCGTGATCTCAGCTCACTGAAGCCTTTGCCTCCCGGGTTCAAGCGATTCTCCTGCCTCAGCTTCCCAAGTAGCTGGGATTACAGGCATGCGCCACTGGGCATACAACCTCAGTACAAAATTTTTGTATTTTTAGTAGAGACGGGGTTTTGCCATGTTGGCCAGACTGGTCTCGAACTCCTGACCTCAACTGATCCGCCCACTTCAGCCTCCCAAAGTGCTGGGATTACAGGCGTGAGCCTCCACGCCCAGCTGACAACACTGTTTTCATCACTGCGGGGAACAGACACCCACCACAAGGAACAACCTGTGGGGAGGAAGGAAAGGAGAGGGGGAAAGTGGGCTTCCTTTGCTGTTGATCCCGTTCTCATCACAGGCCTCAAAATTGGGGGCCAGAGGCCCAATCCCCACTCCCAGGACTGCCCCGGATGTGGAATGTCCAGGCATTCAGGGCTGCCCTCAGGGAGACACACTCAGCCACACACCTGTCAAGACAGCGCAGGGGAGAGACACAGGTCCACTCCACCTTACAGCCACACACAGGAGCTCAAAGCTGGGCCAGGCATGGTGGCTCACGCCCATAATCCCAAAACTTTGGGAGGCCGAGGCAGGCGGATCACCTGAGGTCGGGAGTTTGAGACCAGCCTGACCAACATGGAGAAACTCTGTCTCTACTAAAAATACAAAATTAGCCGGGCATGGTGGCGCATGCCTGTAATCTCAGCTACTCAGGAGGTTGAGGCAGGAGAATCGCTTGAACCCAAGAGACAGAGGTTGCCATGAGCCAAGATTGTACCATTGCACTCCAGCCTGGGCAACAAGAGCAAAACTCTGTCTCAGAAAAAAACAAAACAAAACAAAAAAAAAAAAACTCAAAGCTGCTCTTCCTAGGGCTTCCTAACAGCTCTCAGCATAGCAATGAGGAATGAGGCCCAGAGAGGGCAAGTGACCTGCCCAAGGCCACACAGCAAGCACAGGACAATACAGAGACTTCCACCCAGGCCCCTTCTGAACACAACTCCATGATGCCTTCAAGATCTATTTGTGGCTGAGCACAGTGGCTCGTGCCTGTAATCCCAGCACTCTGGGAGGCCGAGACAGGTGGATCACTTGAGTCCAGGAGTTCAAGACCAACCTGAGCAACATGGTGTAACCCCATCTTTACTAAAAACATAAAAATTAGCCAGGCATGGTGGCATGAGCCTGTAATCCCAGCTATTCAGGAGGCTGAGGCAGGAGGAGAATTGCTTGAACCCGGAAGTGGAGGTTGCAGTGAGCCAAGATCACACCACTGTACTCCAGCCTGGGTGACAGAGCAAGACTCCATCTTAAAAAAAGAAAAAAGAAGGCCAGGCGCGGTGGCTCAAGCCTGTAATCCCAGCACTTTGGGAGGCCGAGACAGGCGGATCACGAGGTCAGGAGATCGAGACCATCCTGGCTAACACGGTGAAACCCCGTCTCTACTAAAAAATACAAAAACCTAGCCGGGCGAGGTGGCGGGCGCCTGTAGTCCCAGCTACCCGGGAGGCTGAGGCAGGAGAATGGTGTAAACCCGGGAGGCGGAGCTTGCAGTGAGCTGAGATCCGGCCACAGCACTCCAGCCTGGGTGACAGGCGAGACTCTGTCTCAAAAAAAAAAAAAAAAAGAAAAAAAAAAAAAGATCAGTGTTTGTTTGTTGGCGTCAGGCACGTTGCCATGGGAACCAGATGTGTGGGCCCCTACAGCTGTCTCAGGCAGATATAAATACACCCTCATCTCCCTGAATCCGACAGTAACAACAGCTTATGGAGCACAGGTGCTAGCTGAAAGCTCACAGAACAGACCCAAGTAGGGGTGCTGGGGATGGGGCTGGCTGCTGCCTGGGGACAGGGGAGGGAGATGTAGGTATCTGGGCATCATCTAGGAGGTAAAGAGGATCCTGGGCCAAGGCAAACCTCTGTCCACTGTCAGCTTTGTGTCCTACGAGGTGGTGACCCAGGACCGAGTCGGCCAGAGTCCCTGCCGCCTGGTGTCTTTGGTTGGAGGGCTGCAAGGGAGATGGGTCCCGCTTGTGCCTTTTTTTTTTTTTTTTGAGGCAGAGTCTTGCTCTGTCACCCAGCTGGACTGTAGTGGCGCGATCTCGGCTCACTGCAACCTCCACCTCCAGGGTTCAAGTGATTCTCCTGCCTCTGCCTCCCGAGTAGCTGGGATTACAGGCGCCCACCACCACGCCTGGCTAATTTTCGTGTTTTTAGTAGAGATGGGGTTTCACCATGTCGGTCAGGCCGGTCTTAAACTCCTGACCTCAGGTGATCCGCCCGCCTTGGCCTCCCAAAGTGCTGAGATTACAGGTGTGAGCCACTGCACCTGGCCAGTTGTGGCACTGAAAGCGATGACACCAGCGAAGCATGCAGCACAGGGCTGACACCTGGACACAGGGTGTTTCAGGAGTCCCTTGGCTGCTGTTTCTCTTAGCCTCAGCTTCCTGGTGTGTAAAATGGGAATGGATACAAAAAATTAGCTGTGCATGATGGCGTGTGCCTGTAGTCCTAGCTACCTGGGAGGCTGAGGTGGGAGGATTGCATGAGTCCGGGAGATTGAGGCTGCAATGCGCCATGGCCAAGCTACTGCACTCCAGCCTGGGTGACAGAGCAAGACTGTGTTCTTTTCTCAAAAGAGAAAAGTAAAGGAGGCCGGGCGCGGTGGCTCACGGCTGTAATCCCAGCACTTTGGGAGGCTGAGGCGGGTGGATCACCCGAGGTCAGGAGTTCGAGACCAGCCTGGCCAATATGGTGAAACCCCGTCTCTACTAAAAATACAAAAATAAGCCGGGCATGGTGGCGCACGCCTGTAATCCCAGCTACTCAGGAGGCTGAGGCAGGAGAATCACTTGAACCTGGGAGGTGGAGATTGCAGTGAGCCAAGATCGCAGCACTGCACTCCAGCCTGGGCAATAAGAGCAAGACTCCACTAAAAGAAAGAAGGGAGGGAAGGAAGAAAGGGAGGGAGGGAGGGAGGGAGGGAGGGAGGAAGGAAGGAAGGAAGGAAGGAAGGAAGGAAGGAAGGAAGGAAACAAAAAACAAAAAAACCCAAAAACAAAAACAGAAATGGAGTCGCAGGATAGGAGCTGTGAGCTCCACCCACGGTCTCAGCCCTGGGTTGGGGAGGGGCGCACTGTGTGAACCGTGGAGGGGTGGGACATTTAACCTTCTTCCCGGAGCATGGCTCCCCAGGGACACCTGGTGTGATAACCAACCTCCCTTCCGCTGCTGCCAGCTATTATCTTCTCAATATTCTGCTGGAGAGTGCAGGAACAATGAACTCTATGCAATGAACAAATGTGGTGTTCCAAGGCCGGGCGCAATAGTTCATGCCTGCGCTTTGGGAGGCCGAGGAGGGTGGAGAGCCTGAGGTCACGAGTTCGAGACCAGCCTGGCCAATGTGCCCAAACCCCATCTCTACAACAAATACAAAAATTAACCCAGCTGTGGTGGGGGACGCCTGTGGTCCCAGCTACCCAGGAGGCTGAGGTGGGAGGATCGCTTGAACCCGGGAGGTCAAGGCTGCAGTGAGCTGTGATCGTGGCTCTATACTCCAGCCTGGTGAGACCCTGTTTCAAAAAAAGTTTAAATGTGTGGTATCCCTCTGTGCCTGGCACCGTGCTGGGTGCTTTACTCCAGTTATATGAAGAGTTTTCCCAACGGCCTGCAGAAGACAGGACCAGTATCTCACTTTACAGATGGGAAGACTGAGGCCCAAGAGCTCATGTCACCAGTCCAGGGTGACACAGCCAGGCGGTTGCAGGGGCAGGGCTGGAACCTGGGTCTGCAGTTCCCAAACCTGCCCTCTTCCTCATCCTCCTTAAGGGGGATCATGGAGAATGTCCTCCCAGGGTGAGGGTGGGCCAGCACGTACCTCCTCTCCTCCTCCAGCTGGTTGGACAGGTCCACCTTCTCTTTCCGCACGCTCTCCACCAGCAACCGGGCTCGCTGCAGCTTCTCCTCGGCTTCTGCAACATACTGAGCCCCCGAGGAAGGCCAAAACAGGGTCAGCATGCTCCGGGGTGTGGGGTCCAGGTTGGGGGTGTAGTGGGAGAGAGGCAAGGAGCCGGGCCTGGAACCCCGGTCACCTCGACTTCCCTGCTGGCACCTGCTGGGCATGCACAGTGGGCCTAGGTGTGAAGGAAGGGACCCAGCAGGAAAAAGAGAGGCAGAGGCAAGACCCTCAGGCCCACCTGCCCTCAGTACCTGCCACCCCCCGTCAACCCACAAGAGCCTAAGACCTGTTATCTTGCAAATCTGTTGTCTTGTCTGTGCCCCATCAAAGCACAGCCGTGAACTTGGCCTTATTAATCCTGGCATCCAAGGAGGGGGAAGCCAGACCTCAGATGGGGACAGAGGCCCAGGAGGGAGCTCTCCCACGGGAGACAAACATCAGAGAAAAAACCAGACACGAGACAGCAGCAGCCCCAAGGCCTGGGGCAGAGAGTCACTTCCCTGAAATACAACCCTAGAATCTGCTCAAAAGAATAATCTGAAATACAGACAGTCATACATTAAAAAATATATTTACTGCAGTGGTATGTAGAAAGAGTGAAAAACTGGCTGAGTGTGGTGGCTCACGCCTGTAATCCCAGTATTTTGAGAGGCTGAGGTGGGCAGATCACTTGAGGCCAGGAGTTCGAGACCAGCCTGGCCAACATGGGTGAAACCCCATCTCTACTAAACATACAAACATTAGATTAGCTGGGCCCGGTGGCACATACCTGTAGTCCCAGCTACTAAGGAGGCTGAGGCAGGAGAATTGCTTGAATCCAGGAGGTGGAGGGTGCAGTGAGCCGAGATCGCGTTACTGCACTCCAGCCTGGGTGACAGAGTGAGACTCTGTCTCAAAAAAAGTGAAAAATTGGAAATAATCTAAACAGCAGGGGACTAGTCACATCAGATGTCATTAAGGACAAAGCCTGTGATGGACGGCAATGCAGACATCAAGATGGGGAAGAGGTGGGACACGTGGCTCATGCCTGTAAAAATTGCATTGCTTTGCAAGACCAAGGTGGGAGAGTCACTTGAGGTCAGGAGTTTCAGACAAGACTGGGCAACATAGCACGACCCCATCTCCACAAAAAAATACAAAACTTAGCTGGGCATGGTGGCACTTGCCTGTAATCCCAGCTACTCAAGAAGCTGAGGCAGGAGAATAGCTTGAACCGAGGAGGTGGGGGTTGCAGGGAGCTGAGACTGCACCACTACACACCAGCCTGGGCGACACAGCGAGACTCCGTCAATAAAAGAAAAAGAAAGAATGAAAGAAAATAAATAATAAAAAAGCAGGATATACAAGCTTGTAGCCAGATTCTGAAAGTAGGTGTACGTATCATTATACATAGGCAGAAAAGACTGGAAGGAAATTCACCAGGTCACTGAGGCTTATCTGTGGAAAGCGGGGGATGGGTACTGCTTGTGTTATCTTCATATTTCTCTGCACCCACCCCATCCAAGGTCTCCGCTCTGAGTGGGTGAGACTCTATGAGACTGGCTGGAGAAGCTCCACCCCTAGCCCCACCTGCCACTCACCTGCTCATGCTGTGCCTTGAGCAGGGCGATCTCCTTCTCTACCTCGCAGATGTGGCTCGTGGCCTTGGCCACCTCGGCCCGTTCCAGGTCTCGTTCAGCCAGCAGCTGCTCAATGTGCTGCTGCTTCTCCTTCAGTGCCTCCTGCAAGGCTGTGGTGCCCGAGATCTTGCGGGCGTAGCGTGAAGAGGTCTCCGTGAGCTGCAGGAAGGTGTGCGTGCAGGCGTGTCTCAGGGATCTGAAGCACTGTGGGGCAGGCTCGCTCTGTCCAGCCTAACCTACAGCAACGCAGCAGGTGGGGGGCCCAAGTGCCTTGACTCCCAGGGTCCTGCTCTTCCTCTGCCAGTACTCTGACATCCTGGCCCCTGCAGACTCACCCAGCGGGGAATCCTGATGTTTGAGATTCAGGAAATTCCCCATCTCAGGAGAGTCAGCTCCTGATAGCCAGAGCCTCTGACTTCCTCACTTTGGCCACTTTTTCCCAGGACAAGAGGAACCTCCAACCCTAGACTGGGTTTGGACAGAATGCCCTCTGCCGATAGCCACCGAGCAGCCTCCTCTTTTCCCTTCATCCAGGGTTCGATGCCAACCTTTCTGAACCCCTTGCCCTGCATCTCTATAACCCTCCTTAACATCCAGAGAAAGGCTTAGGCTTCCAATAAATCAGTTATATAAAAATGACAATAAACATAAATGGCTCAATTTTCCCTATTAAAAGATAATGCACTTTCTACTTTGTACAAAAATCCCAAACTGGAACTAGAGTAAGTCAGGAGCAGATCAGAACACCTGGATCTCTGTACATCCTCACCCCTCCCAAACACACACCAGAGAATCCCCTTCTGCAGCCCCACCCTCACCAGGCCACTGCGGCTGGGCCGACCCCCCACGGAGGAGGCCACAGAGCTGACGGAGCTGATGGAGGAACTGCTGGGACTGTGGGTCAGTGCTGACACACCCATGGCCATACGCTTGGTCTTCTTGGCTTTGGCTGGGCTGGTAGATGGGAAGCCGATACGGATCACCTTGTGGATGGGCGCGAAGAGACCAAACTTGGGTGGGCACTGGAAGTACCTGTGGAAGCAGGAGAGATCCATGCTGCTGTCACAGCCGCAAAGCCTGGAGCCTCCCCTGCCTCTTCTGCCTCTTCAGAGCCCGGCAGAAAAAGAGAAAGACACCTCCTTGGGGTCCATGTGGAAAGACACGCCAAGGTGGAAATCTTCCAGGTGGATAGATAGGACTCTCAGAAAAAGGATAGAGGTGAGTAGGGTCTGAGAGTCTCTGCAGCTGTGAACAGCCAACGAGGATACTCTTGGAAGTAGGAAATAATTACTGGGACCCACTTTGTGCCAGTCTTTTTAAATGAATGCTCATCTCCATCCCCCAAAGTTCTCTACATTCACAAATGAGAAAATTTAGGCTCAGAGAGGTTAAATGACTTGCCCACAGTCACACAGCTGGTTACATAGCAAAGCTGAGACTGGTCCTCCAGTCTGCTGGGCTCCAAAGCCCAGTAAGCTTGGCTCCCACGACTGTTCAGAGACCCCAGCCACAGCTGCAGCCCCACTCTCAGGCTACCCTCAGACCACTCCTAGAATGAAGGAATCCCATCAGTTCTCTGCCCACAAAGTCCCTGTATGGAGAAGCAAAAGCTTGAAAGAGAAACCTTGGGGTGGGGTGGGGTGGGGACTGCTGTTCAATCCACCCCTGAATTCTGAAAGCAAAAGTGAGTCAAGAGAAACATTCATCTTGCAAACAGGAAGGCAAAGCATTGTTATGGGAACCCCGGATTCCCATCTTCTCTCAAGACCTCTCTGGTCACGGATTCCACACTGGACCACGAGAATTGGGCCCAACCAGTTTTTTTCTTTCTTTCGAGACAGGGTCTGGCTCTGTCACCCAGGCTGGAGTGCAGCGGTGCGATCATAGCTCACTGCAGCCTCAGCCTCCTGGGTTCGTGCAATCCTCCCACCTCAGCCTCCCAGGTAGCTGAAACCACAGGCGTGTGCCACCATGCCCAGCTAATTTTTGTATCTTTTGTAGAGATGGGGTTTTGCTATGTTGTCCAGGCTAGTCTTTAACTGCTGGCTTCAAGTGATCCAGCCTCAGCCTCCCAAAGTGCTGGGATTACAGACGTGAGTCACCATGCCTGGCCCCCATTCAGCTTCTGATTCACCTTACAACTGCCACCTTATCCTGCCTTTTCCCACCTCCAGGCCTTTGTTCATACTGTGCTCTCAGCCCCTACCTAGCATAATCCCTCTCAAGCCTCTTCCAAAAGGAAACCCTACCTTCTTTCAAGGCCTGGCCCAAGCCTGGCTCTTCCCCTGTGCCATGGTAACCACTCCTGCTCAGAGCAGTCACAGCTTCATCTCAACCACAGAATCCAGTCCAGGGACTACACAGGGACTCAGGTAGCCTCACCTTAGTCCACACCTGTGACAGACATGGTGCACTTACCACATCACTCCTCCACCCACCACGGGCCCAGACACAGCCTTAGATCCTCCTAACCCAGCAACGCCAGCAGTCAACTCCTTTTCATCAGAGATGGTATGAGACCTGGAACCCATCTGTGAGGCCTGCCTTTGGCCATATAGCATTGGGCACTGTTTGATTATTTCATGTGGCATTCAGGGGACCCCAATGCCAGATGGCAGGGACTGCTGCCTCACCTTTTTTTTTTTTTTTTTTTTTACAGTCTTGCTCTGTTGCCCAGGCTGGA
>NC_045441.1:13662313-13681171 GCF_002776525.5 Piliocolobus tephrosceles | reverse complement strand
TTTTTTTTTTTTTTTTTTTGACAGTCTTGCTCTGTTGCCCAGGCTGGAATGCAATGGCATGATCTCAGCTCACTGCAAGCTCTGCTTCCCGGGTTCCAACAATTCTCATGCCTCAGCCTCCCAAGTAGCTGGGACTACAGGTGCGCACCACCATGCCTGGCTAATTTTTTTGAGACAGAGTCTCGCTCTGTCACCCAGGCTGGAGTGCAGTGGTGTGATCGTGGCTTACTGCAACCTACTCCTCTCCCATTCAAGCGATTCTCATTCCTCAGCCACCCAAGTAGCTGGGATTACAGGTGTGTGCCACCACACCCAGCTAATTTTTTGTATTTTTAGTAGAGACAGGGTTTCGCCATGTTGGCCAGGCTGGTCTCGAACACCTGAGCTCAAGTGATCCACCTGCCTCGGCCTCCCAAAGGGCTAGGATTACAGGCATGACCCACCACGCCTGGCCTCCCTCTCCTTTTTAAGGGCTCCCACCCCACTTAGCCATGAGTGACACGAAGAAGAGAACACGGGGACAGATACTCTTGGCGCTTGCCTGTGACTGTGTGACCTTGAACAATGACCTCTCTGGCCTCCATACTCTCATCTGTAAAATGGGATGATAATCCCACTATACAGCTTAGTGGGCTGTTGGGAAAGAGGGAAGGGGAAAGGACTTATATTATGGTGTCTGACACTACATGCTGGACAGTAACTTCCTCCAATGTCCCATCTCCATGCCTTGCACCCACTCTGGGGAGAGGAACCCCCTCCCATACTCCCTAGAAGAAGCCCACCATACCTGGTGCCCGCCACCGCCCCATCATTCTTCCCAAGGGGCTCGTCCAGCTCCACGCCACACCACTCGCCCTTGGCAAAGTCTGTCTCCCCCACGTACCGCACCACGCCAGTCTTCGTCCCGCCGACCTGTCAGCACACAGGGAGACTCAGGTCTAGAGGATGCAGTGGCACAGGCAGAGACAGCAGGGGCAACCAGCCCAGGCTTATCCCATCCATCCCTTCCAGCATGCAGAGGACACGGGAGCCAGGAATGGGGAGGGAGAGACACCCAAGGATGATTGAGAGGGAGACAGGTTAACCAGTGCCTCCCAGGGCTGACCTAGGCAAGAACATAGGCTTTGCAGACAGGCACACACACCTGCATTCAAACTCTATCACTTAGAAGTTGTGTGTGCCTAGGCAGGTTACCTAACCTCTCTGAGCCTCAGCATCTTCATCTGTAAAAGGGTTTTCGGGGCTGGCCATGGTGACTCACGCCTGTAATCCCAGCAGTTTGGGAGGCCAAGGTGGGCAGATCACCCGAGGTCAGGAGTTCAAGACCAGCCTGGCCAACATGGTGAAACCCTGTCTCTACTAAAAATACAAAAATTAGCCAGGCCTGGTGGTGGGCACCTATAATCCCAGCTACTTGGGAGGCTGAGGCAGGAGAATCACTTGAACCTGGGTGGCGGAGGTTGCGGTGAACCGAGACTGCGCCAGTGCACTCCACCTGGGCAACAGAGCGAGACTCTGCCTCAAAAAAATAAAATAAAATAAAATAAAAAGGTTTTCATGAGAATTAAGCACTGTATATATGGTGTCTAGCATATACTAGAGTTTCAGTAAATGGTAACCCTAAAAGCAGTTTCTCTTTTTCTTTCCTTCTCCTTTTTTTTTTTTTTTTGAGATAGGATCTTGCTCTGTTGCCCAGGCTGGAGTGTGGTGGTACAATTATAGCTCACTGCAGCCTCAAACTTTTGGGCTTAAGCAATCCTCCCACCTCAGCCTCCTGATTAGCTGGGACTATAGGTGTGTGCCACCATACCCAGCTAAAATTTTAAAACATTTTTGTAGACACACGATCTTCCTGTTGCCCAGGCTGGTCTCAAATTCCTGGCCTCAAGCAATCCTCCTGCCTCAGCCTCCAGAGTAGCTGGGACAATAGGTATGTGACATTATACCCAACTAAGTTTTAAAAAATTTTTTTGTAGACACAGGGTCTTGATATGTTGCCCGAACTGGTCTCAAACTTCAGGCTTCAAGCAATCCTCCTGCCTCAGCCTCCCAAATGGCTAAAAGGCTGGGATTTATAGGTGTGAATCACCACACCAGGTCCATATCTAAATTTTTTTTTTTTTTTTTGAGACAGCATTGATTCTCCTGCCTCAGCCTCCTGAGTAGCTGGGACTACAGGTGCGTGCCACCATGCCCAGCTGATTTTTGTATTCCATATCTAAATTTTGATCTGACTCCAGGTTTGCAGTACTATGACGAAGTAGATAGTACTCATAGATGAGGATGATGTATTGCAGTTACTTTTCCTTTCCAGAAAAAAATTTTTCCCTATAAATAACTGTCTTTGATGATTGTCTGCCTAGTGGTTGTTTGTTTGTTTGTTTGTTTGTTTGTTTGTTTTGAGACGGAGTCTCGCTCTATCACCCAGGCTGGAGTGCAGTGGCCGGATCTCAACTCACTGCAAGCTCCGCCTTCTGGGTTTACACGATTCTCCTGCCTCAGCCTCCCCAGTAGCTGGGACTACAGGCGCCCGCCACCTCGCCGGGCTAGTTTTTTGTATTTTTTAGTAGAGACGGGGTTTCACGGTGTTAGCCAGGATGGTCTCGATCTCCTGACCTCGTGATCCACCCGTCTCGGCCTCCCAAAGTGCTGGGATTACAGGCTTCAGCCACCGCGCCCGGCCTGTTTGTTTGTTTTTTAAGACAGAGTCTCATTCTGTCGCCCAGGCTGGAGTGCAGTGGCACGATCCCGGCTCATTGCAACCTCCGCCTCCTGGGTTCAAGTGATTCTCCTGCCTTAGCTTCCTGATTAGCTGAGACTACAGGTATGCACCACCATGCCCAGCTAATTTTTCAGTATTTTAAGTAAAGATGGGGTTTCATCATGTTGGCCAGGCTGGTCTCAAACTCCTGACCTCAAGTGATTCACCCGCCTTGGCCTCCCGAGTGATTCACCCGCCTTGGCCTCCCAAAGTGCTGGGATTATAGGCGTGAGCCACTGCACCTGGCCTGTCTGCCTAGTTTTAATAGTGTCAAAACTAATTCAACCCCAACTCTTTCAATAGTCTAAATCTCCTGCCAAAATGCTCAGAGGCATTGGGAATTCTATCAAGTTCTTTCTGAAGATGTCTCTCCCGGAGCCATGGGACCCACTCCGGGTTGGGCTGGCTGCTGGCCTTTCTGGAATGTGGCCACTGGCCTGGAGTCTCCTGTCACTGTGACCCTGACAACCGCTTCACCTCTGTCCTGGGCTTGATCCTGTTTTCTGGATTCCCTGCCTCTTCTTTCTTGGTTTACTACTTATTTTATTTTGTTTTGTTTATTTATTTTGAGACGGAGTCTCGCTCTGTTGCCCAGGCTGGAGTGCAATGGCACGATCTCGGCTCACTGAAACCTCCGCCTCCTGGGTTCAAGCAATTCTCCAGCCTTAGCCTCCAGAGTAGCTGGGATTATAGGCATTTGTCACCATGCCCAGCTAATTTTTGTATTCTTAGTAGAGACGGGGTTTCGCCATGTTGGCCAGGCTGGTCTTGCACTTCTGACCTCAGGTGATCTGCCCTCCTTGGCCTCCCAAAGTGCTGAGATTAAGGTGTGAGCCACCACGTCCAGCCGGTTTGCTACTTATTTTAGTAGAGAACATCTTCCCACAGCTTTCTAAGAAAAGGTGCATGAGGAGGTACATTTTCGAGCTTTCTATGTCTGAAAATGTTTTATTCTTTATTCTTTTTTGTTTTTTTTGAGACTGGAATGCAGTGGCATGATCTCAGCTCACCACAACCTTGGCCTCGAACAAGATCAGTGGCTGGTCTCGAACTCCTGACCTCGGGTGATCCACCCGCCTCAGCCTCCCAAAGTGCTGGGATTACAGCCGTGAGCCACCGCGCCCGGCCTCCTTTATTTTTCTCTTTTGAGAAAAGAGCACAGTCTTGCTCTGTCACCCAGGCTGGAGTGCAGTAGCTTGGCCATGGCGCATTGCAGCCTCAATCTCCCGGACTCATGCAATCCTCCCACCTCAGCCTCCCAGGTAGCTAGGACTACAGGCACAGGCCACCATGCCCGGCTTTTTTTTTTTTTTTTTTTTTTTTGTAGAGATGGGTTTTCTTCACGTTGCCCAGGCTGGTCTCAAACTCCTGGGCTCAAGCAATCCAGTTGCCTCAGCCTACCAAAGTGCTTGTCTCAGATTACAGGCGTGAGTCACCGTGCCTGACCAAAATATTTTATTCTATCTCATTCTTTTCTTTTTTCCTTCCTTCCCTCCCTCCCTCCGTCTTTCTTTCTTTCTTTCTCTCTTTTTCTTTCTTTCTCTTTTCTTTTCTTTCCCTTTCTTTCTTTCTTTCTTTCTTTCTTTCTTTCTTTCTTTCTTTCTTTCTTTCTTTTTCTTTCTTTCTTTCTCTTTCTTTCTTTCTCTTTTCTTTTTTTGACAGGCTCTCACTTTGTCACCCATGCTGGAGTGCAGTGGTGCAATCGTGGCTCACTGCAACCTGGAACTCCTGGGTTCAAGTGATCCTCCCGCCTTGGCCTCCCAAGTAGCTAAGATTAGAGCACACACCATGAGACCTAGCTAAGTTTTAACATTTTCTGGTAGAGATGAGGTCTCACAATGTTGCTCAGCCTGGTCTTGAACTCTTGGCCTCAAACAATCTTCCTTCCTCAGCCTCCCAGAGTGCTGGAATTATAGGCGTGAGCCACTGTGCCGGGCTCATTCTTTTTTTTTTTTTTTTTTTTTTTTGTGGAGGTGTAAATTCACATAATGTAAAATTTACCTTTTTTTTTTTTTTTTTTTGAGACGGAGTCTCGGTCTGTCGCCCAGGCTGGAGTGCAGTGGCCGGATCTCAGCTCACTGCAAGCTCCGCCTCCCGGGTTTACGCCATTCTCCTGCCTCAGCCTCCAGAGTAGCTGGGACTACAGGCGCCCGCCACCAAGCCCGGCTCATTTTTTGTGTTTTTTTAGTAGAGACGGTTTCACCGTGTTAACCAGGATGGTCTCGATCTCCTGACCTTGTGATCTGCCCGTCTTGGCCTCCCAAAGTACTGGGATTACAGGCTTGAGCCACCATGCCTGGCCAAAATTTACCATTTTAACCATCTTAAAACATACAGGGCCAAACATGGTGGCTCATGCCTGTAATCCTAGTGTTTTGGGAAGCTGAGCCTGGAGGATCACTTAAGGCCAGGACTTTGAGACCGGCCTGAGCAATATAGTGGGACTTCCATCTCTACAAAAAATAAAATAAAATACGACAATAAAAAATAAATATACAGGCCAGGAACAGTGGCTCAAACCTGTAATCCCAGCACTTTGGGAGGCCAAGGTGGGTGGATCATCTGAGCTCAGAATTTGAGACCAGCCTGGGCAACATGGTGAAACCCCATCTCTACTCAAAATGCAAAAATTAGCCGGGCTTGGTGGCGGGCGCCTATAATCCCAGCTACTCGGGAGGCAGAGACATGAGAATCGCTTGAACCTAGGAAGCGGAGGTTGCAGTGAGCCGAGATTGCGCCATTGCACTCTAGCCTGGCTGACAGAGCGAGACTCTATCTCAAAAAGTAATAAAAATGAAAACGTAATTCAGTAACTTTGAGTACATTCACTACCATCACCACCGTCTAATTCCAGAACCATCATCCCAAAGAGAAGCCCTATACCCAGGAGAAATCACTGTCTATTCCATCTTCCTGGCAGCCCCTGAAAACCCTTAGTCTATTTCTATCCTGTCTCTACAGATTTGCCTATTCTGGACACTTCATAGAAATGGAATCACACAGCCGGGTGCAGTGGCTCGTGCCTGTAATCCCAGCACTTTGGGAGGCCGATGCAGGTGGATCACTTGAGGTCAGGAGCTAGAGACCAGCCTGGCTAACATGGGGAAACACCATCTCTACTAAAAATACAAAAAATTAGCCGGGCGTGGTGGTGCACGCTTATAATCCCAGGTACTCGGGAGGCTGAGACAGGAGAACCTGGGAGGCAGAGGTTGCAGTGAGCCAAGATCGTGCCACTGCACTCCAGCCTGGGTGACAGAGTAAGACTTCGTCTAAAAAAAAAAAAGAAAAGAAAAGAAATAGAATCACACAATACGTGGCCATTTGTGTCTGTTTTTTTCACTTAGCATCGTGTCTTCAAGGTCCAATCATATTGCAGCAGACATCAGTACCCCATTCTCTTCATGGCCAAATCATAGTCCATGGTATGGGCAGAACACATTGTGCTTGTCCATTCATCTGTTGATGGACAATGAGGGTTGTTTCTACTTTTTGGCTATTATGAATAATGTGGCTACAAATATTCCTGTACAAGTTTTTTTATTTTTATTTTTATTTTTTGTACAGATGGAGTTTCACCATGTTGCTCAGGCTGGTCTCGAACTCCTGAGCTCAAGAGATCTGCTTGCCTTGGCCTCACAAAGCACTGGGATTACAGGCATGAACCGCTGCGCCTGACCTACTTACACAAGTTTTTGTGTGAACATGTGTTTTGAATTCTCTTGCTACCCTCATTCTTTTTTTAAGACACAGGGTCTCAATATGTTGCCGAGGCTGATCTCAAATTCCTGGGCTCAAGGGATCCTCCCATCTCAGCCTCCCAACGCACTGGGATTACAGGCATGAGCCACGTCACCCAGCCACAAAGAGGTGCTTTGATGTGAGCCTTTTTCGACCCGCTGTCCGGGCTCCCTTTCAATCAAGAAACACCCTTATCAATCTGGGGAATTGTCTTGAATTAATTATTTGATTTTCTCCCCTCCTTTTTTGCCATTCCCCTTTTCTATAAACAGGTTCTCTAATGTTCTCTTTTGGCTCCTGTTCTTTTTTTTTTTTTTTTTTGAGATGGAGTCACTCTGTTCCCCAGGCTGGAGTGCAGTAGTGGCATGATCTTGGCTCACTGTAACCTCTGCCTCCCAATTCTACTGCCTTAGCCTCCCGAGTAGCTGGGATTATAGGCGCCCGCCACCACATCCGGCTAATTTTTGTATTTTTAGTAGAGATGTGGTTTCACCATGTTGGCCAGGCTGGTCTCGAACTCCTGACCTCGTGATACACCCACCTTGGCCTCCCAAAGTGCTGGGATTACAGGTGTAAGCCCCCGCCCCCGGCCTGTTTCCTTTCTGTTCTAGTTCCTGAAATATTTTCTTAACTTTATCTTTTAACACTTCCGTGCAGTTTCTTATTTCTGTGACATTTTTCATTCCCCAGAGCTTTTTGTTCACTGAATATTTATACATGCATGAATATTCATGAGCATGAATATTCATACTCACATATTCAGTGGCGGTTTTGTTCATATTTAATGCCTGTATCACCTTCTCTTATTTCTCAGAGGACCAGCTGTTTTCTCCAGAGAAGTTTCCTGTAATCTTCACTGTGGAGGGAGCAGGGGTGGCCGCCAGGGATCGGGGAGCCACGTAGGGGTAGGGGGCACTTAAAATACACATGTTCGGCCGGGCGTGGTGACTCACGCCTGTAATCCTAACACTTTGGGTGGCTGAGGTGGGCAGATCATGAGGTTAGGAGATCGAGACCATCCTGGCTAACATGGTGAACCCCATCTCTACTAAACATACAAAAAATTAGCCAGGCGTGGTGGGCGCCTGTAATCCCAGCTACTCGGGAGGCTGAGGCAGGAGAATGGTGTGAACCCGGGAGGTGGAGCTTGCAGTGAGTGGAAATTGCGCCACTGCACTCCAGCCTGGGTGACAGAGCAAGACTCCGTCCCAAAAAAAAAAAAATTACACATGTTCACTTCATCCTCCTTTTTCAGTCCCTCCTGCCTGGGATCCCTCTACCCAATAATTCTCTGTGATCTTCTCAGGGGGACCAAGTGTCCATACCAGACATCAGCTAGAGGAACAGTGACCAGGCAACGTAGGAATAGGGACGGGGTGGGGGATCTAAGGTGTTTTTGTTTTTGTTTTTAGAGGTAGGGTCTCCTTCTGTCACCCAGGCTGGAGTGCAGTGCTGCATTCATGGCTCACTGTAGCCTCAAACTTCTGGGCTCAAACGGTCCTCCCTCCTCAGCCTCCTGAGTAGTTGGGACTGCAGGCATGCGACGCCACACTTGAATAATTTTGTTTTTTAGTTTTTTAGAGACAGGGTCTTACTCTGTTGCCCAGGCTGGTCTGGAACTGCTGGGCTCAAGCAATCCTCCCACTTCAGCCTCCCAAAGTGCCTGGATTACAAGTGTGAGCCACTGTGCATGGCCAGTCTTCTTCTTCTACTTCTTTTTTTTTTTTTTTTTGAGACAGTCTCACTCTGTTTCCCAGGCTGGAGTGCAGCAGCGTGATCTCAGTTCACTGCAACCTCTGCCTCCCAGGTTCAAGCGATTGTCCTGACTCAGCCACCCAAGGAGCTTGGATTATAGGCGCCCACCACCACACCTGGCTAACTTTTGTATTTTTAGTAGAGATGGAGTTTCACCATGTTGGCCAGGCCGGTCTCGAATTCCTGGCCTCAAGTGATTAGCCCACCTTGGCCTCTCAATGTCCTGGGATTATAGGTGTGACCCACTGTGCCCAGCTGAATCTAAAGACTTTTAAACCAATTCTGTTCCTGGCCCCAATGGCAGCCTCATTTCTAGAGGCCAATATGTGGCCAGTTACTGAACATCCAGGGTTTCTCGATGGACACTGATTGCTTCTCCTCTTCCCCCGCCACTAGCTCTTTTTTTAAAAATTTCTCTTCATAGCTGGGTGTGGTGGCTCACACCTGTAATCCCAACACTTTGGGAGACCAAGGAAGGAGAATTACTTGAGTCCAGGAGTTCAAGACCAGCCTGGGCAACACAGCATGACCCCCTCTCTACAAAAAATTAAGAAACTAGCTGGGTGTGGTGGCACACGCTTGTAGTCCCGACTACTCAGGAGGCTGAGTTAGGAGGATCGCTGGAACCCAGGAGTTTGAGGGTGCAGTGAGCTAGGATCATGCCACTGCACTCCAGCCTGGACAACACAGCAAGAAGCCATCTCAAAAAAAGAAAAACCCCAAACATCTCTTCAGTGTTGTTCTAGTGCAAATTCAGGAGGGATTAAAAATAAATGTGTATGTTTATTTACCATGTTTATCTGAACCTAAATATTTTTTCTTCCCCTCTCTCTCTCTTTCTTTTTTTCTTGAGACAGAGTCTCATTCTTATTGCCCAGACTGGAGTGCAATGCCAGGATCCCAGTTCACCGCAACCTCTGCCTCCTGGGTTCAAGCGATTCTCCTGCCTCAGTCTCCTGAGTAGCTGGGATTATAGGTACCCGCCACCACGCCTGGCTAATTTTTGTACTTTTAGCAGAGACGGGGTTTCCCCATGTTGGCCAATCTGGTCTCGAACCCCTGACCTCAGGTGATCGACCCACTTCAACCTCCCAAAATGCTGGGATTATAGGTGTGAATCACCATGCCTGGCCTATGACTTTCTAAAATGTTAATTTCATTTTACTGCTGGACTCACTGTAATATCAGCACTTTGGGAGGCTGAGGTGGGTGGATCACTTGAGGCCAGGAGTTCAAGACCATCCTGGCAACATGGAGAAACTCTGTCTCACTAAAAAATACAAAAATTAGCCAGGTGGGTGGTACACGCTTGTATTCCTAGCTACTTGGGAGGCTGAGGCATGAGAATCGCTTGAACCTGGGAGGTAGAGGTTGCAGTGAGTCGAGATCGTGCCACTGCACTCCGCTCTGGGTGACAGAGCCAGACTCTATCCAAAAAAAAAAAAAATTGAATAAATAAAATGTTAATTTATCTTGACACCCCAAGTATGCCTCAAGTGTGCCTAAGTAAATCCAGCTCCCCAATTAAAACTAGCTCCTGTCCCACCATCTCCTAGGGCCAACTACGTGCGCCTGGCACATGCAAGACAAGAATTCCAAATCTGATATTTCCATGAGACGGGCACTGTAACCACATTCATGGAAGAAGAGACTGAAGTTCAGAGTAGTCAGGGAGTGAAAGACAGGTGGATCTCTTCTTACTACACTCTGGCCTTCTCAATCTCAGCTGGGCTTGATTCCAGACCGGACCCCACCTTCCTTTGTCTCCTTCTTGGGTAGGGCTCTGGTGTCTCTGCCACTGAGGCCTGTCTGTGAGTCTAGGTTGGTTCTCTCTGGTCTCTGGCCTTCAGGTGGGGTTGCTTTCTCAGCCCCTCCTCTCTGGCACCAGGTCTCTGCCACTCTGTCTACACAATGAGTCTTGGATCTTACTTCTCTGTAATTCCAACCTGGAATGTCCTTTCTCTTCCCTAGCCTAAATCCTAAACTAGGCTGGGCTCAGTGACTCATGCCAGTAATCCCAGCACTCTGGGAGGCTGAGGCAGGAGGATTGCTTGAGGCTGGGAATTTGAGGCCAGCCTGAGGAACATAGCGAGACCCCCATCTCTACAAAAAATTTAAAAAATTAAAAAAAATTGGCAGGCGGCCGGGCGCGGTGGCTCAAGCCTGTAATCCCAGCACTTTGGGAGGCCGAGACGGGCGGATCACGAGGTCAGAAGATCGAGACCATCCTGGCTAACACAGTGAAACCCCGTCTCTACTAAAAAAAATACAAAAAACTAGCCGGGCGAGGTGGCGGGCACCTGTAGTCCCAGCTACTCGGGAGGCTGAGGCAGGAGAATCGCGTAAACCCAGGAGGCGGAGCTTGCAGTGAGCTGAGATTGCGCCACCGCACTCCAGCCTGGGCGACAGAGCGAGAGTCCGTCTCAAAAAAAAAAAAAAAAAAAATTGGCAGGCATGGTGGTGCACGTCTGTAGTCCCAGATTCTCAGGAGGCTGAGGCAGGAGGATCACTTGAACCTAAGAGTTTGAGGCTGCAGTGAGCTATGACTGCACCACTGAACTCCATCCTGGGTGACAGAGCGAGACTTTGTCTCAAAAAAAAAAAGTGCTAGGCACAGTGTCCTGTGTGAGGTATGTACCTAGAAAGCAATGTTTCAACCATAGGATGCAATCTACTTAAAGATTGAGAAGTCAAGGTCAAGGTAGCCCAGCCCCCTTGCTGCTGCCAACCATGCAGACAGGCCAGGGCTTAGCAGACACTTCTAAAGCAGTGGCAGTGTCCACCTTGTGCCCCTCTCTTGCACACCACACCCTGAGACAGTCAGAAGCTCCCACACCCTGCAGGGAGAGCAGGTACAGGGGGAATGCCAGGCAGGATCAAACTGGCGTCAAACCTGCTGCTCCCCAATCCAAGGAGCAATCTGGGCTGGTTAGTAACCCCCAGAGCCTCCACTTCCCGCCCCAGCAGGGTCCCCATGCCCAGGGCACTCCCACGATATAAGTCAGACTGTGCACAGCCATAGCTCCTTGCAGACTATGACGCATTCTCACATCCACAAGTTCTCTCTCTCCTTTTTTTTTTTTTTTTTTTTTTGAGACAGTATCTCACTCTGTTGCCCTGGCTGGAGTGCAGTGGTCTGATCATGGCTCACTGCAGGCTTGACTCCCTGAGCTCAAGTGATCCTCCCATCTCAGCCTGCCTAGTAGCTGGGAGCATAGGCATGCACTGCCATGCCTGGCTTTTTTGTGTGTGTGTGTGTATTTTTGTATTTTTAGTAGAGACAGGGTCTTGCTACAGTGCCCAGGCTAGTTTCCAACTCCTGACCTTGACTGATCTGCCTGTCTTGGCCTCCCAAAGTGCTGAGATTACAGGCGTGAGCCACCGTGCCGGGCTGCCATCAGCTCTCTCAATGCTCCCCAAAAAAGCATAGAACAAAACAAGAGTGCTGGGCCATGGTCATTTTGCTGAACGGACACATGGCAAGTGAATGAATGAATGAATGAGGATGAAGCTCTGTAAGTGACTTGTCCAATATCACAGACCCGGGCCTGATTTCCCTGCTGTGCCCACCCTCAGCAGGTGCCCTCAGACCCCGGAGATTCTGAAGGACAGGTCAGGGAGACTAAGCCGTTTGCCATGTCCTGTTGGCTGGGTTTGGCTTTCCCGGGAACCACAGGAGGAAGAGCAGAGTGACAGTCCCAAAACAAGTTATTTGGACAGGATGGTGCAGGGGGCCAGGAGTCCAGCCTCCTTGCTGGGCACTGCCGTTCCTGCTCCAGTCTGTTCTTTTTTTTTTGAGATGGAGGCTTGCTGTGTTGCCCAGGCTGGAGTGCAGCTGCACCCTCTCGGCTTACTGCAACCTCTGCCTCCCAAGTTCAGGCAATTCTCCTGCCTCAACCTCCTGAGTAGCTGGGATTACAGGTGCCCGTCACCATGTGTTTTTTAGTAGAGATGGGGTTTCACCATGTTGCCCAGGCTGGTCTCAAACTCCTGACCTCAGGTGATCTGCCTACCTTGGCCTCCCGAAGTGCTGGGATTACAGGTGTGAGCCACTGCACCCGGCCCCTGCTCCACTCTTGCCCCCTCCGATCCCATCCCCACCAAGCAGCAGGTGCGATGTCCTTAACCCAGGAATCTGTCACGTGGCTGCAGCTTCCACAGCTACCTCGACTCTTACAGCAAAGACCCAGCTCCATCCCAGACCCCTGGCCCTGTGGGGTCACCCAGGTCAGCCTCTGGGGTGTGAGCTTTCCCTGGCTTCCCCCACTGCCCACTCAGCTTCCCTGCTCTTTTCAGTTTGTTTGTTTCTTTTTTTTTCTAGTCTTGCTCTGTCACCCAGGCTGGAGTGCAATGGCACTATCTCGGCTCGCTGCAATCTCCACCTCCCAGGTTCAAGTGATTCTCCTGCCTCAGCCTCTCGAGTAGCTCGGACTACAGGCACCCACCACCACACCTGGCTAATTTTTGTATTTTTAGTAGAGATGGGGTTTCACCGTATTGGTGAGGATGGTCTCAAACTCCTGACCTCAGGTGATCTACCTGCCTCGGCCTCCCAAAGTGCTGGGATTACATGTGTGAGCCACCGCGCCGGGCCTCTTCTCACAGTTTCTCTAGTCTCTCAGCCCACGGGTCTCTGCCTGGCACGATGCTGTGGCCCCACATCACTAGGCCAATGCCAGGCCATTCCCTGAGGTCTGCCCTCACACCATTCCTCGGGGCAGCGTCCCCACCAGGCCAGGTTCTGAGAGCACCACGGCACACTTGGCAGACTCTATAAGGAGACACTAATATCTGTGATCACTGGCCTCATGGTCTATCTCCTGTAAGCTGGAGATGGCTGGAGGGCAGGGACCACATCTGGCCACGCTCACCACCAGGTCACCCAGGGGAAGTTCTGTCCAGGGGAACCAGGCTAGCAAAGGCGTGGTGCCACATGTGATGGCATGGGCCTGTAGTCCCAGCTTCTTGGGAGGCTGAGGCAGGAGGATTGCTTGAGTCCAAGTTTGAGGCTGCCTTGAGCTACGACTGCACCACTGCACCCCATCCTGGGCAACAGAACAAGACCCTGTTTCAAAAAAAAAAAAAAAAAAAAAAAAAAAAAGCAGAGCCCTCACCCTGGCCAGGGCAGAGATGGACACAGCTCAGTGGGCAGGCACTTGTCACTTGTCACTTCAGACAAGTTATTAAACTTTCCTGAGGCTGGGCTCGGTGGCTCACTCCTGTAATCCCACCACTTTGGGAGGCCGAGATGGGCAGGTCAAGAGATCAAGACTATCCTGGCCAACATGGTGAAACCTCACCTCTACTAAAAATACAAAAAATTATCTGGGCATGGTGGGATATGGCTGTAGTCCCAGCTACTCGGGAGGCTGAGGCAGGAGGATTGCTTGAATCTGGGAGGCAGAGGTTGCAGTAAGCCAAGATCGCGCCACTGCGCTCCAGCCTGGCGACAGAGCGAGACTAGAAAACAAAACAAAACAAAACAAAAATAAAACCTCCCTGAGCCTCAGATTCCCCATCCATAAAGTGAGGATGATAAAACCACATCACAGCACTGGCTTGAGGATTCAACAGGGCCATGTGTATAAACATTTCGTCTCGCTCCCCTGCCCACAACCCCAAAGGCTCTTTCCAGAAACCTCCAGGAGAAACCTTTGCCAGGTTCTCAGAGCAGGGAGGGAGGACCCTAGGCAGTAATACCCTTTGGGGGTCCCTGCCCTGGGTCCCCAAACCCCCTGCCCTTCTCCACTCAGCTTTGGAGCTCCAAGCCTGTGCTCCCCACCTTGGGTTGCAGTGACCTCCCACCTTCCCCCAGGAAGCCTTGCAGAATAGACACAGGGACCCCTGCCCTGCTGACAGCTCCTCACACCCCGGGCCCAGAAGGCGCCATCAGGGACTTCCCTGCACCCTGGAGTCTCTTCCCAATGCTGTGGACCCAGGCGTAGGGTTAGCCCAAGGCCACCACAGCCTGGTTGGATAGCAAGACACAGCCCTGTCCCGTCCACCTGACTACCACCAACCCAGGTCACTGCTGTATTCATACTCTAGAAGACTTGGGGGTCACTGACCCCTTTCCAACCTGGCCCTAACAGCTGGGACTAGTGGAGAAGAGGGGCCCCTGGCAGGAAGCTGTCAGCTCCAGTAACCCAATTCTCTCAACTTCAACAACACTGATCACTCGGGTTGTAGCTGATAAGGTGTCTGCACCTCCTGGCCCTGGGCAAGGAGTTACTATCATTATTATTATTATTGTTTTTTTGAGACTGAGTCTCATTCTGTCACCCAGGCTGGAGTGCAGTGGTGTGATCTCAGCTCACTGCAATCTCTCCCTCCTGGGTTCAAGTGATTCTCCTGCCTCAGCTTCCCAAGTAGCTGGGACTACAGGTGCATGCCATCACAGCTGACTAATGTTTATATTTTTAGTAGAGGTGGTGTTTCGCCATGTTGGCCAGGCTGGTCTCAAAATCCTGACCTCAGGTGATCTGCCCGCCTTGGTCTCCCAAAGTGCTGGGATTACAGGCGTGAGCCACTATGCCCGGCCTTATTATTATTATTATTGAAATAGGGTCTGGCTCTGTCACCCAGGCTAGAGTGCAGTGGCATCACTTTGGCTCACTGCAACCTCTAACTCCCAGGATCAAGCCATCCTCCCACCATAGCCTCCTGAGTAGCTGGGAGTACAGGGCCAAGCACTATGCCCGGCTAATGTTTTTTGTATTTTTTTGTAGAGACAGGGTCTCACTATGTTGCCCAGGCTGGTCTTGAACTCCTGGGCTCAAGTGATCCTCCCACCTCAGCCTCCCAAAGTGCTGGGATTACAAGCATGAACCACTGTGCCTGGCCAGGACCAGGGGGTCTTGAGAACATCCAGTTCCCAGCCTTTTCTAGTACATGCCTGGCACGTGCATGTGGATGAGTTGGATCAGTAGATAATATCAATAATGACCAAAATGTATGCGGTACGTAGTATTAGGCACTGTCTAAAATGAGTGATACATTTTAATGCATCTCCAACTATGACTGAAGTACGATTAAAATTCCCATTTTGGTGGGGCATGGTGGCTCACACCTGTAATCCCAGCACTTTGGGAGGCCAAGACGGGTGGATCACCTGAGGTTGGGAGTTCGAGACCAGCCTGGACAACATGGTGAAACCCCGTCTCTACTAAAAATACAAAAATTAGCTGGGCATGGTGGCCCATGCCTGTAATCCCAGTTACTTGGGAGGCTGAGGCAGGAGAATCGCTTGAACCCAGGAGGTGGAGGTTGCAGTGGGCTGAAATCACGCCACTGTACTCCAGCCTGGGTTACAAGAGCAAAACTCCATCTCAAAAAAAAAAAAAAAGAAAAAAGAATCCCATTTTACCGATAGAAAGAGTGAGGCCCAGAAAGTTTGACACTTGCCCAGGGTCACACAGCAACAGTCTCCTGTCTTGTCACTCTGTATGGTCCTGATGAGGAATGGGTGTCCCAGGCTGGACCCTGTCTGAGACCCCTTTGAGTCCCCACCCTGCCCAGCGCCAAGTGAGGCGGAGCAGGGGAGGGAAGGGAGGCTGGGCCCAGAGCCCAGTACTGCCCGCACTCACCAGCACACGGTCTCCCAGGCGCAGGTCCTTGTCGCCGCGCTTCACAGAGCCGCTGTCCGAGAGGTTGGAGCCCGACTCGTTGCCCGTCTTCACGGAGCTGTTGAGGACGCTCTCCCGCAGGGGGATGACGCGGCTGGTCAGCGGGGGTGTGGCCGTGCCCGAATGCAATGACAGGTTCTGGGCAGTCAGTGACTCCACGGAGTGGGCATCACTCCCCGAGCCCTCGGCCGTGGGCTGCCGGGTCAGCTTGGAGGGCCGCGTGAAGATACCCTGGAGGGCCGGGCACTCGAAGTAGCGGACACCGCCCACCGCGCCATCGTTCTTGCCCACCGGGTCGTCCAGGACCACGCCGGCCCACTGGCCCGGTGCGAACTGCGTCTCGCCCAGGTACTGCACCACGCCTGGCTTCACGCCATTCACCCACACCCGCTCGCCCACCACAAAGTCCCCCAGGAAGTCATCCCCCACTTCCGCCGCCTTGGGGCCCGGCTTCTCGGGGGCGGCAGCTGCGGCCGGGGAGGACGAGGGTCCGGACGACTGCTTGTGCAGGGGGGAGCCTGCAGAGAAGGAGAGGGAGAGGGAAAGAGGTGGCTGTTAGGGCTGGCGTGGAACTGGCCGCTGGATGGCCCCAGGTGCACAGAGTCTAGGGTTGGGAGGTGGCTGATTTGTATTTTTGAGGAGAGATGGGGTTTCACCATGTCGGCCAGGCTGGTCTCAAACTCCTGACCTCAAGTAATCCGCCTGCCTTGGCTTCCCAAAGTGCTGGGATTATAGGCGTGAGGCACCACACCTAACCCTTATTTATTTGTTTTTTGAGACAGGGTCTTGTTCTGTCACCTAGACTAGAGTGCATTGGCGAGATCATGGCTCACTGCAGCCTTGACTTTCTGGGCTCCAGTGATGCTCCCACCTCAGCCTCCTGAGTAGCTGAAATCACAGACACCTGCCACTACACTGGGCTAATTTTTGTATTTTTTGTAGAGATCAGGTCTTGCCATGGAAACTGAGGCAGGAATGGTTGGCTGTGTGGTCTTGGGCAGGTCCTCCTCAGGTCTCCCCCTACTCTTCCAGCCCTCCAGAACGTCCCCAGGAAAGTATGCCCTCAGAAGCAATGTTTAGGCTGGGCGCAGTGGCTCATGCCTGTAATCCCAGCACTTTGGGAGGCCGAGGCAGGCAGATCGCCTGAGATCAGGAGTTCCAGACCAGCCTGACCAATATGGTGAAACCCCATCTCCACTAAAAATAAAATAATTAGCCGGTTGTGGTGGCGGGCGCCTGTAATCCCAGCTACTCAGGAGGCTGAGGTGGGAGGATCGCTTGAACCTGGGAGGTGGAGGTTGCAGTGAGCTGAAATCATACCACTGCACTCCAGCCTGGGGGAAAGAGAAAAGACTTCATCTCAAAAACAAAAACAAAAACAAAAAAAAAACCAAAGCAAAACAAACACAGAAGCAATGGCTTTCCACTTCTCAAGGAAACTGTAAGTCCCGGGCCAGGGATGAACCCATTCTCAAGGATTATAAGCCACCTCCCCACTGGGTGGGCTCAGGCCCTCAGCTGTTGACCTGAGACTCCCTGTGGCCCCTATGTGTGACCCAGGTGTTGTGCAAGTGGTCCCCGAGAGCCCCATCCTCGCCCTCAGACAGTTACAGGGCACACACAAGACTCCCAGCCTATTTCCTAATAGAGGGACACAGCCACAGACTTCTTGCATAAAGATGTCCCCTTCCGTCTCTCTTGGGACAGGAAAGAAAACCCTCCTAACTCTCCCCCGGGCGCTCCCCTCTCCCCCCTCCAAGCTGCAGCCCAGCCTAAGGCCTCAGGGTCCACAGACCCAGGAAGGTGGAAAGCTGGCTAGGTTCGGTGGCTCATGCCTGTAATCCCAGCATTTTGAGAGGCTGAGGCAGGCGTATCACCTGAAGTCAGGAGCTCAAGACCAGCCTGGCCAACATGGTGAAACTCCGTCTCTACTGAAAACACAAAAAAATTAGTGGAACGTAGTGGTGGGTGCCTATAATCCCGGCTACTCAGGAGGCTGAGACAGGAGAACCGCCTGAACCCGGGAGGCAGAGGTTGCAGTGAGCTGAGACAGCACCACTGACTCCAGCCTGGGTGACAAAGCAAGATTCCATCTCAAAAACACAAACAAACAAACAACCATAGTAATCACAGGCTTGCATGAGGCTCCGTGCCAAGAGCTTAAGATACGATAGCTCATCTGATCCCTAGCGGCCCCCATTTCACAGATGAGAAAACTGAGGCTCAGAGATACAAGGTGCTTCACCTGAGCTCCCAGACAATAGGCAGCAGAGGTGATTTGGTTTGGCTGTGTCCCCACCCAAATCTCATCTTGAATTGAAGCTTCCATAATTCCCACGTTTTGGGAGGTACACAGTGGGAGCTGAATGAATCATGGGGGTAGTTTTCCCCATACTGGTGTCCTGGTAGTGAATAAGTCTCACAAGATCTGGTGATTTTATAAGAGGTTTCCCCTTCTGCTTGGCTCTCATTCTCTCTTGTCTGCTGCCATGTAAGACGTGCCTTTTGCTTTCTGCCACTATTGTGAGGCCTCCCCGGCCATATGGAACTGTGAGTCCATTAAACTTCTTTTCCTTTATAAATTACCCAGTCTCATGCCAAGCACAGTGGCTCATGCCTATAATCCCAGCACTTTGGGAGGCCGAGGTGGGCAGATCACTTGAGGTCAGGAGTTTGAGACCAGCCTGGCCAACATGGGGAAACCCCATCTCTACTGAAAATACAAAAATTAGCAGGGAGTGGTGGCATATGCCTGTAGTCCCAGCTACTTGGGAGGCTGAGGCAGGAGAATGGCTTGAACCCAGGAGGCAGAGGTTACAGTGAGCAGAGATGGCACCACTGCACTCCAGCCTGGGTGATAGAGCAAGACCCTATCTCAAGAAAAGAAATGAAAAGAAGGCCGGGCGCGGTGGCTCAAGCCTGTAATCCCAGCACTTTGGGAGGCCGAGACGGGTGGATCACGAGGTCAGGAGATCG
>NC_045441.1:13642639-13657313 GCF_002776525.5 Piliocolobus tephrosceles | reverse complement strand
AAAAAAAAAAAAAAAAGAAATGAAAAGAAAAGAGAAAGAAAATAAAATAAAATAATCCAGGCACAGTGGTTTACAACTGTAATCTCAGCACTTTGGGAGGTCAAGGCAGGCAGATAACTTGAGTCCAGGAGTTCAAGACCAGCCTGGGCAACATAGCAAGACTTCTATCTCTTAAAAATAAATAAATTAATTAAATAAGCTGGGTGCAGTGGTACAGCCTCTAATCCCAGCTACTTGGGAAGCTGAGACAGGAGGATGACTTGAGCCTAGGAGGTCAAGACCAGTGTGGGCAACATAGCAAGACCCTGTCTCTATTAAAAAACAAATATAATATATAACAAAATAAAATAATTAAAATAGCAGCTACATTTATGAAGTGCCAACTGCATGTTCCTCAATGGACAGGGCACTTTTTTTTTTTTTTTGAGACGGAGTCTCGCTCTGTTGCCTAGGCTGGAGTACACTGGCACAATCTCAGCTCACTCCAACCTCCGCACCCCGAGTACAAGTGATTCTCCTGCCTCAGCCTGTCAAGTAGCTGGGATTACAGGCATGCGCCACCATGCCAGGCTATTCATTATAAGAATACATCATATTTTTACCTTGCAGATTTGGAAACAGGGTAAGGTCATCCAGGCCGAGTAGGACACCCAGCTGGTCTGGCTTCAGAACCCTCCTTCTTTTGATTTTTTGAGACGAGAGTCTCACTCTGTTGCCCAGGCTGGAGTCCCCAGGTTGGAGTGCAATGGCGCAATCTCTGATCACCGCAACCTTCGCCTCTCAGGTTCGAGAAATTCTCATTCCTCAGCCTCCTGTGTAGCCAGGATTATAGGTGTGTACCAGCAGGCCAGGTTATTTTTATTTTATTTTTTTTGTATTTTATTGGAAATAGGGTTTTGCCATGTTGGCCAGGCTGGTCTCAAACTCCTGGACTCAAGCGATCCTCCTGCCTTGGCCTCCCACAGTGCTGGGATTATAGGCGTGAGCTACCACGCCGGGCCAGAACCATTTGTCTTGACCACACGCACAGTGGGTGCCTGGCAGGCGCCAGCTCCTACCCCATATCCATTTCTAGGGCACTTTCCTATGCAGAGAGAGAGCTCTGTGACCTCTGCTAACTGAACAGAACCGCTGTAGCCCAGCTAAGGTCTGTTTCTACCTGCCCTCCGTGCTTAGAGCCCAGAGAAGGGTCCCCAGGTCGAAGGTGACCCAGCATGGCTATTCTTGGTGAGAAGCTGCCTGCTCAGCTGTCCTTGTCCCCAGCTGTCCCGGCCCAGGCGGACCCTCAGGTAATCTCTCCCCAACTCCCTCCCCTCCCAGGGGTCACAGGCCCAGGGTCCAGCTGTTTCAACAGCTGCAAAAATCCAAGCCACGAGCCCATGGCAACTGCACGTGGTACTTCGCTTCATTCTTTCTCTCAGTAGTGGGACCCTCAGCTGCCCCCAAATCACAGGGACAAAACCCTCATCAAATTCCATGCATGCTGAGACATTTTCAGTTTCCTGCAGTTGGGAAACCATGGGAAATTCCCTGTCTCTCCAGGGAGTCATCAGTGACACACTGGCTTGGCCAGGACGAGCCAAGTCTGTGCCTTCCCAGATGGGTGCCTCAGTTTCCTCATGACATAACAAAGGACTAGGTCAGAAATAGCTAAGGTCCTTCCCAACACTGACATTCTCCATGTCCTAAGACTCCTCCCAGGGAAGCCGATGTATATACAATGGAGTTTTTGAAACCCGGTTAACAGGTGCTTCCTCGGTCCATACCCTCACAGGCCAGTCAAAGGCAAGCTGTTTGGGAGCTCCCTATGGGCACAGCCTGGGCCTCACTGCCCTCCAAGTTCCCCAGCAAACCCCCATGAAGGCAAAAAGCCGCTACTGACTTCCAGCTGGGCCCAGCAGCACAGACTTAAACCTCACATGAGGCTGGGCGCCATGGCTCACGCCTGTAATCCCAGCACTTTGGGAGGCTGAGACAGGAGGATCGCTTGAGGCCAGGAGTTTGAGACCAGCCTGGGTAACACAGTGAGACCCTGTCTCTACAAAAAACATAAAAATTAGCCAGACATGGTGGCTCCCTCCTGTAGTCCCAGCTACTTGAGAGGCTGAGGCAGGAGGATTGCTTGAGCCCAGGGAGTGGAAGCTTCAGTGAGCCATGATTGTACCACTGCACTCCAGCCTGGGAGACAGAGTGAGGCCTCATCTCTAAAATAAGTAAAATAGGCCAGGCACGGTGGCTCATGCCTGTAATCCTATCACTTTGGTCACTTTGGGAGGCCAAGGTGGATGGATCACTTGAGATCGGGAGTTCAAGAGCAGCCTGGACAACATGGTGAAACCCCGTCTCTACTAAAAATACCATAATTTGCTGGGTGTGGTGGTGGGTGTCTATGATCCAAGCTACTTGGGAGGCTGAGGCAGGAGAATAGCTTGAACCCGGGAGGTGGAGGTTTCAGTGAGCCGAGATCGTGCCACTGCATTCCAGCCTGGGCGGCAGAGTGAGACTGTCTCCAAAAAAAAAAAAAAATTTAAATTAACCTCCTCCATGCAGTTGATTTATTCCCTAGATAGAGATTCCTGCCCAGATAAGAGCCACAGAGGAATTTACTGCAAGTTTCAAGTTCAAAGCATGACAAGGGCCTAAGGACATGGTGCAGGTGGCTGCAGCTGGTGGTGTGGTCCTGCAGCTGGTGGGGATAACCAGGGCGCCCAGATGACGCATTCTCCCCTCCGCCTGCAACGACGCGGGTCCTGCCCTGCCTGGGGATGGGGGGACTGGCCTTCTCCATACCTGCTCAATGTTATCAGGAGGGACCCCACTTCCTGAGGACCTACTAGGTGCCAGACCCTCTGTCAGACCCTGTGGACAACAGGCATGGCCAAACAGGGCCTGGCAAGGGGGTGGAGTGGGGGTGCCAGCAGCTACAATTCGGCCTCCCAATGTGCTGGGATTACAGGTGTGAGCCATGGTGCCCAGCCAGCAATCTAGTATGTTTTAAAAGTAAAACTAAAATAAGGAATGCGCTCTTTAGCCTATTTCCCAAGGAAATAATTTAGAAAGGGAAAAAACTGACTCACTATCTTGACCTTCACAGAAATAAAAAACTGAATCTAAGTGCCTCCAAACCGAGGAGCAGTTACATAAATGATGGTCACGTCATTCAGATTATTAAGCAACCTTTAAAACATTATTTGTCCAGGTTATGTGGGACAGTGTTTATGATGTGATTCTTGGTGACACAGCAGAGTTCAAGAGCTTTCCCACATCCAGCACAGGGCATGGTGGCCTGGGGGTGGGGGAAGAAGAATAGGGAACAACAAAATATGAATCAGTTAAGAAACACCGGCTGGGCGTTGTGGCTCACACCTGTAATCCCAGCACTTTGGGAGGCCGAGGCAGGCGGATCACCTGAGGTCAGGAGTTCGAGACCAGCCTGGCCAACATGGCGAAACCCCGTCTTTACTAAAAATACAAAAATTAGCAAGGCATGGTGGCACATGCCTATAATCCCAGCTACTCGGAAGGCTGAGGAAGGAGAATTGCTTGAACCCGGGAGGTGGAGGTTGCAGTGAGCCAAGATTGTGTCACTGCACTCCAGCCTGGGTGATGGGAGCAAGACGCCATCTCAAAAAAAAGAAAAGAAAAGAAACACCAAGAGGAAGCTAGGCACGGTGGCTCAAGCTATAGTCCCAGCTACTCAGGAGGCTGAGGCAGGAGGATCGCTTGAGGCCAGGAGTTCAAGACCAGCCTGGGCAACATAGAGAGATCTCATCTCTACAAAAAAAGTAAAAATAATAGAAAATAAAAAATAGCCAGGTGCAGTGGCTCACATCTGTAATTGCAGTACTTTGGGAGGCCAAGGCAGGCAGATGGCTTGAGGTCAGGAGTTCGAGACCAGCCTGGCCAACATGGTGAAATCCTGTCTCCACTAAAAACACAAAAATTAGTCAGTGCAGTGGCGCACACTTATAATCCCAGTTACTTGGGAGGCAAGGCAGGAGAATTGCTTGAACCCAGGCAGCGGAGGTTGCAGTGAGCTGAGATCGTGCCATTGCACTCCAGCCTGGGTCACAGAGCGAGACTCTGTCTCAAATAATAAATAAATAAATAAATAAATAAATAAATAAATAAATAAATAAATAAATAAATTAAATAACCGAGAGGGACCTTGCAGGGACCGACAGACAATGTTGACATGTCATGAAGTGAGATGTGTGATGAACTCAGCCCTCTGCCCCAGTGGTTTGGCGGCAGATAAAAAAGCATCCTCTGCTAGGACCTGGTCCCTCCCTAAATGTTCCACAGAACATAGCTTCACAGTGTGTTCCTAGGTATTATGAAAACAAACAACGATTTAACCTCCAAGTTCAAATAAGCTTGAGAAACAGCAACTTCAACAAAGTGAAGGCTACTTGTCTGCAGGACTTTTCAGAGCCTTTGATGTGCCAATGAGCAGCACTGTGACCGCAAAGGAGGGGCTATAATAAGGTGACCACACGATTTAACATTCAAACCCGGGTGCTTGTGGGAGTGAGAGGTGCTCTTAATATAGCATCACGCTGGTCAGGTGCGGGGGCTCATGTCTGTTATCTCAGCACTCTGGGAGGCCGAGGTGGGAGGATCACTTGAGCTCAGGAGGCAACAAAATAATACAATAATGGCCCGGCGCGGTGGCTCACGCCTGTAATCCCAACACTTTGGGAGGCTGAGGCGGGCAGATCGATCACGAGGTTAGGAGATCGACACCATCGAGACCATCCTGGCTAAAATGGTGAAACCTCGTTTCTACTAAAAAAAAAAAAATACAAAAAAAAATTAGCCAGGCATGATGGCGGGTGCCTGTAGTCCCAGCTACTCGGGAGGCTGAGACAGGAGAATGGCGGGAACCCGGGAGGCAGAGCTTGCAGTGAGCCGAGATCGCACCACTGTACTCCAGCCTGGGCGAAAGAGTGAGACTCCGTCTCAAAAATAGTAATAATAATAATAATAATAAAGACAAAAATTAGCAGGGCATAGTGGTGCGCACATGTAGTCCCAGCTACTTGTGAGGCTGAGAGAGGAGTTGGAGGCTGCAGTGAGCCATGATCGCACCACTGCACTCCAGCCTAGGTGACAGAGTGAGACCCTCTCAAAAGAAATAAAAGAAAAAAGGCATTATACCAGCACCACAGGCATCAAGCGGGCTGTTTCAGGCAAAGCTCCGTCCTTCTGCCTTGAGTATAGCTCTTTACTCTTGGGATCACCTAAGGAAGTCCTCCTGCCCGTCCACAGCAACTCCACACCCCCTCATCTGCAGCCACCTCAAGGGGCCCACTGCGTCTCTCTCCCTCCCAACCCCATGGGGCTCTGTTCCCCCTTGGTTTGCATAACCTGCCTCCCAGGCTAACCGGGGTGCGTGTCTGCACACCCCCAGAACATCAGCCCCAGGAGGTGGACTCACACCAACTCCCCTCTCATTCCCTGGAACCCCTGGGCTGAAATGCAGACGGGCCACACCTGACTCCCGCTTCCTGGTGGCTGCAAAGGAACATGCATCAATGCCCCGAAAATCTCAAATGGCTTTCTCTCCTGAGCCCCCTCTTCTCTCCAGAAGGTGTTCAAAGGAAGAGGTTACGAGGGAAGGAATGGGGTCTCCATAGCATTCCTTGAGGGAGCCACTTTCCCTCCAGCAGCCCCCGCATTGGGTCCACCCCAACCTACTTCTACCCCTCAGTCCATGCCTCCTCCAGGGAGGACTGAGTCTACATCCCCCAGCCCACCCTGACCTGGGAGGGGTCCATCTGAAGCTCACCTCTCTCCCGTGGTCACCCCAGGCCCAGCCTCTGCAGCATCCAGCCCTAAAGAAGGGATCCTCCCTCCACCAGCCCATACCGTCCTGAATCCCAGGCTCTACTCGGCATTCTTCCTGAACCAAATGGAACTCCAAACCCCGCTTCTGGGCCCCCTCCTCCCAAACCAGCAGAGCACAGTCCCTGCCCAGCACAGGAGGCTGGGGAACCCAGGGCAAGAGCGACCCGGGTGTCTTACCCTGGAAAGAACAGAGCCAGCTCCCCATGGAGAAGCCTGTGGCCAGGCCACCGGGCAGGCAGGCAGGTGCTGGCAGCCGGGCCCCCGCCCCATCAGATCGATCCTGGACCACGTCAGGGGCATTAGAAGGCAGCCCTGCCCCCACCCCCACCAGCCACAGAAGAGCGGGTTTGGCTTCCCCGTCCTGATGCCATTAAAAAAAGTTTAGGATGTGGTCAGTGGAGAGCTGAGAAGCTGCCCTTGAAGGGACGAATTTGCTCAACATCTCAGACAAGTCACTTAAAATGGGGACAATCCTACCTGCTCTCTTGGGGCTGGGGAGGCTCCTAGAAATGTACAGAAAGGAAAGAGAAAGGCACCATCCTCTGTGGGGGGTGGGGGCCCCAACTCAGACACTTCAGGCTGGTGCCAAGATCTGGAACACACACAGGGTACAGGGACATTGAGCTCAGTGCGCTAGAACCACAAGGCTGACCGGGTAAAGTGGCTCACGCCTGCAATCCCAGCACTTTGGGAGGCCGAGGCGGGTGGATCACTTGAGGTCAGGAGTTCAAGACCAGCCTGGCCAAGATGGTGAAACCCCAACTCTACTAAAAATACAAAAATTAGCCAAGTGTGGTGGCACATGCTTGTAACCCCAGCTACTTGGGAGGCTGAGGCAGAAGAATTGCTTGAACTTGGGAAGTGGAGGTTGCGGTGAGCTGAGATTATACCACTGCACTCCAGCCTGGGCAACAGAGCGAGACTGTCTCAAAAAACAAAACAAACTTTGAAGAACTGCCAGACTTTCCTGAAGCAGCTGTACCATTTTACATTCCCACCAGCAATACACGAGAGTTTCTTGAACCCAGGAGGTGGAGGTTGCAGTGAGCTGAGAAAGCGCTGCTGCACTCCAGCCTGGGTGACAGAGTGAAACTCCATCTCAAAAACAAAAATAGGCCAGGCATGGTGGCTCACGTTTGTAGTCCCAGCACTTTGGGAGGCTGAGGCGGGCAGATCACAAGGTAAGGAGTTCAAGACCAGCCTCACCAATATGGTGAAACACCATCTCTACTAAAAAATACAAAAATTAGCCAAGCATGGTGGTGTGTGCCTGTAATCACAGCTACTCGGGAGGATGAAGCAAGCGAATTGCTGGAACCCGGGAGGCGGAGGTTGCAGTGAGCTGAGATCGTGCCACTGCACTCCAGCCTGGGCGACAGAGCGAGACTCTGTCTCAAAAAAAAAAAAAAAAAAAAAATGCCCTGGGCCCAGTCCTGTGTGCGTCCTGGAGGGGCAGCTGAGGATAGCAAATAGGAGGTGGGCCTTGCCTCACATAGCCCAGCTCCCTGTCTGAGGGTGGGTGATACTCCCACACACACTTGTCCTCAATCTCCAGGGTCTCCAGCATGAGGCAAGTCCACAGGTACGTTAGGGGACAGTTGTGACCAACCTAATGGGAACAGATAGCTCCTCCTCCATCCACATGTCCGGGGCATGAGCCAAGTGTGTGGGGCTGGGACTGGATTCGGTCCCCCAGGCACCCCACCCCTGGGGAGGCAGCAGGAGCTCAGTCTGACATGAGTCTCAGCTCTCGCCCTGTAACCCTGGGCAATGCAGCTGAGACTCCAAGCCTCAGTGGGCTCATCTTTATTTTTATTTTATTTGAGACAGAGTCTTCCTTTGTTGCCCAGGCTGGAGTGCAATGGCATGATCTTGGCTCACTTCAATCTCCGCCTTCCAGGTTCAAGCCATTCTCCTGCCTCAGCCTCCCAGGTAGCTGGGATTACAGACGTGCGCCACCACACCCGGCTAAGTTTTGTTATTTTTAGTAGAGACGAGGTTTCACCATGTTGGCCAGGCTGGTCTCGAACTCCTGACCTCAAGTGATCTGCCCTCCTCAGCCTCCCAAAGTGCTGGGATTACAGGCATGAGCCACCATACCCAGCCAATGGTCTCATCTTTAAAATGAAGATAGTGGCACACAGTTGGCCCCTGTATTCATCAGTCCCACCAGTCCTCACCTAGGACCCAGGTCACTGCAGCCCAGCACCCCACATTTTTTTTTTTTGAGAAGTCTCACTCTGTTGCCCAGGCTAAAGTACAATGGCGTGATCTAAGCTCACTGCAACTTCCACCTCCCTGGTTCAAGCAGTTCTCCTGCCTCAGCCTCCCTAGTAGCTGGGATTATAGGTGTGCGCCACCATGCCCAGCTAATTTTTGTATTTTTAGTAGAGACGAGCATTCACCATGTTGGCCAGGCTGGTCTTGAACTCCTGACCTCAAGTGATTCACCCATGTCGGCCTCTCAAAGTGCTGGGATTACAGGCGTGAGCCACCATGCCGGGCCCTCAGGGCCTCTGCAGCCTCTGTTCCCTCTGCTTAGATGTTTTTCCCTGAATGGCAGCCGGGGCGACTCCTGCTTACCACTTGAATCCTTGCTCCGGTGTCACCCGACCGCCTCGTCTGCAGCAGCCTCCAGGTGTGCTCGATCACACCTGGCCTGGCTGTCCCTCGCCATGCTGTTCCACCCAGGACTTTGCCCCCAGGTGGATCCCAAACCGCCCTCCTGCCCACCTGCTCTGACCACCTCTCGCTTGTAGCCCTGTGCCACCTCCTAGTGTGAGAGACCCACTCAAAAGTCCCTCTCAAATGCTGCTCCCTGTGTGGCACAGTTCTGAGGACACAGGCCCTCCCCTCTCCATTGGGTGGGCAGCAAGGGAGCCGGTCCAGGCCCCGTCCCTTGGCCAGATCCTCTGCTGGAGGCTGAGCTCATGTTTTGGGAGACAGCCACAGCCCTGTTCCCATAGCAGACTCCAGTGTGCTCCCCTCCCTACAAACCACCGCCAGGCCCCGGCCTTTGCCACACGCCTCTGCCACACGCATCTCGAGCTGCCCACTGCCCAGGGTCCCAGCCTCTGATGGGTATGGCCACCTCCAGCCCCTTGGAGAACAGATAGCCAGTTGCACGGGTGGGTGAGGGAGCCCGATGGGCCAACAGGACTGGGGGGACTGTCCTTTCCTCGCTCTTCCACCTGTCACTCTTCCCAGAGGCTTTTTTTTTTTTTTTTCTCTAGAGATCCTGGAACAGGAACAAAAGCAGCCCCGGGCAGCAGAATTCTCCCTTTCTCTCTGCTAGGGTTTGGTTGCCTCAGCCAACTCGGTTTTGCTCCAGGCTGGCCACCTCCTTCCCCAGCCTGGGAGTCTGGTTCTGCCCTGCAAAGGCAGCAGCCAGGGTGCAGTTGGGGGAGAGGACACCATCAAGCCCAGCCACAGCCTCTGCTGCCACCATCTCCAAGGTCAGGTACAAGGTGTGGCTCCCCAGTCAACTGGGGATTCTCGGAGGGACACTTTCTCCCTCTGGGACAGCTTTGAGGGTGGAGACCCCAGGTAGTCCTCGTCCCCATCCCCAGACCACCAGGCAATGTGACCAGGAAACAGGTGGCATGCCACACACCACACTACAGTCCGTTCCCTCCAGGGAACCATTCAAATGACAGCAGATGATATTGCAGTAGCACAGGGAGGTGCTTCCCACAGTATGCAATAAGACGAGAAAAAGTAGAATGCACGACTTAGCTGTTTAAAACAACAACCTGTGGCCGGGCACAGGGGCTCACACCTATAATCCCAGCACTTTGGGAGGCCGAGGCAGGAGGATCACCTGAGGCCAGGAGTTTGAGACCAGCCTGACCAACATGGCGAAACTCTGTCTCTACTAAAAATACAAAATTAGCCAGGCATGGTGGCAGGCGCCTGTAATCCCAGCTACTTGGGAGGCTGAGGCAGGAGAATCGCTTGAAACCAGGGGGCAGAGGTTGCAGAGATTGTGCCACTGCATTCCAGCCTGAGCAAAACAGCGAGATTCCATCTCAAAAAATAAAAATAAAAAAAAAATAAAACAACAACTTGTGTCATAGGAAAAAAGACTGGAAGGAAATAGAGTCATGTATCACTTACTGAGGGGGATACCAACTGAGAAATGCATCATTAGGCAATCTTTTTGGCCTGTGAACATCAGAGAGTGTACTGACACAAACCTATATGGTCTAGCCCACGGATCCTAGGCTACAAACCTGTTGAGCATGTTACAGTACTCAATGCTGAAGGCAATTGTAACACAAGGGAAGTGTTGGTACATCCGAACATAAGATATCTAGGCCGGGGCCAGGCGCGGTGGCTCACGCCTGTAATCCCAGCACTTTGGGAGGCCAAGGCAGGCAGATCACCTGAGGTCAGGAGTTGGAGACCAATCTGACCAACATAGTGAAACCCTGTCTCTACTAAAAATACAAAATTAGCTGGGTGTGGTGGTGAGCACCTGTAATCCCAGCTACTCAGGAGGCTGAGGCAGGAGAGTGGCTTGAGCCAGGGAGTCGAAGGTTACAGTGAGCCAAGATCGCGCCACTGCACTTCAGCCTGGCGACAGAGTGAGACTCCGTCTCAAAAAAACAAACAAAAACAACAACAACAACAAAGATAAACAATGGGTCAGGTGTAGTGGCTCACGCCTGTAATTCCAAAATTTTGGGAGGTCAAGGTGGGAGGATGGATTGCTTGAGACCAGGAGGTGGATCCTGGGCAATATAACGAGATCCTGTCTCCTGTCTTTGTTTTTTGAGAAAGAGTCTCATTCTGTTGCCCAGGCTGGAGTGCAGTGGTGTGGTCTCTGCTCACTGTAACCTCTGCCTCTCAGGTAGCTGGGATTACAGGCGTCCACCACCATGCCAGGCTAATTTTTTGTATCTTTAGTAGAGATGGGGTTTCACTATGTTGCCCAGGCTGGTCTTGAACTCCTGACCTCAGGTGATCCACCTGCCTTGGCCTCCCAAAGGGCTGGGATTACAGGCGTCCGCCACCATGCCAAGCTAAGTTTTTGTATTTTTAGTAGAGATGGGGTTTTGCTATGTTGCACAGGCTGGTCTTGAATTCCTGACCTCAGGTGATCCACCTGCCCTGGCCTCCCAAAGGTCTGAGATTACAGGCGTGAGTGCCTGGCCAAGATCCTGTCTCTTAAAAAGAAGATTAAAAAATGGAGGTCGGGCGTAGTGGCTCACGCCTGTAATCCCAGCACTTCAGGAGGCCGAGGCCAGTGGATCACTTGAGGTCAGGAGTTTGAAACCAGCCTTGCCAACATGGTGAAACCCCGTCTCTACTAAAAATGCAAAAATTGGCTGGTGTTGTGGCACACGCCTGTAGTCCCAGCTACTCAGGAGGCTGAGGCAGGAGAATCGCTGGAACCCAGGAGGTAGAGGTTGCAGTGAGCCAAGATTGCGCCACTGCACTCCAGCCCGAGTGACAGAGCGAGACTTATCTCAAATAATAATAGATAAATAAATAAATAAATAAATAAATAAATAAAATAAAGTAATTGCGCTGCAACATGACAATGGCTAAAACTCAAAAACTCAGGAACTGCCAATGTTGGCAACAGGAGATGCTCAGCTCTGCTAAAATCCTATGGGACCACAATAAACATGGCCCATCCTTAACGGAATCCTGGTTAGGCTGTGCAGTGATGAGGTTAAGTGGTAAGGGGGAGGGGAGAAGTTTAAAGGATAATGGACGTTTTTTTCTTTTATCACTTTCAAATTTTCCTGTAATGAGATGATGGATGGGTGAAAGGAAAAGAAATTAATCTTTAATGAGTTTTCTACCTGTAGGCAGTCTGTGTTCATTAACTCACTTGATCCCATTAGGGAGATGCTATTATCCCATTTGTGGCTCAGAGAGGTTAGGCCACTCTCCCAGGGTCACACAGCAGGAGCAGGGCTAGGAGGAGCATGAGAGCTGGATCACAGCCAGAATTTATGCCTCTCTAAATCTGGGAGGAACAAAGGGGAAAGTACCCAGAAGGTTCAATAAGACTCTCTCGCCGCATGCCATACCCCAGCCCCAGGGTTGGGCCAGGCGGGTGCCCTTCTCCAGCCATTAGACTACACAGCCCCACTCCTCACTGGACCAAGCTCAGCCCACTGGGTACCTTCGCCCATGCCCTTTCCCCACTGCCTGCAGGTCCTTCCTCCTCCTCTTCTCATTTTCAAACTCTACCCACTGCCCTGCCCCCATCCTCAAGGCTGAGCTCATTCAAGCTTCTTCCAGGAAGTCTTCCCTGATTGCCCACTCATGGTAATGAGCCCCCTCCACCCCCAGATAACCACAGCTTCCTCACTGGTATCCCCACCTGGCTCTTAACCCTACAACCCGTTCTCTGTACAGTGGCCCAAGGGTTGTTAACAAGGTCCCATCACTCTTCCATTGGTGTCCTCCAGCCATTCCCACCATCCTTTTTTTGTTTTTTGAGTCAGGGTCTCGCTCGCTCACCCAGGTTGGAGTGCAGTAGTGTGATCAAAACTCACGACAGCCTTGACCTCCTGGGCTCAAGCGGATCTCCTACTTCCTCCTGGGCTCAAGCGGATCTCCTACTTCAGGCTGCCAAGTAACTGGGACCACAGGTATGCACCACCGTGCCTAATTTTTTTTCAGTAGAGACGAGGTCTTGCTGTGTTGCTCAGGTTGGACTCAAACTCTACTGCTCAAGTGATCCTCCTGCCTCAGCCTCCCAAAGTGCTGGGATTACAGGCTTAAGTCACCGTGCCCGGTCCCCTCTGCTCTTTTTCCTTTTTCTTTTTTTGAGATGGAGTCTCACTCTGTCGCCCAGGCTGGAGTGCAGTGGCGCAATCTCAGTTCACTGCAACCTCCGCCTCCCAGGTTCAAGCGACTCTGCCTCAGCCTCCCGAGTAGCTGGGATTACAGGTAATTTCTGTATTTTTAGTAGAGACAGGGTTTCATCATGTTGGCCAGGCTGGTCTCCTAACCTCAAGTGATCCTCCTGCCTCAGCCTCCCAAAGAGCTGGGATTACAGGCTTGAGTCATTGTGCCCAACCTCCACCACTCGTAAAACAAACCCAAACCCTGTGTCCTTCAGGCCTGCCCCTGCTGTCCTCCCTAACCTCTTTTCACACTCTCCATCCAGACTTTTCTTCTTTCTCTCTCTCTCTTTTTTTTTTTTTAGGGTCTCACTCTGTCACTCAGGCTGGAGTGCAGTGGTGTGATCATGGCTCACTATAGTCTCCAACCCCTGGGCTCAAGTGATCCTCCCGCCTCAGCCTCCCGAGTACTTGGGACTACAGGCACACACTACCATGCTTGGCTAATTCAAACTTTTTTTTTTTTTTTTGGTAGAGATGGGGTCTCACTATGTTCCCCAGGCTGGTCGGGAACTCCTAGGCTCAAGTGATCCTCCGGCCTCAGCCTCCCAAAGTGCTGGGATTACAGGCATGAGCCACCATGCTGGCTATTTTATTTTATTTTATTTTATTTATTTTATTTTATTATTATTTTTGACAGTCTTGTCCTGTTGCCCAAGCTAGAGTACAGTGGCATGATCTCGGCTCACTGTAGCCTCCGCCTCCTGAGTCCAACCGATTCTCATGCCCCGACCTCCTATGTAGCTGAGATTACAGGCATGTGCCACCACATCCAGCTAATTTTTGTATTTTTAGCAGATACGGGGTTTCACCATGTTGGCCAGGCTGGTCTCGAACTCCTGGCATAGGTGATCCACCAGCCTTGACCTCCCAAAGTCCTGGGATTACAGGAATGAGCCACCGTCCCCGGCCTTTTTCTTTCTTAACAAACCAAATTCATTCCAGCCTCGGGGCCTTTGCATCACCCATTCCCTCCACATGGAACACCTCTTCCCCACCCTACCTCATCCCCCGAATTTTCTCGTCTGGCTTCTCATTGCTGGAGAGGATTTGCCATCCTGGAGGCAGAGCCTGGGCCTTCACAAGGCTGCACTGGGCAGGCCCTTCCCATGGGCTTCTGCCCACGGGCCTCACGCTGCAGCTTCCTCGCCCTTTCACGCTGTCCATTTGGCTCTGCCAGGGACCCGGTCCTGCCAACTGCCCATGACTTTGGCTCAAACCTTCCTTGACCCCCTTCCCTAGGACCCAGATTGTCCAGTCTGGCCCCGGCTGTGTTTGTCTCTCTAAACTTTGTGCCAATCAGATGAGATGGGCAGTGACCTATCCTGCTGGCTGGAGTGTCATCAAAGCCAGGCTTTGTGCACAAAGATGCTCATCACAGCATCATTTATCAAAGTGATAAGTAAGAAACAATCGTCATTTTTTTTTTTTAAATGGAGTTTCGCTCTTGTAGCCCAGGCTGGAGTGCAGTGGTGTGATCTCGGCACACTGCAACTTCCTCCTCTTGGGTTCAAGCAATTTTCCTGCCTCAGCCTCCAGAGTAGCTGGGACTACAGGTGCCCACTACCACGCTTGGCTAATTTTTGTATTTTTAGTGGAGACGGGGTTTCACCATGTTGGCCAGGCTGGTCTTGAACTCCTGACCTGAAGTGATCCTCCCACCTCAGCCTCCCTAAGTGCTGAGATTACAGGCATGAGCCTCCATGCCCAGCTCAATCACAATTTTTTAAACTGCAGAGAATGGATAAGAAATTGCTGCTAGTGGCCAGGCGCGGTGGCTCAAGCCTGTAATCTCGGCACTTTGGGAGGCCGAGACGGGCAGATCACGAGGTCAGGAGATCGAGACCATCCTGGCTAACATGGTGAAACCCCGTCTCTACTAAAAAAATACAAAAAAAACTAGCCGGGCGAGGTGGTGGGCGCCTGTAGTCCCAGCTACTCAGGAGGCTGAGGCAGGA
>NC_045441.1:13635435-13642539 GCF_002776525.5 Piliocolobus tephrosceles | reverse complement strand
AAAAAAAAAAAAAAGAAAAAAAAAAAAAAGAAATTGCTGCTAGTTCCTTCCATCATACTCATCTTGGTTTAAACCCTCCTGTAGCTCTCATTATTAGGATGAAAATGAAACTCCCCGCACACCTCCAAGTCACCCAGGTCCACCTGCATCGCAGCAGACTGCCCCAGCCACACCCACGCTCTCTCCCTCTTCGGTACTCACGACGCTCCTTTCTGCCTCTGAGCCTTTGCATGTGCTGTTCCCTCTACTTGGAATACCCTTCCCTTTTTTTTTAATTTTTGAGGCGGAATTTCGCTCTGTTGCCCAGGCTGGAGTACAATGGTGTGATCTCAGCTCAATGCAACCTCTGCCTCCCGGAGTCAAGTGATTCTCCTGTCTCAGCCTCCTGAGTAGCTGGGATTACAGGCACCTGCCACCACGCCTGGCTAATTTTTGTATTTTTAGTAGAGACGGGGTTTCACCAAGTTGGCCAGGCTGGTCTCAAGCTCCTGACCTCCAGTGATCCGCACACCTTGGCCTCCCAAAGTGCTGGGATTACAGGCGTGAGCCACCGTGCCCGGCCCTTTTCCTCTTCAGCTAGTGAATCAGCTATTCACCCTCCAGACCTCAGCTCCCCTCCCTGGGGAAGCCTCTGCCAACCTCAGACCCCATTACGGGAGCTCACGACACTCAGCATCTCCCATCAGATTGGTCAAGAGTGGCCTGTGCTCCTGGGGCTCTTCCAGAAGAACGCTCATCCCATGTAGCCAGTCCCCTCATCCCCGATCCTTGGCGCCACATACCTTCCTTGGAGCCAGTGGTCGCCGCCGCCGAGGATGAAGCTGACCCAGTAGATGTCCGGCCCATGGGGCTGGAGTGCTTCCCCCCACGGCCGGGGGGCTTCAGGCCGCTGGGCTTCTGCATGGCGGTGCCACTGGGCAGGTGGTCAAGGGTGAGTGCTGGTCACGTCCTCTCTGCCATCTTCATTCACCTGCGGGCAGAGACAGGAGCGATCACATCATCACTTCCCAATGGCCCCCAGACCCGCAAGGGCCAGTGAGCACCACACATCCCTCCTGAGGTGGGCTGGACGAGGCAACACCCGATTTAACCTATCAGCTCACTGCTCCCGTTGCCGCACAGGCCATATTCCTGCTCTTGGAATCACTATCCCAGCACGCGCCCCCTCTACTGCAGGGGCAGGACAAACACACAGAGAGGCTTATGCCTTCCCCTCTTATGTCCTGGTGTGGGGTTACCTGCCTCAACTCTATACCAGGCCGCCATCTAGCCACGACCTCTGCCTGCCTTTCCACCATGAAGGCTTTGTGTCTTTATTTATTTTTGGTTGCAGAAGTTTATTACAAGTGAAAGATATTTCATCCTCTATCCCACGAGCATGCATCAAGCTGTTTGCAACAAAGACCACTTTTAGACCGGGTACAGTGGCCTGTCAATCCAGCACTCTGGGAGGCTGAGGCTGGTGGATCGCTCGAGCCCAGGAGTTCGAGGCTGCGGTGAGCTCCAGTGCACTCCAGCCTGGGTGACAGAGTGAAACCTTTTCAAAGTGTGAGCTACACGCTGACTATGGTCATTAAAAGCCCTAAAAGGGGCCAGGCGCAGTGGCTCACGCCTGTAATCCCAGCACTTTAGGAGGCTGAGGTGAGTGGATCACTTGAGGTCAGGAGTTCAAGACCAGCCAGGCCAACATGGTGAAACCCCATGTGTACTAAAAATACAAAAATTAGCCAGGCTGGGTAGCACACGCCTACAGTCCCAGGTACTTGGGAGGCTGAAGCACGAGAATCACTTGAACCCGGGGGACGGGAGTTGCAGTGAGCCAGGGTTGCGCCACTGCACTCCAGCCTGGACAACAGAACGAGACTCTTGTCTCAAAAGAAAAAAAAAAAAAAAAAGCCCTAAAAGGGCTGAGAGCAGTGGCTCACACCTGTAATCCTAACACTTTGGGAGGCCAAGGTAGGAGGATTGCTTGAGGCCAGGAGTTGGAAACCAGCCTTGGTAGTATAGCAAGACTTTATCTCTAGAGAAAAATAAAAAATTAGCCAGGCATGGTGGCGCATGCCTGTAGTCCCAGCTACTTGTGAGGCAGAGACGGGAAGATCGCTTGAGCCTGGGAGGCAGAGGCTGCAATGAGCCATGATGGCACCACTGCACTCCAGCCTGGGTGACAGAGCAAGACTCTGTCTCAAAAAAAAAAAAAAAAAAAAAGCAGTCATAAAATAGAACAAGATGATGTCCTTTGCAGGGACATGGATGGAGTTGGAAGCCATCATCCTCAGCAAACTAATGCAAGAACAGAAAACCAAACACCGCATGCTCTCACTTATAAGTGAGAGCTGGACAATGAGAACACATGGACACAGAGAGGCGAGCAACACACACTGGGGCCTGTTGAAGGGTAGGGTGAGGGGAGGGAGAGCATCAGGAAAAATAGCTAATGCATGCTGAGTTTAATACCTAGGTGATGGGTTAATAGGTGCAGCAAACCACCATGGCACACATTTACCTATGTACACATTCTGCACATGTACCCCGGAACCTAAATTTTTTTTTTTTGAACGAAGTCTCACTCTTGTTCCCCAGGCTGGAGAGTGATGGCGCGATCTCAGCTCGCTGCAACCTCCGCCTCCTGGGTTCAAACAATTATCCTGCCTCAGCCTCCTGAGTAGATGGGAATACAGGCGCCTGTCACCGCACCCGGCTAATTTTTGTATCTTTAGTAGAGACGGGGTTTTGCCATGTTGGCCAGGCTGGTCTAGAACTCCTGACCCCAGGTGATCCACCCGCCTCGGCCTCCCAAAGTGCTGGGATTACAGGAGTGAGCCACCGTGCCCGGCCGGAAACTAAAATTAAAAAAAAAGAAAAAAAAAAAAGTCCAGGCGCAGTGGTTCATGCCTATAATCCCAGCACTTTGAGAGGCCAAGGTGGGCCTCAGCCTCCCAAAGTGCTGGGATTACAGGTGGAGGCCACCACGCCTGGCCAGCTTTGTGTTATTATGATGAAGCAGAGAAGAGCTTATAGGACAAAAGGGACTCTGAAGAGGAGCAAAGCCTCCAGGCATGACACTATCTGTTTAGGGGATTGGGGGCAGCAAGATGGGACTGGCTGCAGGGGGCCGGAGAGGTGGACAAGCCCCCCACCCCCAGGCCTCTTCCCCACTATCCTAAACTCACAAACTTCAATGCACCCAATGTTTCCGGAAGGCTCACCATGAGCCAGGCCCCATCCCTGCCCCAGAGCTGTAGGTAGGACTTGGCCTCTGCCCTGGGGAGCACCATCCAATGGAGAGAGGAAATTCAGAGCACCGTAGTCAGATGGAGGATTCCAGGCAAAAGCGTCCTCACATCTGGACCTCGGAAACACAGGAAATCTCTGATACAGGAGATGCCCTTGTCTGTCCAGCCATACCTGCAGTTGCAGATTTTGAAGAAACCTTTTCTCCATTAATTTTGTTATTATTATTTTTAGAGACAGGATTTTACTCTGTTGCCCAGGCTGGAGTGCAGCATCACGATCTCAGCTCACTGCAACCTCTGCCTCCTGGGTTCAAGCGATTCTCCGGCCTCAGTCCCCCAAGTAGCTGGGACTACAGGTATCTACCACCATGCCCTGCTAATTTTTGTATTTTTTGTAGAGACGAGGTTTCACCATGTTGGCCAGGCTGGTCTCGAATTCCTGACCTCTAGTGATCCTCCCACCTCTGCCTCCCACAATGCAGGGATTACAGGCGTGAGCCACTGCACCCCGTCTTTTTTCCCCGGTTTTTTTTTTTTTTTTTTTTTGAGACAGAGTCACTTTGACACCCAGGCTGGGGTACGGTTGCACGATCTTGGCTCACTGCAACCTCCATCTCCTGGGTCCAAGCAATTCTTTTGCCTCAGCCCCTGAGTAGGTCAGACTACAGGCGCCCGCCACCAGGCCCAGCTAATTTTTGTATTTTAGTAGAGAGGGGGTTTCTGCCATCTTGGCCAGACTGGTCTCGAACTGCTGACCTCAGGCGATCCTCCCCTCGGCTTCCCAAAGTGCTGGGATCACAGGCATGAGCCACCGCTCCTGGTCTACATTTTCCCCATCCTTGACTCATATGACTTAAGTGGGTTGACCTCATTCCCATTCCTAGAGGGGATGCATAACACGGGCCTGGCCATCAGGCAAGATCATGTGAGGCGTCCCAGAGCCTGGGCTGTGGCTGAAACCTTCAGGAAGAATTCTCCCTGCTCTGGGGCTGCCTGGGTGTAGGATACAAGCCAGAAGCTGCAGGGGCCATTCTGGTCACCGCATGGGAGAGCCTGCCAGGGAACAGTGCCAACACAGAGACAGCAGAGCTGAGTCCCCAGGAGGGCCTGGATCCAGCTGAGCCTGAAGCTGGCCACTTGAGCTCTTCTTCTTTTTTTTTTTGTTTTTTTGTTTTTTTGTTTTTTTAGACGGAGTATTGCTCTGTCACCCAGGCCGGAGTGCAGTGGCGCAATTTCGGCTCACTGCAAGCTCCGCCTCCCGGGTTCATGCCATTCTCCTGCCTCAGCTTCCCGAGTAGCTGAGATTACAGGCACCCACCACCACGCCCGGCTAATTTTTTGTATTTTTAGTAGAGACGGAGTTTCACTGTGTTAGCCAGGATGGTCTCGATCTCCTGACCTCATGATCTGTCCCCCCCCCGCAGCCTCCCAAAGTGCTGGGATTACAGGCTTGAGCCACCGCGCCTAGCTGAGCTCTTCATTTACATCAACCAACAAATCTCACAATTGTTTTCTCTCTCTCTCTCTCTCTCTCTCTCTTTTTTTAGACAGGGTCTTACTCTGTTGCCCAGGCTGGAGTGCAGTGGTACGATTTCAGCTCACTACAGCCTCAACCTCCCAGGCACCCGAGTAGCTGGGCCCACAGGTGCATGCTACCAACCCCCCAGCTATGTTTACAAGCTTTTTGTAGAGACAGGCTCTTACTATGTTGCCCAGGCTGGTCTGAAACTCTGGGGGTCAAGCAATCCTCCTGCCTCGGCCTCCCAAAGTGCTGGGATTACAGGCATGTGCCACTGCGCCTGGCCTTTTTTTTTTTCTAAACCTATTTGAGGGACAATGTCATTTGCATTTCCAAAAAAGTTCTGATGAATACAGATGCCAACCCGCAATGCTCACGGCAGGAATGTGTGTGTGTTCTCAGGACATCCGATGACTCAGCAACACTACTACTTGTCCTGGCACATCCGAGTGAAGGATCGCCTCCTCCCTCGGCCTGGCAGCTGTAAGAGCAGAGGAAAGCGAGCTGCCCCCAGGCACACAGCAGTGGAGCCGACATGCCCTGGTGTGCCACGAGAGCACTGGACATGCCTGCCAGCCCTGGCCCTCAGGACCTGCTAAATCCGACATTCCAATGCCCTTGGTGCCCTGGGAATTCTGGGGACCGGGAGTCGATCATGCTGGGGTATAAGGCTGCTCCCTTGGTCCCCAGAACCTGGCCCTCCTGGTGGTTGTTCAATGACGGAGCCAACTTTGGGCACAGCTCTCTGAGAGCTTGGTTAGGCTGGGCCAGCATCTCCAACGCCAGCAAAGGTGAGTGGGGGCGGTCTCTGGTGACAGTAAATGTCCCACCTTGTGGGTGACCAAATGAACCTCCTGCTCCTGTGGCTCAGTTGGGGGACCCTCTCACCTAGGAATTCCAGATGCAGAGAAGAGAGAGCATTGCTGGAACTCAAATGAGGCGCAAGGAACTCCTTCCCCCTCCTGACCCCCACCCAGGGCCTCTTCTCTGCCCAAAACCCTCCCACAGAGAAAACAGCTATAAATCGTATCTAATAACAGACTGTCATTCTTTTATTTATTTATTTATTTATTTATTTATTTATTTATTGGAGACAGAGTCTTGCTCTGTTACCCACGTGGTACAATCTCGGCTCACTGCAACCTCCACCTCGCAGGTTCAAGCGATTCTCCTGTTTCAGTCTCCCAAGTAGCTGGGACTACAGGTGTCCCATTGCCATCAAATTGGCTAATTTTTGTATTTTTAGTAGAGATGGAGTTTCACCATGTTGGCCAGGCTGGTCTTGAACTCCTGCCCTCAAATAAATAATCCACCTGCCTCGGCCTCCCAAAGTGCTGAGATTACAGATGTGAACCATCACACCCGGCCCATACTTGCATTTTTTTTTTTTTTTCATTTTTTATTTTTGAGATGAGGTCTTGCTCTATTGCCCAGGCTGGAGTGCAGTGACGCGATCATAGCTCACTGCAGCCTCCAAATTTTGGGCTCAAGCAATCCTCCTGTCTCAGCCTCCTGGGTAGCTATGACTACAGGTGCACCCTACCATGCCTGGCTAATTGTTTTTCATTTTTTTGTAGAGACTGGGTCTAGTTACGTTGTCAAGGCTGGTCAAACTCCTGGGCTCAAGCAATCCTCCTGCCTCCGCCTCTGGAAGTGCTAGGATTACAGGCATGAGCCACCACGCCCAGCCAGGGCTGGTATTCAGGAAACATAATGAATTCTGCAACTCACTGAGAAGGCAACAACCCAATTAAAAATGGGTGAAAGGTTTGAATACACATTTCACCAAAGAAGATATACAAAGAGCCCATACGCACATGCAAAGATGACTAACATTATTACTTATCCAGGCAATGCAGATCAAAACCACAAGAGATGCCACTTCCCACCAAAGGGAATGGCTAAAAAATTTTAAAGCTGACAATACCAAGGGCTGATGAGGACGCAGAACAACTGCAATGCTCATAGTATTGGTGGAAATAAAAAATGGTACAATCACTTTGGAAAACAGTTGGGCAGTTTCTTGAAGATAAAAATAGTGGCAGAGCCGGGCGCGGTGGCTCACGCCTGTAATCCCAGCACTTTGGGAGGCCGAGACGGGCGGATCACAAGGTCAGGAGATCGAGACCATCCTGGCTAACACGGTGAAACCCCGTCTCTACTAAAAAATACAAAAAAAAAAAAAAACTAGCCAGGCGAGGTGGCGGGCGCCTGTAGTCCCAGCTACTCGGGAGGCTGAGGCAGGAGAATGGCGTGAACCCGGGAGGCAGAGCTTGCAGTGAGCGGAGATCTGGCCACTGCACTCCAGCCTGGGCGACAAAGCGAGACTCCGTCTCAAAAAAAAAAAAT
>NC_045441.1:13629015-13630435 GCF_002776525.5 Piliocolobus tephrosceles | reverse complement strand
AAAAAAAAAAAAAAAAAAAAAAATAGTGGCAGAGTGCAGCGGCTCATGCCTGTAATCCCAGCACTTTGGGAGGCCGAGGTGGGCAGATCACGAGGTCAGGAGTTCGAGACCATCCTAGCTAACACGATGAAACTCCGTCTCTACTAAAAATACAAAAAATTAGCCAGGCGTGGTGGCAGGCGCCTACGGTCCCAGCTACTTGGGAGGCTGAGGCAGGAGGATGGCATGAACCCGGGAGGCAGAGCTTGCAGTGAGCCAAGATCACGCCACTGCACTCCAGCACTTCAGCCTGGGCAACAGAGGGAGACTCCATCTCAAAAAAAAGTTAAAAATAGGAGCTTGAGGTAGGCGGATAACTTGAGCCCAGGAGTTGGAGACCAGCCTGGGCAACATGGCGAAAACCCATCTCTACCAAAAATCCAAAAACAATTAGCAGGACATGGTGGCACATGCCTTAATCCCAACTACTTGGGAGGCTGAGACACAATAATCGCTTGAACCCATAAGGCAGAGATTTCAGCGAGCCAAGATTGTGCCGCTGTACTCTAGCCTGGATGACAAAGTGAGACCTTGTCTCAAAAAAAAAAGGAAGTTAAAAATATACCTCCCATATAACCCAACTACCCAAGAGAAGCAAAAACATGTGTCCATAGAAAGTTTTATAAGCAAGTGTTCATACCAGCTTTACTCATAACAGCACCAAAGTAAAACCTCCATCAACCAGTGCATGTACAAACAAAAGTAGAGCAGCTGTTTTTTATTTTATTTTTATTTTTCAGACAGGGTCTCACTCTGTCACCCAGGCTGAGTGTAGTGGTGCAATCATGGCTCACTGCAGACTGGAAACTCCTGGATTCAAGTGATCCTCCCACCTCAGCTTCCTGGGTAGCTAGTACCAAAGGCGAATGCCACCATGCCCAGCTAACTTTTAATTTTTTTTGCAGATGGAGTCTCACTATGTTGCCGAAGCTAGTTCTGGACTCAAAGGATCCTCCTGCCTCAGTCTACCAAAGTGCTGGGATTATAGGAGTGAGCTGCCATGACCAGTCTTCATTTTTATTTTAGAACAGAGACAGGTCTCTGTCACCCAGGCTGGAGTGTGGCGGTGTGATCATGGCTCACTGCAGCCTCAACTTTCTGGGCTCAAGCAATCCTCCCACCTCGGCCTCCCCAGTAGCTGGGACTACAGGCATGCGCCATCACGCCCAGCTAAATTTTTTTTTTTTTTTTGTAGAGACAGGGTCTCACTACATTGCCCAAGCTGGTCCTGAATTCCTGGACTCAAGCAATTCCCCCCACCTCAGCCTCCCAAAGTGCTGGGATTAAAGGTGTGAGCCACGATGCCTGGCCCAAAGTGGTATTATCTATATAATAGAATATTTCTCAGCAATAAAGAACTACTGATGTGTGCAACATCAGT
>NC_045441.1:13595478-13628915 GCF_002776525.5 Piliocolobus tephrosceles | reverse complement strand
GCTCTGTTGCCCAGGCTAGAGTGCAATGGCACGATCTTGGTTCACTGGAACCTCCACCTTCTGGGTTCAAGTGATTCTCCTGCCTCGGTCTCCAGAGTAGCTGGGATTACAGGTGCCCGTCACCACACCCAGCTAATTTTTTGTATTTTTAATAGAGACAGGGTTTCACTATGTTGGCCAGGCTGGCCTCAGACTCCTGACGTCAGGTGATTCACCTGCCACGGCCTCCGAAAGTGCTAGGATTACAGGTGTAAGCCACCACGCCAGGCCGGATGAATGTTTAAAACATTTTGCTAAGTAGAAGAAACTAGACACGAAGGACTCCATATTGTATGAGTTCGTTCATATGCAGTTTCAAAATTGTACACACAGGATGCAGATCAGTGGTTGCCTGGGCCTGGAAACATAGACTGGCTGCAAATGGGCACAGAGAACTTTCTGGTGGTAGAAATGTCCTAAAACTGGGATGTGGTGATAGTTGCACAGCTCTGCGTTTATACTAGAAGTAATCAAACCATACACTTAAGTTTTAGTAGAGACGGGGTTTCACCATGTTGGCCAGCTTGGTCTTGAACTCCTGACCTCAGGTGATCCACCCACCTCGGTCTCCCAAAGTGCTGGGATTACAGGTGTGAGCCACTATGCCTGGCCCAAACCATACACTTAAGATGGGAGAGGCAGGGCATAGTGGCTTACGCCTGTAATCCCAGCACTTTGGGAGGCAGAGGTGGGTGAATTGCTGGAGCTCAGGAGTTTGAGACCAGCCCAGGCAACATGGCAAAAATCTATCTCTACAAAATAATACAAAATTTAGCCGGGTGTGGTGGTGCGCGCCTGTAGTCCCAGCTACTGGGGAGGCTAAGGTGGGAGGATTGCTTCAGCCTGGGAGGTTGAGGCTGCAGTGAGCTGTGATCACACCACCACACTCCAGCCTGGGAGACAGAGTGAGACCCTGTCTCTAAAAAAGTTAAAATAATTTTTTTAAAAGGGCTGGGCGTGGTGGCTCACACCTGTAATCTCAGCACTTTGGGAGGCCAAGGCAGGCAGATCACGGGAGGTCAGGAGTTTGAGACCAGCCTGGCCAACGTGGTGAAACCCCGTCTCTACTAAAAATACAAAAAGTAGCTGAGCGTGGTGGCACATGCCTGTAGTTCCAGCTACTTGGTAGGTTGAGGCAGGAGAATCGCTTGAATCCGGGAGGCAGAGGTTGCAGTGAGCCGAGATCACACCACTGCGCTCCAGCCTGGGCAATAGGAGCGAGACTCCATCTCAAAAATAAATAAATAAAAATAAATAAATAAACAAACTAGATCATGAATGAATGAATGATACTGACCCAGGAGGTGAGAAGTCCAGGACACCATTCTCACCTCCTTAGGAAATAGCACTCAGGTCTGAGTGGCTCGTGGTGATCAGCCCAGCTCATCACACAGCCGGTCCCACCAGCCAGCATCCCCTCTGAGGCAGAGACCAGGCATAAGAACCCTGTCCCTGGCACTGGAGGCTCCTGCAGATGACCCTGCAGGTCCTTACCACCCGCCTGACACTGTCCTACCTCCCAGAGGCCGCCTGTGCCTTTTCTCCCACCTGTTTCACTTCATCTATTTGCATTACCTACTGACACCTAGCCTGATGCCACCTCCTCCAGGAAGTCTCCCAGGACCTCAGGATCACATGTGGAGCCCAGGAGGAGAGAGTATGCTGTTCTTGTGTATCTTCATCATGTCACCCGGGAGCTCACAGGTAACTTCAGGCAGGGCCATAGTCACTCCTCTCTGGGAACCCAGCCTGGGCCATGGTGCCTGGCACAGAGCCATGATCTGGAATTCCCACGAGAGCAAACCTACAGCGGCCCAGAGGACAAAGGCCTTCCAGGCCACAAATCCCCAGACACACTCCTCCCAGGGAACGCTCCCATAATTGCCCTCTGGCCCTCCCGAACCCCCCAGCAGCCTCCAGTATGAAGAACCTACCGTTGCCAGGCGCGGTGGTTCATGCCCGTAATCCCAGCACTTTGGGAGGCTGAGGCGGGCGGATCATGAGGTCAGGCGTTTGAGACCAGCCTGGCCAACATAGTGAAACCCCATCTCTACTAAAAATACAAAAAAAGTAATTAGCCAGACATGGTGGCGGGCACCTTTAGTCCCAGCTACTCAGGAGGCTGAGGCAGGAGAATCACTTGAACCCAGGAGGCAGAGGTCGTGGTGAGCCGAGATGGTGCCATTGCACTCCAGCCTGGGCGACAGGTCGAGACTCTGTCTCAAAAAAAAAAAAAAAAAAAAACACGAACCTACTGTCTACCAGGCATTGCACGAATGTGGTCTCATGTCCTCAGCCCCTGGACAAGGCAGAGGTCCTGTGACATGTGGAGCTTCCCGAGTGCAGAGAAGTTCAGGGACTCAAAGTCACACACTGCTAAGTGGCTGTCCTGGAATCAGACCCGGGTCTGGCCCTTCCCTACCTCCCATCCTGCCCAGCCCAGCCCTGGAATAACATTTGTGAGCCCCCTGGCCTCCGGGGACAGCGTCCGCCTGCCACGGCTCACAAAGGAAACCAAAGAGCTGGCAGGAGAGGAGAACCAAGGCGGCATTCAGTCAGGCCCGGCCACCCTCGCTGTGGGAGGGGGAGAAGGGTGCAGAAGGGGAGCAGCCCCTCTGTCCCCAAGGAGTACCCGGAAAGGGGAGAGGGGAAACTGGTGAACAGGAAGAGGGGGGAGGCCACCTGCCCTCGTGTGACTCAGCTGTGCTAGTGGGACAGAGGAAGAGAGAAGGATTCTTGGAAAACGCTGGGACTTGATGATAAATTGGCCTCTGGCCACACTGTGGCCGATGTGGGAGGTGGGGAAGCCTGGCGCAGTCCCAGCTCCAAACCCCAGACTTACCCCGAGTGGCTGTGAGCCCTTGGCCCAGAGAGAGCCTCAGTCTCATTACCTGTAAAATGGGGTACAAGTATCACCACCTCCTGGGAGTGAGGCAGAGAAGACACCCCAGGAGTGAGCCCAGCTGCTCAGGAAGGGGACTGTCACTACTCTCTGGAGGCCCTGGTGCACAGGATGGACAGGCGAGGGCGGGGTGGCATTCAGACCAACAGTCCCCCTTTTGTGCCACCCTCCTCTGCCGTTTCCCGGAGACAAGCCCCGGCTGCATTTCATGGCTTCCATTTCAGCTGCCCGGGGGTGGCGGGTTGCAGCCTCGGAACTCTCTGCCAATCAGGGCCCCAGCAGAGAGGGATGGGTGCCAAATAGAGCAGTGGAAAGCCCGTCTCGGTTTGGCGGGCCAGCCTCGTCCTGGGGCGAGGGAAGTGGGAGCCAGGAAGTGGGCACGCCTGCAGAGACCCCGGACGTGGCACTCCCGGAGGGGCAGGTGCTTGGCAGGGACACTCCTGCTGGCTGGGGTGGGTCATATCCAGCCTTCAGCAGAGCCCACTCTCTCCAGGGCCCTCAGGGGTCCCGGCAGCTGGGGTGCTCATGCCCACACTTCCTGAGGTGTAACCCACAGTCCCCACAATCAGGCCCCAGAGGTAGGCTCAGCACAGTCCCTACCCACATGCCACAAGCCCTAAGGCACCAGGCACAACAGCACCTCTCGGAGGAGCAAGGGCCCTGTAACCTGGAGCCTGGGCAGGGAGCACCTGCAGGGCAGAGGATCTGGGATCCGGCAAGGGAAACTGACCACACTCTGCCAGGTTCACCCAACGCCCAAGGATCTGGTCGGGCTGGAATGCAGGGGGGCATCTAGAGTGTGAGAGACAGGCAGGCTCTCCCCGACGTGCCCCAGCAATCAGGCTGAGGGGATGAGGGGCCACAGAAAGACTCCAAGCCAGGGGTCCCCCACGATCAGACAAGCACGCCAGCAAGACCACTCTGGGAGCTGAGGATGATGGTGAACTGCCAGCGGGGGCGGTGAGGTTGGGTGCAGGGAGAGAGGCCCGCTGGGGGCTGCTGAGATGGAAGCAGATCCCCAAAATGTGGCCAGGCATGGTGGCTCATGTCTGTAATCCTGGCACTTTGGGAGGCCAAGATGGGAGGATCACCTGAGGTCAGGAGTTCAAGACCAGCCTGGCCAACATGGCGAAACCCCATCTCTACTAAAAATGGAAAGATTAGCTGGGTGTGGTGGTGAGCGCCTGTAATCCCAGCTACTTGGGAGACTGAGGCAGGAGAATCACTTGAACCCAAGAGGCAGAGGTTGCAGTGAGCTGAGATGACGCCACTGCCTGAGCACCAGCCTGGGCGACAAAGTGAGATTCCATCTCAAAAACAAACAAAATATGGCCTGATCTGGGACAGAGAGGGAACACTGCGAGGGCGGCGGGGGGAGGTAGGGGCTGCAGCAGAGAACTTAAAGGAACCACAGGGCACCAACCTGAGGGTACCCAACGATAGGTGGGCAGGAATGGGACCAGCCTTTGTGGGGGAGGCCAGGCTGCACAACCCACCAGCTGAGAGACAGCCGCTGGGCCTCCCTAGGAAAAGGCAAACCCAGGGTGCCCCATCCAATGGGCAAGTCAAAAGGCCTGGCAATGCCAAGTGTTGGAAAGGGGGCAGAGCAGTGGGTGGGTAGGCGCACATGGCAGAGCCCCTGGTCTGCACAGGGGACGTGAGCATACACTGGAGGGATGGGTGATACCCTAGAGGGCCCTCCCTGGCAACTGGCCTGCCTGCCCTGGAGGCACCTATAGGATGAACTCCATTGTAAGAGCAGGGAGGGGTGGTTTGGTGGTGGGAAGGGACTGGGATGGGGTAACTGGGGACTTTATTTATTTATTTATTCATTGATTTATTTTTGGAGACAGGGTCTCCCTCTGTCGCCCAGGCTGGAGTGCAGTGACACAATCATAGCTCATTGCAGCCTTGAACTCCTGGACTCAAGTGATCCTCCCTCCTTAACCTCCCAAGTAGTTGGAACCACAGGTGTATGCCACCACATCCGGCTAATTTTTGTAGAGACAGGATCTCACTATGTTGCCCAGGCTGGTCTTGAACTCCTGGCTTCAAGCAATCCTCTTGGCTCAGCCTCCCAGAGTGTTGGGATTACAGGCATCAGCCACCATGCCCAGCCTTTGTTACATTTCTAAGGTTTGTTTCCTAGCCCTATGGGATGCACATGGATGTTCAATGTATACTGTCTATTCCTCTGAATATCTAACAGATTTCTTAATCTTTTTTTCTTTTGAGTCAGAGTCTCCCTCTGTCGTCCAGGTTGGAGTGCAATGGCGTGATCTCAGCTCACTGCAACCTCCACCTCGTGGGTTCAAGTGATTCTCCTGCCTCAGCCTCCCGAGTAGCTGGGATTACAGGCACCTGCCATCATGCCCAGATAATTTTTATATTTTTGTAGAGATGGGGTTTCACCATGTTGGCCAGGCTGGTCTTGAACTCCTGACCTCAGGTGATCTGCCTGCTTTGGCCTCCCAAAGTGCTGGGATTACAGGCGTGAGCCACTGTGCCCAGCTTCTTAATCATTTTTTTAAAGAAAAATAAAGATAGGCTAGGTATGGTGGCTCACGCCTGCAATCCTAGCACCCTGGGATGCCAAGGCAAGAGGATCACTTTGAGGCCAGGAGTTTGAGGCCAGCCTGGACAACACAGTGAGACCTCACCTCCTGAAAAATTAAAATTAAAAAAAAAAAATTAGCCAGGCATGGTGACAAACACCTGTAGTCCCAGCTACTTAGGAGGCTAAGGCGGGAGGATCGCTCGAGCCCAGAAGTTTGAGGCTGCAGTGAGCTGTGAGCTGTGATTGTCCCTGCAGTGAGCTGTGAGCTGTGATTGTCCCACTGAATCCCATCCTGGGCCACAGAGCAAGACCCTTTTTCTTTTTAGACCGAGTCTCATTCTCTCACCCATGCTGGAGTGCAGTGGCATGATCTCGGCTCACTGCAACCTCTGCCTCCCGGGTTCAAGTGATTCTAGTGCCTCAGCCTCCCAAGTAGCTGAGGCTACAGGAGTGTGCCACCACACCTGGCTAATTTTTGTATTTTTAGTAGAGACAGGGTTTCACCATGTTGGCCAGGTTGGTCTCGAACTCCTGACCTCAGGTGATCCACCCGCCTTTACCTCCTAAAGTGGTGGAATTACAGGCGTGAGCCACCGCACCTGGCCTAAGACCCTATTTATAAAAAAAAAAAAAAAAAAAAAAAAAAAAAAATAAGAGACACAAGGGGAGGGAGAAGGAAACATTATCTCCACTGCACACCCACCAAGAGGCAAGCCCCCAACAGAGAGGACCCCAAATGCTGACTGCCAGGCCAGGCTTTCTGAGCCAATGGTGAGCCCTGCTCTGAGCATGAAGGGGGCTCTCCAAGTCCTGCCCTGCAAAGCACCCCAATGCCCACACATGCACTAGAATGCCAGTCCCACCCCAATCCTGTACCATGCAGAATCCAATGGGGGGGGTCCTGGGTGTGACACCACCCCAGGCTGGCACCTCACCTGCTCCACGGGCCCCACTGCCCGTCTATCCCACACGGCTTTGTTTGCATTTACCCAAGGCTCAGGGAATCTGAGAAGCTTGACTTAGGTCACCCAGTGGTGAAGCTAGAGTCTCCACATCCTCCCTGCCCAGGGCAAGCAGAGGGCAGGGCTGGACGGCCCCTTCCCTATGAGTCTTGCCGGCTCTCAGGCGGAAGCCAAAGCTCTGAGCCTTATATACACTATCCCTCGGGTCTGGGAGAGCCGATGGGAGGGTGCCCGGCTGTCTGTGCTGCTGTCTCCACCCATACTTGGTCAGCCTTCTCCCACTTGCTCTGCCAGGCCCGTGGGGAGCTGCAGCCCTAGCTGTGCAGGCAACACTCACACAGTTGCTGGCCAGCAGTGGGGGTACGGGGGAGCCCCAAGAAGAATGGGGTGGGGATAAATCCTGAGGTGCCCTGAGAGCACCCATTGGCCTGGTGGCCATCCAGATAGTGGGGACAGCTGAGAGCCAGCGTGGGGATGGAGACTTGCCCCAGCATCATAGCAGATCTGGGGCCGGAACCCAGGCTCCACAAGCCCACGTGCCTTCAAACAGGAGGGAGGGAGATAAAACTGGCAAGACCACAGTGGATAGTGAGGACCAGGTTTACACAGCACAGGGCTCAGCGCTCCTGGGCTGAGCAGGGCAGGACAGACCCAGGCCAAGTGCCCCAGTCAAACCCCAACTTCTCTGGCACCTGCAGCTGGGAGACAAGCAAGGGTTGAGTCTAGAAGTCCAGGTTCTGGTCCCACACACTACCATTCTCACTATGTCCGAGCTCAGGGCTGCAGTTCCTCAGTTGTAGAGGAGGCATCTTCTGGTCGGGGCGGTGGCTCACACCTGTAATCCCAGCACTTTGGGAGGCTGAGGTGTGCAGATCACCCAAGGTCAGGAGTCTGAGACCAGCTGACCAACATGGTGAAACCCCATCTCTACAAAAATACAAAAATTAATCGGGCATGGTGGTGTGCACCTGTAATCCCAGCTACTTGGGAGGCTGAGGCAGGAGAATCACTTGAACCAGGGAGGCGGAGGTTGCAGTGAGCCGATATCATACCATTGCACTCCAGCCTGGGTGACAGAGTAAGACTCTGTTTCTAAAAAATAAAAAAAAGTTAAAAATAAAGGAGGCATCTTCCTTGCCCTGCCAACAGCCTGGGGACCACAGGGCCCTGGGAACACCCAGCCTGTCTGTCGTGTGAGAGCTGGACACATACAGAAAGTTGGCATGCTCAGAACCACCAGCCACAAAAAAAGGTCCAACACCGAAAATAACCCACACATCCATCACCATTAGAATGAGTCAGTAAGGCCAGGTATGGTGGCTCATGCCTGTAATCCCAGCACTTTGGGAGGTCAAGGCGGGTGGATCACTTGAGGCTAGTAGTTCGAGACCAGCCTGGCCAACATGGTGAAACCCCATCTCTACTAAAAATACAAAAATTAGCCTGGCTTGGTGGCAGGCACCTGTAATCCTAGCTATTTGGGAGGCTGAGGCAGGAGGATCACTTGAACCCACGAGGTAGAGGCTTCAGTGAGCTGAGATCACGCCAGTGCACTCCAGTCTTAGCAACAGAGCAAGACTCTGTCTCAAAAACAAACAAACAAACAAACAAACCGGGCACAGTGGCTCATGCCTGTAATCTCAGCACTTTGGGAGGCTGAGGTGGGCGGATAACCTGAGGTCAGGAGTTTCAGACCAGCCTGGCCAACATTGTGAAACCCTGTCTCTACCAAAAATACAAAAAAAAAAAAAAAAAAAAAAAAAAATTAGCCAGGCATTGTCGTGGGTGCCAGCAATTCCAGCTACTCGGGAGGCTGAGGCAGGAGAATTGCTTGAACGCTGGAGGTGGAGGTTGCAGTGAGCCGAGATCATGCTACTGCACTTCAGTCTGGAGACAAGAGCGAGACTCTGTCTCAATAATAATAATAATAATAATAAAAGTAAGTAAGTTGTAGTTTGTTCGCATAGTAGAACAACATACAGCAATGAGAATGAATGAATGCCAACTGCATGCAATGATATGTAAGAACCTCGCAATTACAATCTTGAGTGAAAGAAGTCGGACATAAAAACAGTGCATACAAAAGAAGACATACAAGCGGCCAAGAACCGTATAAAAAATGCTCAGCATCACGGATCATCAGAACATGCAAATTAAAATCACAATGAGATACCATCTTACGCCAGTCAGACTGGCTATTATTCTAAAGCCTGAAAACAATGCATGTTGGAGAGGATGTGGAGAAAAGGGAACGCTTATACACGGTTGGTAAGAATGCAAATTAGTACCTTTATGGGAAATGGTGCAGAGATTTCTCAAAGAACTGAACATAGAATGGGGCTTCCATCCAGCAATCCTACTAATTGCCATCTACCCAAAGGAAAATGATTCATTCTATCCAAAGGATACCTGCACTGGTATGTTGATCACAGCACAGTTCACAAGAGCAAAGATATGGAATCAACATATGTGTCCGTCAGGTGAGGACTGGATAGAGAAAATGTGGTATATGTCTACCACGGAATACCACTCAGCCATCAAAAAAAATGAAATCATGTCTGTTTCAGCAACATGGATGGAACTGGGAGCCATTATCCCTAGCGAAACAAGTCAGAAAATCAAATACCACATGATGGCATTCATAAGTGGGAGCTAAACAATGGGTATACATGAAAATACAGAGGGGACTAATAGACGCCGGAGACTACGAAAGGTGGGAACAGGCCAGACGCGGAAGCTCATGCCTATAATCACAGCACTTTGGGAGGCCAAGGCGGGCGAATCATTTGAGGTCAGGAGTTAGAGACCAGCCTGGCCAAATTGGTAAAACCCCAGCTCTACTAAAAATACAAAAATTAGCTGGGTGTGGTGGCACGCGCCTATAATCCCAGCTACTAGGGAGGCTGAGGCAGGAGAATTGCTTGAACCCAGGAGGCGGAGGTTGCAGTGAGCTGAGATCACACCACTGTACTCCAGCCTGGGCAACAAGAGCAAAACTCCATTAAAAAATAAAAATAAAAAAGCTGGGCAGAGTGGCTCATGCCTGCAATCCCAGCACTTTGGGAGGCTGAGGCGGGTGGATCACCTGAGGTCGGGAGTTCAAGACCAGCCTGACCAACATGGAGAAACACCGTCTCTTCTAAAAATACAAATTAGCCGGGCATGGTGGTGCACGCCTGTAATCTAGGTACTTGGGAGGCTGAGGCAGGAGAATCGCTTGAACTCGGGAGGTGAAGGGTGCGGTGAGCTGAGATCGCGCCATTGCACTCCAGCCTGGGCGACAAGAGCAAAACTCTGCCTCAAAAAAAAAAAAAGAAGAAGAAGAAGGGCCTCAAGTCAGCACCCCAGGGTGCTCTCTCACTCCTACACCTTCTCCTGCAGGCAAGGGTTGGGGAAGAGGCTGAGCCCACTGAGGTTCAGGTCTGGTCCCTGAATGGCATAAGCCACCCTAGCCAGAGGGGATGGGGTGCAAACCAGGGTCCACTCCAGGGTGTGGTGTCTTGGAGAAAAGACGAACCCAGCAGGCCATGAGCACACTATGCCCGAGGGGCAGCCCAGCACACTATAAGGGGCAGGGAGGGTGGAGGAGGAACAGAACTAATTTGGTGGCCCAGGGGTGAGGACAGTCACTAATTAGCCTTCAAGGCAGGGTCTTTACTATTTATTTATTTATTTATTTATTTATTTATTTATTTATTTATTTATTTTTGCGACAGGGTCTTGCTGTGCTGCCCAGGCTGGAATGCAGTGGCACGATCACAGCTCACTGCAGCCTCAAACTCCTGGGGGTCAAGCAATCCTCCCACCTCAGCCTCCAGAGTAGCTGGGATTACAGACACTGCACCTGGCTAATTTTTGTAGTTTTTATAGAGACAGGGTTTTGCCAAGATGCCCAGGCTGGTCTCCAATTCTGGGGCTCCACTGATCATCCTGTCTCGGCCTCCCAAAGTGTTGGGATTACAGGTGTGAGCCACTGTGCCCGGCCTCAACATCGGTTCTTTTCTTTTGCTGCTTCCAGAAAGGGAACCGCATGTTAGTCATCAAATTCTGGCTGAAAGCCACAGACACCCTCCCACACTCATATCCACTAGGTCACATGTCCAGGCCTTCACACGTGCCATGCCGGGTTCCTAGAATGCCCCACCTCTCACTGGGTGCAACTTTTTTATTTAAACATTTTTAAAAAAATAGAGACAGGCTGGGCACAGTGGCCCACGCCTGTAATCCCAGCACTTTGGGAGGCCAAAGCTGGCGGTGGCAATCACCTGAGGTCAGGAGTTCGAGACCAGCCTGGCCAACATGGTGAAACCCCATTTCTACTAAAAATACAAAAAATTAGCCGGGCGTGGTGGCACATGCCCGTAATCCCAGCTACTCAGGAGGCTGAGGCAGGAGAATCGCTTGAACCCAGGAGGCGGAGGCCGCAGTGAGCTGAGATCGCGCCAGTGCACTCCAGCCTGGGCAGCAGAGTGAAATTGCGTCTCAAACAAAACAAAACAAAATCAAAAATAAAATAAAATAAAATAAAAATAGAGATGGGGTCAGGTGCAGTGGCTCATGCCTGTAATCCCAGCACTTTCGGAGGCCGAGGCGGGTGGATCACCTGAGATCAGGAGTTCAAGATCAGCATGGCAAAACCCTGTCTCTACTAAAAATACCAAAAAAAAAAAAAAAAAAAAAAAATAGCTGGGTGTGGTGGCAGGCACCTGTAATCCCAGCTACTGGAGAGGCTGAGGCACAAGAATTGCTTGAACTCAGGAGGTGGAGGTCACAGTGAGCTGAAATCACGCTACTGCACTCCAGCCTGGGCGAGAAAGTGAAACTGTGTCTAAAAATAAATAAATAAATAAAAATAAGAGACGGGGTCTCACTACATTGCCCAGGCTGGTCTCAAACTCCTAGGCTCAAGCGATCCTCCTGCCTCGGCCTCCCAAACCGCTGAGATTGCAGGTGTGAACACTGCACCAGCCCGTGGGTGCAGCTTTAGGAGGGCAAGATCTTTCCATATCTTGTTCATTGCTGGGCTCTCGGTACCTGGGACAGCACCCAGCCCATACAGGAGCTCAAAAATATATGTTTAGTGAATACATGAATGCATTAAAATGCCCTCCTCTGGATTGCTTGAGCCCTGGAGGTGGAGGTTGGAGTGAGCCGAGATGGCACAACTGCACTCTAGCCTGGGCGACAGAGGGAGACTCCATCTCAAAAAGAAGAAAAAAATGCCCTCCTCTGCTACTCTCGTCCTCCCCACATAGAGCTAGATTCTTACAGTGTCTTGTTCACACCTCATGGCCACATTCACCAGCCTGCTCAGAGCCATCTCTGGGAAGGACAGAGAGAAGCAGATCAACATTCCGACTGACAGGTTGTGCTGGAAAGGCTGGTCCCCCAAGCACACAAGGCATGGAGTGTTCCCAGGGGTAGGTCCCACAAACAAAGGAACAGGCAGTAAGCACCCCATCACTGGAGGGGTTCAAGTAGACAGAGGCTGGGGCTTCCTCTCAAAGGGGGGGCCCTGCTTTTGTTTTCTTTTTTTGAGACGGAGTCTCGCTCTGTCGCCCAGGCTGGAGTGCAGTGGCGCGATCTCGGCTCACTGCAAGCTCCGCCTCCCGGGTTCACGCCATTCTCCCGCCTCAACCTCCTGAGTAGCTGGGACTACAGGCGCCCACCACTGCACCCAGCTAATTTTTTGTATTTTTAATAGAGACGGGGTTTCACCGTGGTCTCGATATCCTGACCTTGTGATCCACCCGCCTCAGCCTCCCAAAGTGCCGGGATTACAGGCGTGAGCCACCGCGCCCGGCCTTGTTTTCTTATTCGGTTGGGTTTTTTTTTTTTTTTTGAGACGGAGTCTCGCTCTGTCTCCGGGCTGGAGTGCAGTGGCGGGATCTCAGCTCACTGCAAGCTCCGCCTCCCGGGTTTACGCCATTCTCCTGCCTCAGCCTCCCGAATAGCTGGGACTACAGGCGCCCGCCACCTCGCCCAGCTAGTTTTTTGTATTTTTAGTAGAGACGGGGTTTCACCATGTTAGCCAGGATGGTCTCGATCTCCTGACCTCGTGATCCGCCCGTCTCGGCCTCCCAAAGTGCTGGGATTACAGGCTTGAGCCACCGCGCCCGGCCAAGGTTGGGTTTTTTCTTTTTGAGACAGGGTCTTACTCTGTCACCCAGGCTGGAGGGTGGTGGCACAACCATGGCTCACTGCAACCTCAACTTCCCAGGTTTAAGCAATTCTCCTGCCTCAGCTCCTCCCACCCCAGTGGCACTACAGGCAGGCGCCACTATGTCCAGTTATTTTTTTCTTATTTTTTTGCAGACATGGGCCCTTGCTAGGTTGCCCAGACTGGTCTCAAGCCCCTGAGTTCAAGCAATCCTCCCGCCTTGGCCTCCCAAAGTGCTAGGATTAGAGGTGTGAGCCACCACACCCAGCCGGTTCCTGCTGTTGTTGGCACAGCTGCTCTTAGAGGCTGTCCTGAGCTCACACTAGGATTCTGCAGCTGTACAGATGCATCTCTTCCCCCGTACCCCAGACCCAAGCTGACTGAGGACACAGACTCCAAGAAGAAGGGATGGAGCAGCAAGCCAGGAGCCCAGATACCTGCGTCAGAGAGGCAACCCACAGCTGATCAGTCAGCAACGGGGGACGATGGTGTCCCTAAGGGAACAAATGCTGGTCTTAGGGACTGTATTAGTCTGCTACGGCTGTCATTACAAAGGATCACAGACTAGGTGGCTTAAACAACAGAGATGTAGGGTTCACAGCTATGGAGGCTGAAAGAGTCCAAGGTCAAGGTGTCAGCAGGGTTGGTTTCTTTTGCTTTTTTTTTTTTTTTTTTTTTTCTGAGACAAAGTCTCACTCAGACCTTTTTTTTTTTCTTTCTGAGACAGGGTTTCACTCTGTCGTCCAGGCTGGAGTGCAGTGACACGATCTCGGCTCACTGCAAGCTCTGCTTCCGAGGTTCAAGCAATTCTCCTGCCTCAGCCTCCCGGGTAGCTGGGACTACAGGTGCATGCCACTACACCTGGCTAATTTTTTATCTTTTTGGTAGAAACAGGGTTTTGCCATATTGGCCAAGCTGGTCTCCAACTCCTGACCTCATGATCTGCCCTCCTCGGCTTCTCAAAGTGCTGGGATTACAGGCATAAGCCACTGTGCCTGGCCCTTTTTTTTCCTTTTTTTTCAGACAGAGTCTTGCTCTGTTGCTTAGGCTGGAGTGCAGTGTGGCAATCTCAGTTTACTGCAGCCTCCGTCTCCCAGGTTCAAGTGATTCTCCTGCCTCAGCCTCCCGAGTATCTGGGATTACAGGTGTGCGCCACTACACCTGGCTAATTTTTGTATTTTTAGTAGAGACGGGGTTTCACCATGTTGGCCAGGCTGGTCTTGAACTCCTGACCTCGTGATCTGCCCACCTCAGCCTCCCAAAGTGCTGGGATTACAGGCATGAACCACAGCACTGGGCACAGCAGGGTTGTTTTTCTCAGAGGCCTCTCTCCTTGGCGTGACGATGGCTGTCTTTTCTCTGGGTCCTCATGTGGTCTTCCCTCTGAACATGCCTGTGTCCAGATGTCCTTTTCTTACAAGGACAGTGGTCATATTGGATGAGGACACCAGTCATATTGGATAAGGGCCCAAATGACCTCATTTGAACTTGATTACCTCTATAAAAACTTTTTTTTTCTCTTCTTTTTTTCTGAGACAAGGTTTCACTCTGCCGTCCAGGCTGGAGTGCAGTGGCACGATCATAGCTCACTGCAGACTCAAACTCCTGGGTTCAAGAGATCCTCCTGCCTCAGTATCCTAAGTAGCTGGGACCACACCCAGCTAATTTTTTTAATTTTCTGTAGAGATGAGGTCTTGCTCTGTTGCCCAGGCTGGTCTCAAACTCCTAGGCTCAAGCAATTCTCCCTCCTTGGCCTCCCAAAGTGCTGGGATTACAGGCATGAGCCCTGATTCCTGGCCTAATTTTCTCATTTACTTTTAATCAGGTTAGACTGTGTTTATCATTGTAAATCACCTCGAATCCTTTCTGGAATCAAACCAGGAACACACAAGCCCCTTTCAGATGTCTTCCAACTCCTCCTCTGTGATCCCTGGCTCCAAAGAAGCTGAATGTGAGCAAAGTAAAGAAATGAATGGGCTGGGCGCGGGGGCTCACACCTGTAATCCCAGCACTTTGGGAGGCCAAGGCGCACGGATCACGAGGTCAGGAGTTGGAGACCAGCCTGGCCAACACGGTGAAACCCATCTCTACTAAAAACACAAAAAATTAGGTGGGCGTGGTGGCAGGCACCTATAATCCCAGCTACTCGGGAGGCTGAGGTGGGAGAATTGCTTGAACCCAGGAGGCGGAGGTTGCAGTGAGCCGAGATCACGTCATTGCACTCCAGCCTGGGCGACAGTGCAAGACTCCATCTCAAGAAAGGAAGGAAGGAAGGAAAGAAAGAAAGGAGAGAGAGAGAGAAAGGAAGGAAGGAAGGAAGGAAGGAAGGAAGGAAGGAAGGAAGGAAGGAAGGAAGGAAGGAAGGAAGAAAGAGGGAGGGAGGGAAGGAAGGAAGGAAGGAAACAAATGAATGGGTTTGTACAGGGAACAGCCTACATTACAAAAGGGAACAGCCTGGCAGAAACAGAAAGCTACAAGGTGCCAAAAAACCCAGATGCCTAACATTACTTCTCCCCGCCGCCAGTATAACTCCCCCAACTTCACACTCAACGTGGGAGAATGGTGGGTTCTTCACTGAGCCCCCAGCCACATACTCTACTCCCTGCTGCTCCATTCTCGACTTTTCTTCCTTTGCCCCCATCATGAATGCCCTCCTTAACTGCCTCAAGCCCACCTATCCTTCAAAACTCAGCCCCAGCTGGGTGCAGTGGCTCACATCTATAATCCTAGCACTTTGGGACGCCAAGGTGGGAGGATCCCTTGATCTCAGGGGTGTGAGACCACCCTGGGCAACACGGTGAAACCCTGTCTACAGAAAAATATAAAAATTAGCTGGGCATGGTGACATGCGCCTGTAGTCACAGCTACTGGAGAGGCTAAGGTGGGAAGATGGCTTGAGCCTGGGAGGTCGAAGCTGCAGTGAGCCGAGATCACGCCACTGCACTCCAGCCTGGCTGACAGAGAGCCAGGCCCTGTCTCAAAACAAACCAAAACAAAATCTAGCCCCAGTTCTATTCCTCCAGGAAGCCCTCCAGACTACCCCACCCAACACACCAGAGCCCAGCCTCCCAGCATAACCTTCAGATCAATATGCAACCGTTGCCCAGCCAACAGCTCCACTAGGCATCAAAGTGTCTGGCCTTGAAATGTTTCTGGAAAGGGCTGGTATTGTTTACATTGTCAGGAAGCAGGGCGGATGTTTTCCCAATTTAGTAAAAGCTTCTGGAAGCTCAATGCCGCACACTGTGGGGTGGGCAGGGGCTGGAGCACCCCCAAAAGGAGCTGGGCCAGAATCAGCCAGGTTTAGCTGCTGGCAAGGGCAGACCAGCTTGAGACCTCAGGGTGTTGCGGGCGACGTTGAAAAACCAGGCCCTTCTCCTGGTGAGCCGGAAATTCCACCCTCTCATCCCAAGGGGCGGAAAAGGCAAAGGAGGGAAATGAATCGGGAGCGGGTATTGCTCAGGGCTCAGGCTAGAGTGGAAGGTATGATCCCAGCCATGGAGCAAGAAACACTCCGTCAAGACAGAAGCCGTTAAGCAGAGAAGGTCCTAAATTCAGGCCTCATTAATAAAAGCCATCTGGCCTGTTTTGCCTTCTACTCAGAAGGGAAACGTTTCATTAACATTTTGAAGCATTTTCCTCTGCAAACACAAGTTTTGTATTACTGGTTCTGTTGTGACTAGCCTTGCAGCCCAGTGAGAAGAGCCAGGGTAGGAGGCTCAAAAGCTCGGGTCTGGCCGGGCACGGTGGCTCACGCCTGTCATCCCAGCACTTTGGGAGGCCGAGGCGGGCAGATCACTTGAGGTCAGGAGTTCGAGACCAGCCTGGCCAACATGGTGAAACCCTGTCTCTACTAAAAATACAAAAATTAGCCAGGCGTGGTGGCGCGTGCCTATAATCCCAGCTACTCGGGAGGCTGAGGCAGGAGAATCACTTGAACCCGGGAGGCAGAGGTTGCGGTGAGCCGAGATCGCACCAGTGCACTCCAGCCTGGGCAACAAGAGCGAAACTCCGTCTCAAAAGAAAAAAAAGGCTCGAGTCCTACACTTCCAGTCGGACCTACATCTCCAGGTCCTGAAAGGAGAGAGCCTCCTCCTGTCCCAGGGCAGGGCTAGGGGAAGCCAGTGGCAGGCAGCCCTGGCCATCGCACCTGTCCTCTCCTCCCCACACTGGCCTGATCAGTGCACTCTGGTTTCTTTCAACAAATCACGCTGCAACTGATCAGTCCCACATCCGGTGGCACAATGGCTAATTGACGATGGGTCTGCCTCCTCCATCAGCTCATGAGCTCCCTGAATGCCCAGCTTCGCTGGTCCTCACCTAGCACACAACTTCCATCATCAATGCAGCCAACCAATTATCCCAGCTGTGCCAGCCCCGTTTTCAACCCCCAGCCCCAGAGACCACGTGGCCTGCCCCCCACCAGCCGAGCAGAGGCGGGTGGGCTTCCATATCCAGGCTGGACTAATCAGTGTCTCTCTGCACCCCAAGATGAAGGAGACCCCCACTGGGAGGTCCCGGGGACTCAGGCTACTGCCCCGTTCAACACAGCCACGCTCACAACCCAAGGAGACAGAGCCTGTAGGGGAAAGGAGAAGGAGACAGGATGGATGCGCTGAGCGAGGCCGAGAAAATGAAACCGCAGTCCACAGAGAGGAAAGCCAGAGGAGGAGCCGCCTGCCAGCTTCCGGGGTCCCGGGGGGCCAGGTCGCCTGCAATTGTTTGCTGCACAAGTTCTCTGTTCTCTACTCTTAAGTCCCTTTTCACTTAGCCTAATTGAAGGAGGTTCCTGTCCCCTGCAACAAAATAATTCCAAAGGTATGGGATCGGAGGGCACTCCCGCACGGCCCTCAAAGCCAGCCCTGCTCCTCAAACCATGCCTACTCTTTGCAGTTTATTAAAGGGGCCACAGCAGCCTTAGGTGAGGCAAGTCTGGGTGTGCCCAGCCTGGGAGCATGGGGAGAGCTGCAATGGAAAGATACAACCAACTGGGGGCGGACCCTAAAAGGTAGATGGCGTATTTGGACTTTGCACTTGAGCAAAAGGGGTGGGTGTCTGAGAAGGCAGGATCATAATTGTTCAGGGACATGAACCTGAAGAGGGTGGGTAGAGTGGTGTGGCTGAAGGAGGCATGCCTCCCAGGCATACAGTAGGTGCTTAGCAAATGCATCAAGGGCAGACACAGCCACCTCTTTGCACCAGGATATTCTTATCTGTAAAATGTAGGCAGCCTTATCAAAATATCCACAAATGAAGGAATGGATTTAAAGAGCTCAGAACCAGGCCGGGTGTGGTGGCTCAGGCCTGTAATCCCAGCACTTTGGGAGGCCAAGGTGGGCCGATCATTTGAGGTTAGGAGTTCCAGACCAGCTTGGCCAACACGGTGAAACCCCACCTCTACTAAAACTACAAAAAATTAGCCAGTCTTGGTGGCGTGGGCCTGTAGTCCCAGCTACGCCGGAGGCTGAGGCAGGAGAATTGCTTGAATCGGGAGGTGGAGGTTGCAATGAGCTGAGGTCGTACCACTGTACTCCAGCCTGGGCGACAGAGCAAGACTCCATCTCAAAAAAGCTCAGAACCATTCTCCACAAAGTAAGCACTTAATATATACTTTTTTTTTTTTTTAACCTGCACAAAATCTGAAGTACTCACAAGAACCAATGGGCAGGGAATTACAGGGTTACAAACACAGCTTCCCTCCCCTATATATGGAAGTGGAGGTAGAGCAGATGGCATCAAGAGGGTAAAACTGGCTGGGCACGGTGGCTCACGCCTGTAATACCAGCACTTTGGGGGCCTGAGGCAGGTGGATGACCTGAGGTCAGGAGTTCAAGACCAGCCTGGCCAACATGGTGAAACCCTGTCTCTACTAAAACTACAAAAAAATTAGCCGGACATGATGGTGCATGCCTGTAATCCCAGCTACTTGGGAGGCTGAGGCAGGAGAATCGCTTGAACCCAGGAGGCAGAAGTTGCAGTGAGCCGAGATCGCGCCATTGCACTCCAGCCTGGGCAACAAGAGCAAAACTCCATTTCAAAAAAAAAAAAAAAAAAAGACGGCAGGACCACCTGTCAGGGTGGCAGGGCCAGGAAGGGAGGCCAAGAGGGAATTGGGGGACCACACCTGGGCAGGCCTGCCAGGTGGGGAGCAGGGACAGCTGGAGCTGTGGGGAGATGGCCTTTCCATCACCAAGGGAGGCAGGACCAGGGAGGAGGCTGCAGTGAGGCAGAGAACAGCAGGTCCCGGGTCAGGGCTAACCAGCAAGGCTGCTCGAAGAAGGACAAACAGCCTGGAGTGGACATGAGCCTCCTCTCCCCGAAACGTGTGTGAGTAGAGGCTGGGAAGCCACTCTACAGCAGCAACAACACTTACAGGACATCTACTCTGTCACAGGGCACACAGTTCTCCTAACAACCCTAAAAGCCAGATACCATAAGGATCCCAATTTTACAGATGAGGATGTCCAGGCAGAGAGAGACACAATGTGCGAGGTTACATAGCTAGGGAGTGGCAGAGCTGGGATTTGAACCCGGGCTGTTAAGCTCCAGCATCTGAACTCTTCGCCGCCAAGGTAGACAGCAGATGCTGGAAAGCGACTAGTGCTCCTTGGAGTAAATTCCCCCTGCTGGGATTTTGGGCTCTGAGTGCAGAATTCCAGGCACCACCTTCTCAGCCAGCACGGTGCCGGAGCCGGGGGCTGGAGTTTGCAGGTGCACACGGGTGAGTGTGGAGCAGGCTCCTCCCAGGCACCTCTACCTGCCTCTTCTGCCTTTGGAGCCCCTCTCCATCTCTACCCCCTCCACCTGTCCTGAAGCCAGAACCCCATCATTCCCCGGCAAGGCACTGCAGACAGGAACGCACCCTGTCCTCAACCGCAGGTCTAAGTCCCCTAAATCCTAAGCTGTTTCTCTAACCCAGTAGCCTCCTTTTCTGACTCCAAGCCCTTATCCATGCTATTTCTCCTGCACCAAACCCCCTTCAAGCATCCTGGCAGCAAACTTCTGCATGATGCTCTATGAAGCTTCCTGGTCTGCCCCATCCTCCAGGGGACCCCCTCTATGTCCCCAGCTTCCCAACTAATGCACTCATCAAACCCCAGGGCTGCATTTTTTGGGGGCACCGAGGCTGCTGTCCTGTGTATCAGCCACCCCTAGAAGTTCCGGGTCAGGTAACAACAGCTGAATGAATGAAGGGCTTATTGTTTACATTTACAACTGATGGGGAAGAGGCTTCTGGAGCACACACGTGGTGCTCCCTGCACCCTCCTCCTCCTCTTCTGCCCACAGCCCTAGGCCACCCCACCCACCTCCCTCAGGCATCCTGCAAGAGTGAGGGCAGCCCCCCTCATCCCAGACCCCCACTTCTCATCCAGAAGAGAGAGGAAGGGTCCCAGACATTGAGGGACACACTGCTGGATGGGTGATTTCCCCCCAAGGTGCTCCCTCTGCCCGTCCTTTCCAGGGTGGGGCTGGGGCCTGCGTGGCAGTGCCCAGTGGGCACCAGCTCGGCCCAAGCTCCGCCTGAAAGGTCCAAACGGGCGGGCACTGGAGGCCCAGCCAAGCATCCTCCGCGGCCGCCGCCCCTCCCCGGGAGGAGGGCAGAAAATCTGCTGCCTCACCAGCCACCAGCGCCAGCTTGGGGGGGCACCCCCTGAGGAAAGCCGCCCGCCTCAGTCTCCTCCTATCCCTCCTCAGCCATGCACTTCAACCAAGTTTCGCAAAGGGCATCGGCCAGGCGACCCCATAGGGTGCAGCAGGGAGGAGTGGGGGGAGTTCCTGTTCTCCCAGGCCCCAGGTTTGGAGATGGGGGCTGCATGGCCGCGCCCACCAGGCTGTGCTCCCCAGGCTCTGTGAGCCCAGAGAGCCCTGCGGCGCGTGCAGCCGTCTTGCTCTGCCCTTGGAAGCGGGGACGGGCTTCCACCCCAAGAGATGGGCCAAACCCTTGTCCGTGGGTGGGGACCCTGATGAGGCTGGTGATGCCTTCAACAGGGGGACCCGCAGCCCGGGAATAGCCCCCAACCCTGGCACCCCAAGCAGCGCCCCCTCCTCTCCTGCAAGCAACGGGGAAGTTGGAGCACACCCCAGCCAGCTCCCGCCCACGCCCACCGGCCGGCCTCGAACCCTCCCGCCCCTGCCCACGCCCCGACAATGCCTACCGGCCGGCAGCCCTGCTTTCGGCCAGGCCGCCGCCCCCCATATCTCTCCGTCCTTTGTTGCCCGCGCGACCCCCTCCCTCGGCCCCTTCGGCGGCCCCTACCTTGGTCCCTCCAGCATCAGGCTAAGCGGCGGGAGGCCCGGAGAGCCCCGGCCTCCTCTTCTCGGGCCCGGGTGCGATGGGGGGCGAGGATGCTGCGGCCCCTCCCTGCGCGGCGCTGCCCACCGGCTGCACCCCCTCCTGGCGCCGGGAATCCCCGCGATCGGTGCTCGGGGCCCGGGTCTCGCGCCCCGTCTCCGTGAAGGCGGGAGGCGTGCACCGAGGCCGCCCGGCAGCCGCCTGCGCGCCCCGCGGCCGAGCCGAGCCGAGCTCCCGGGGAGCCAGCGGAGCCAGCGGAGCCAGCGGCCCGGCTCCGGGAGGAAACAAAAGGGGCCGGCGCTGGGGCGGGCGCGGGAGGGCGGGGCCTGGGGCGGGCGGGGGGGCGGGGGGCGGGTCAGGCGCGCGCGGGCGGCCTCGCGGTTCTCAGGCCTCAGTGCCGCGCGGAAAGCAGGCGGGCGGGCGGAAAACGAGGAGCAACCTCTTCCACCTCACCCCGCTCCATCTCTTTTCCTTCCCAGGCCGCAGATGTCATTGGTGGGGCGTCCGGGGTTCGCCCACATCCACCTCCGCGCTGGGCACCTGGTGGTGCTTACATCGCGTTTGGTGAAACACATCCTCCAGCCATGCTATGCTTGCAAAGATGTCTCGGGTCATTGGGATGGACCGCAGCTTGGAAAGGTGAGATGCTGTTGGCACTGGACAGAAAGGGATGAGGAGGGGGACAGAGCTGCTGGGGCGAAAACTTCAGGTCTGCATTGGGGCCAGCGTGGGTGGGGAACTTCAGCATAGGATCTCATGGTTATCAAGGATCTCATAGCCTGGGAGGTGCTCACGCCTATAATCCCAGCACTTTGAGAAGCCAAGGCTTGCAGATTGCCTGAGGCCAGGAGTCCGAGAACAACCTGGGCAACGTAACATAGTGAGACCTCCGTCTCTCCAAAAATACAAAAATTCGCAGGGCGCGTGCCTGTGGTCCTAGCTACTGGGGAGGCTGAGGTGAGAGGATCGCTGGAGCCCAGGAGGTCGAGGCTGCAGTGAGTCATGATCAAGCTACTGCCCTTCAGCCTGGGCGACAGGCGAGACTCCGTCCCAAAAGGAAAAAAAAAAAGGATCTCATGGTGATCGGCTCCCAAGATACAAATGAACCTTCTCCAGGACAGGATGCCTCTACTGCTATTTCAGAGGAGTTGAGACAGCTGCCAGGTCCCCTCCTGCGTGGAGAGGCAGATGCCAAGTTTCAGCTCAGAAACTAAGCAGTGACCAAACCCTGACGCCTGTCCATGCCCAAGCTGCGGTTGGCTTCTGTGGCTTGGTTTCCCTCTGTCCCCACTTGATAAGCTAGCCTGGATGCCTTTGACCTAGCTGGCCGTTCTATTAGTCCCGCCCTGCCCCCTTTCTCTGTTTGACAAATCACACTTCCGCTTCAAAGCAGAGCTTAAATGTCCCTGTTTTTCCCTTGAGTGCAGGAATGTGGGTGTTGGGGGAGGTAGTGGCTGGTATGGTGAGACCACTGTTCTGCAGGAGAGAGGTGCCACATACGGTCTTGTTCCTATCCCCTAAGGGACCCAGTGCAGTGCTTGGCAGAGGGTAGACATCCAGTAATATTCGTTGAATGAATGCATGAACTTGCTAAGTTAACATTACCACCCCTCAACTGTCTTGGTATCCATAATCTTTGAGAAATGAGTGAACCTTTTTTTAGAGAAGGAGTCTCACTCTGTCAGCCAGGCTGGAGTGCAGTGGTGCGGTCATAGCTCACTGCAGCCTCAAATTCCCAGGCTCAAACGATTCTCCTGCCTCAGCCTCCAGCGTAGCTGGGACTACAGGCATGCATCACCATGCCCAGGTAATTTTTTTTATTTTTTGTAGAGATGGGGTCTCATTATGTTGTCCAGGTTGATCTTAAACTCTTGGCTTCAGATGATCTTCCCACCTCGGCCTCCCAAAGCGCTGGGATTACAGCTGTGAGCCACCATGCCTGGCCTAAACATTTTGACCTCAGTTTCCCCAACTGTAAATTGGGAAGAGTGTTTCTTTATTTATTTATTTATTTATTTTTGAGACGGAGTCTTACTCTGTCGCCCAGGCTGGAGTGCAGTGGCATGATCTTGGCTCACCGCAACCTCCGTCTCCTGGGTTTACACCATTCTCCTGCCTCAGCCTCCCGAGTAGCTGGGACTACAGGTGCCTGCCACCATGCCCGGGTAATTTTTTTTTTTTGGTATTTTTAGTAGAGATGGAGTTTCACTGTGTTAGCCAGGATGGTCTTGACCTCCTAACCTTGTGATCCGCCTGCCTCAGCCTCCCAAAGTGCTGGGATTACAGGCATGAGCCACCGCACCCGGCCGGGAAGAGTGTTTCAATTCAGTTCAGTGAACACGCAATGCTGTAATGATGGAGGCTGGGCATGGGGTCAGCCCTGAGGGGGTGCCCAGTTGGTGTGGACAGCCAGACTTGGAGACTAAGAAGGGAGGGGGTTCAGAGTGAGCTCCAGGAAGACTTGGCTTCTGTAGGAGGTATGAACCCATAGGGAGGGAGGGGACTCAGGGTGGAGAGGGCGGTGTTCAGAAAACAGCTAATCGTTCCTCGTGGCTGGGATGCATGACCTGTGTATTAACAGTTATAACCCAGCCAGACACGGTGGCTCACACCTGTAATCCCAGCACTTTGGGAGGCTGAGGCAGGCAGATAACCTGAGGTCAGGAGTTCGAGAGCGGCCTGGCCAACATGGTGAAACCCCATCTCTACAGAAGATGCAAAAATTAGCTGGGTATGATGGTGCATGCCTGTAATCCCAGCTACTCGGGAGGGTGAGGCTTGAGAATGGCTTGAATCCAAAAGTCGAAGTTTGCAGTGAACTGAGATCATACCACTGTACTCCAGCCTGGGCAACAGAGTGAATAAAATAAAATAAAATAAAATAAAATAAGCAGGGATTTGCCAAGGTGACGTGGGTCCTGCTGGGATGTACCTGAGCTCACCTGAGCTCACCTGCCCCTGCCCAGCAGATCTAGCCTCCCACGTGTGCCTCAGGAGGTAGGCAGGGGCCCCCAACCTTCACAGGCACCCCCTCCCTCACTGATGGCCCCCAGTATTATTCAGAGCAACAGCCTGTGGCCAACAGATCTTACCTGGCTGCTGGTGGGTGGAGCTTCAAAGGGCAACCCACCTGAGAGGGAAACCTTTTGTCCTTGCCCCAGGTGAGAGAAGACAGGCTTCTGTCTTGTTAAAGTTTGCATTTGGGGGGCTGAACGCGGTGGCTCACGCACTTTGGGAGGCCAAGGCGGGTGGATCATGAGGTCAGGAGTTCGAGACCAGCCTAGCAAACATGGTGAAACCCCATCTGTACTAAAAATACAAAAATTAGCCAGGCATGTTGGTGGGCACCTGTAATGCCTCCTACTCAGGAGGCTGTGGCAAGAGAATTGCTTGAACCAGGGAGGCGGAGGTTGCAGTGAGCCCAGATTGTGCCACTGCACTCTAGCCTGGGGGACAAACTGAGACTCCATCTCAAAAAAAAAAAAAAAAAGTTTGTATTTGGGTGTTTCTACTTCTTCCAGTAGCTGAATCTGATGCTGTCTGATGTGAGGGTTGGGGTCCTGGCCTTGGCCCCTGCCCTGGACCCAGGACCCAGTGATGGGCGGGGATCCGGAGGGGGTGTTCTCCCAGCTGACCTCTCACCCAGGCCTTTTGTCTCCACTGAAACTGCTGATTTGGTCATTTTCTTGCTGATGCCGGCTGTGACCAGCAGCCTCAGGAGAGGATTTTTCAGGGGAAGAGGGAGCTGGGAATAATGTTTGAGCCAGAGCCGCATTCTCTGAGGCCTGCAATGGGCCAGCCACGGGGGAGGCCTGGCTGCTTTCTCTATATAGGCCAGGTGGCTATCTCTCTGGTATACTACTCATTTATTTGTTTGTTTATTATTTTACTTTTTGGGAATAGAGACAGAGGCTTTCTATGTTGCCCAGGCTGGTCTGGAACTCCTGGCCTCAAGTGATCCTCCCACCTTGGCCTCCCAAAGCGCTGGGATTACAGGCTCCAGGCACCACGCCTGGCCTATTTTTATTTTTTTGTTTTTCATTTTAGAATCCACAAGACAGCCACAGGATGGGATATTTTTGCAGTGCCTGAACTGCTGTTTAGCAGGCATTTGTTATAATGTGGGGAAACATTTATGTATTTACATCCACCAGAAAAACACACTTTATAAAACTGTGAGTATGGAGCCGAGCTCAGTGGCTCATGCCTGTCATCCCAGTGAGTGGGGAGGCTGAGGTGGGAGGATCGCTTGAGCCCAGGAGTTGGAGGCTGTAGTGAGCTATGATCGTGCCATTGCACGCCAGCCTGGGCAACAGAGCAAGATCCCATCTTTATTTTACCTTTTTAAAAAAATGTAGGCCAGTTGTGCTGGCTCACACCTGTAATCCCAGCACTTTGGGAGGCCAAGGCAGGAGGATTGCCTGAGTCCCGGAGTTCGAGACTAGCCTGGGCAACATGATGAAACCCCGTCTCTACTAAAAATATAAAAAGTTAGCCAGGCATGGTGGCACACGTCCGTAATCCCAGCTACTCAGGAGACTGACGCAGAAGAATCACTTGAACCCAGGAGGCGGAGGTTGTAGTGAGCCGAGATCACACCACTGCACTCCAGCCTCGGTGAAAAAGTGAAACCTTGTCTCAAAAAAACTGGTAACTATGGGGGGTTTGGGTGGGGGGAGTCCGTGGGATTTTTTTCCTCCCTTTTCTGCATTTTCCTGCAACAGGTATGTGCTGCTTTGGGGACTAATAAAAGAAACTTAAACCCAAACCGCTTCTGTTGAAATGATTGGATGTTGCTGCAGCCTTTCTGCCTAGCAGAGCAGAGGCAGCCCAGGACGGCAGGTGGCACAGGCTGGGAATGGCGTCACCATGGAGATACCAGCTAAGGCCATCACACTGGTGGCCACACCCTTACTTTCAACTGCATGGATTTTGCCTGTATCCAGTTCTCCCCGCCTTGGTGTATATGGGTCTTGGAGGAAGCCCTGGTACCTCCCTGCAGGTTGGCACAGTGCTAGTGGAAACAGCCCAGTGGTAAAGGAAGGCTATAATAGCTCTCTGCTGCTTGGAGATAGGGGGACTTCCCCTCGTTGGGGGTTTCCAAGATGCATGGGGATTTTTTCTTTTTTTTTCTTTTTTTGAGACGGAGTCTCGCTCTGTTGCCCAGGCTGGAGCGCAGTGGCTGGATCTCAGCTCACTGCGAACTCCGCCTCCCAGGTTCACGCCATTCTCCTGCCTCAGCCTCCTGAGTAGCTGGGATTACAGGCGCCCGCCACCTCACCCGGCTAGTTTTTTTTGTATTTTTTAGTAGAGACGGGGTTTCACTGTGTTAGCCAGGATGGTCTCGATCTCCTGACCTCGTGATCCACCCGTCTCGGCCTCCCAAAGTGCTGGGATTACAGGCTTGAGCCACCGCGCCCGGCCGCTTGGGGATTTTTTCTATGCAGCCTCCCCGGATTTCCCAAGGGAAGATAACAAGGCCTCCCCTGCCAGGTGAAAGAAAGTTGACATGGCGCCGGGTGTGATGGCTCACGCCTATAATCCCAGCACTTTGGGAGGCCGAGGCAGGCAGATCACCTGAGGTCGGGAGTTCGAGACCAACCTGACCAACATGGAGAAACCCCATCTCTACTAAAAATATAAACTTAGCCGGGCGTGGTGGTGCATGCCTGTAATCCCAGGTACTCAGGAGGCTGAGGCAGGAGAATCGCTTGAACCCAGGAGGCAGAGGTTGCAGTGAGCCGAGATTATACCATTGCACTCCAGCCTGGTCAACAAGAGAGAAACTCTGTCTCAAAACAAAAACAAAAACAAAAAAATTTGCATGTATTGTGGTGATAAATGAAGACCACCCCAAAGAGAACAAGCAAAGCCTGCTTATTCAGACCTTGTTATTGTAAGAGAAGTGGACCAGCAAAGGCCAGCAAAAATTTTAAAAAGCTTTATTTATGTTTTGATACAGTGTCTTGCTGTGTTGCCCAGGCTGGTCTTGAACTCCTGGGCTAAAGCAATCCTCCATGCCTCAGCCTCCCAAGTAGCTGGGATTACAGGCACACACCACTGCTCCTCATTTATGGAAAACTTTTTTTGTTTTTAATAAATTTCTTTTAATTTGTTTGTACTTTTTTTTTTTTTTGAGACAGGGTCTATCACCCAGGCTGGAGTCCAGTGACGCTATCATAGCTCACTGCAGCCTCCAACTAATGGGGTCAAGCGATTCTCCTGCCTCAGCCTCCCAAGTAGCTGGGACTACAGACACTCACAACCATGCCTGGCTAATTTTTGTATTTTTAGTAGAAACACGGTTTTCCCATGTTGGCTAGGCTAGTCTCCAACTCCTGACCTCAAGTGATCCACCCAACTCAGCCTCCCAAAGTGCTGGGATTACAGGTGTGAGCTACTGAGCCCGGCCCAGAGTCAGTTGTTTTTGTTGTTGTTGTTTTAAGAAAGAGTCTGCCGGGCGCGGTGGTTTACGCTTGTAATCCCAGCACTTTGGGAGGCTGAGGCAGGCAGATCACGAGGGCAGGAGTTTAAGACAGCCTGACCAACATGGTGAAACCCTGTCTCTACTAAATATACAAAAATTAGCCTGGTGTGGTGGCACATGCCTGTAATCCCAGCTATTCAAGAGGCTGAGGCAGGAGAATCGCTAGAACCCGGGAGGTGGAGTTTGCAGTGAGCCAAGATCGCACCACTGCTCTCCAGCCTGGGGGACGGAGCGAAGATTCCATCTCAAAAAAAAAGAAAGGGTCTCATTCTCTCTCCCGGGCTGGAGAGCAGTGGTGCGATCACAGCTCACAGACTTCTGGCCTCAAGCAGTCCTCCTGCCTCAGCCTCCCAAGTAGCTGGGACCACAGGCGAGTGCCACCACGCCTGGCTAATTTTTTGTTTTATTTTTTGTAGGGATGGGAACCTATGTTGCCCAGGCTGGCCTCAGCCTCCTGCTGTCAAGCTATCCTCCCACCTCAGCCTCCCAAAGCACTGGGATTATAGGCATGAGCCACCATGCCAGGCCAACTCAGTGTTTTAACCACTGTACTCTCTGCCGGTCATGTGAAGCAGTGGCTGTGAGCAAGCACTGATGGGACACCTGGGATATCACCCTGTGACTCATGTATGCAGCAGACGCCGGGGGCTGAGGCCTGATCACGTGGATACCTTCCCGCTGGGTAACCCCTGAACCAGCTTTTTCAAACAAGGGCCTTGAGAGTGGGAGAATGTGGAAGAGGCCACCCCTCTGCTGTGTACAGCACCCACATTCACTAAGTGACAGGGGACTTTGTAGAGATGAAGGTTTTTTTTGACGGAATCAAGGCTGCAATGAGCTCTGATTACACTGCTGCACTCCAGACTAGGTAACAGACGGGGACCCTGTCTCAAAAAAAAAAAAAAAAAAAAAAGAGAGAGAGAAGAAGGAGGAGGCTGGGTGCAGTGGCTCACACCTGTAATCCCAACACTTTGTTCATTTGAGAGGGAGTCTCACTCTGTTGCCCAGGCTGGAATACAATGGCAGGATCTCTGCTCACTGCACCCTCCGCCTCCTGGGTTCAAGTGATTCTCCTGCCTCAGCCTAGCAAGGAGCTGGGATTACAGGCATGTGCCACCACGCCTGGCTAATTTGTGTATTTTTAGTAGAGACAGGGTTTCCCCATGTTGGCCAGGCTGGTCTCGAACTCCTGACCTCAGATGATCTGCCTGCCTCGGCCTCCCAAAGTGCTAGGATTACAGGCATGAGCCACTGCGCCCGGCCAGGGAGACTTTGTTTAAGGACTTTGCATGCTGCTGGTGTGGCTCCCGCTGGGATGGACATCACTGCTCCCCAAAGCCTCAGGTGCTCATGGCCTCCACTCACCCTGGGGTCACTTCCTCCCTGGGTTCCAGGCTGGGCCACACACTCCCAGCTTCCTCCTGCCAGGGGAAGTCTCTAAAAGGTGCTGGCTAAGGGCCCCTCTGGAGTCCGTCAGTTTCCAGCCTTAAGGCCGTCCTCTGCAGCTGCTATTCTGCACTTAGCCCCATAGTCCCTGAGTCCTGTGGTTGCACATCTGTGCGTTATGTCACCTGGTCCAAGGCAGTGACACGCCCTGAAGCTTGTTTATTCTGAGTTTCCAGGAGCCGTCTGCCGGGGACACTGCCCTGGCCAGGCTGGACTCTTCCGCCCCTGATTCCTGTAGGACTGCTCCCGGGACGCCTCTGCAAGACCACACTTTCTCTCCCAGGCCAGGTCTAAGGGGGCATCTCTTCTGGGTTCTTTTGCATCCTTCTGATACTTTTTTTTTTTTGAGATGGAGTCCCGCTCTGTCACCCAGGCTGGAGTGCAGTGGCACAGTCTGGGCTCACTGCAACTTCCACCTCCTGGGTTCAAGTGATTCTCCTGCCTCAGCCTCCTGAGTAGCTGGAATTACAGGTGCCCGCCACCACACCTAGCTAATTTGTGTGTTTTTGGTAGAGACGGGGTTTCGCCATGCTGGCCAGGCTGGTCTCAAACTGCTGACCTCAGGTGATCCAACCGCCTTCGGCCTTCCAAAGTGCTGGGATTATAGGTGTGAGCCATTACACCTGGCCTGGGCCACAAACATTTGTGTGTTTGTTTGGTTGGTTGGTTGGTTTTTTGATACAGAGTTTCACTCTTGTCGCCCAGGCTGGAGTGCAATGGTGCAATCTTGGCTCACCGCAACCTCCGCCTCCCAGGTTCAAGCAATTCTCCTGCCTCAGCCTCCCGAGTAGCTGGGATTACAGGCATGCGCCACCTGACGCCCGACTAATTTTGTACTTTTAGTAGAGACGGGGTTTCTCCATGTTGGTCAGGCTGGTCTCAAACTCCCGACCTCAGGTGATCCACCTGCCTCGGCCTCTCAAAGTGCTGGGATTACAGGTGTGAGCCAGTGTGCCTGGCCTGGGCCACAGACATTTAATTCTTTAAGTATGGGGCTTTCGGGCAGCTTCCTGGAGGAGGCGACAGCCCAGGTGTGCCTTGAAGGATGGATGTGGCAGGCAGAGGGTGACGGTGGGAAGAACCTTGAAGAGCTCAAGTGGCCAGAGAATGGGGACCAAGATGAGGGCAGAGGAGTGGCAGGACTCAGTCAGGTAGGGCTTTGTATGGCTGGGCTGTAAAACTGGGCTTTTTCCTAAGGGCAGTGGGGAGCCCTGGAGGGTTCTAGGCAGGGGAGAGACGAATTTTAGACCTGAAGCCTAGTTCGCTAGGCTATGTGGGGACTGCATGGTGACAGATGGGAGGAAACGGTCTGGACCTTAGGTGTGAGCTGAGAAAAACCAAGTCATTGAGAACGAGATCCCTACACTCTGGGTTTCCATCTCCTCCCAGCAACCCAAGGGACTCCAGCCCCTGACGCCTCTGACGCTGGGACGAGGGTTTTGCTGCCTGCAGTTGAGGTGCAAGGCAGACCTCAGCTGTCTGCCTGTGAAAGCTCCCAGTGTCCTGGCAGGGGGTAATTAGCCAAGCCTCACAGGGCCAGGGACAAGGACATGCTTGTTTTTCCAAGCCTGCTGTCCCACTGTGAAAATCAACATTCTTTTGTATCCTTAAAGGGATATTAGGCTGGGTGGGTGGTTCACACCTGTAATCCCAGCACTTTGGGAGGCCGAGGAGGGCAGATCACCTGAGGTCAGGAGTTGGAGACCAGCCTGGCCAACATGGCAAAACCCCGTCTTTACTAAAAATATAAAAATTCCCCGGGTGTGGTGGCGGGCACCTGTAGTCCCAGCTACTCGGGAGGCTGAGGCAGGAGAATGGAGTGAACCCAGGAGGCGGAGCTTGCAGTGAGCCAAGATCACACCACTGTACTCCAGCCTTGGTGACAGAGAGAGACTCTGCCTCAAAATAAATAAATAAATAAATAAATAAATAAATAAATAAATAATAAAAAATAAATTACCTGGGTGTGGTGGCTGGTGCCTGCAATCCCAGCTACTCAGGAGGCTAAGGCAGGAGAATTGCTTGAACTCGGGAGGCAGAGGCTGCGGTGAGCCAAGATCGCACCATTGCACTCCAGCCTGGGCAACAAGAGCGAAACTCCAGTTCAAAAAAAAAAAGGGGGGGACACCTGTCAGGTAGTGCAGGACAGAGGGACTGTTTCTGTACAAAGCATTTCACCCTCGCCTTTTCTTGCTGATCGGGCAAGAAGAAGAAGACGCCACGATCTTAGTCCAGAGCGGTCAGTTCTGATAAAAGATTTAGCAAGGACCAGGCACAATGGCACACACCTGTAATCCCAGCACTTTGGGAGGCTGAGGCAGGAGGATCGCTTGAGCCCAGGAGCTCAAGACCAGCCTGGGCAACATAGCAAGACCCCATGTCTACAAAAAAGTTAGAAAATTAGCTGGGTCTGGTGGTGCCCACCTGCAGTCCCAGCTACTCAGAAGGCTGAGGCAGGAGGACTGCTTGAGCCAGGAGGTTGAGGCTACAGTAAGCCATGATTATGCCACTGTACTTCAGCCTGGATGACAGAGCAAGACCTCATCTCAAAAAAAAAAAAAAGGTTTAGCAAGGAGGAGGAAATGGCCAAAATGAAGTTTTTGTGTCTTTAGCAGGAGGATGTCTGTGAATGTCATCAGTGAGCTGGTGCCTGTCCCCCTCTACTCTGGAGCTGAAGTCAGCTTCTACATAAACCCTCCTGGGGCCTGCTCCGTGACTCAGTTTCCCCATCATGTGCTGCTGCTTTTTTTTTTTTTTTTTTTTTTGAGATGGGGTCTCACTCTGTCACCCCGGCTGGAGTGCAGTGGCACGATCTTGGCTCACTGCAAGCTCCGCCTCCCAGGTTCACGCCATTCTCCTGCTTCAGTCTCCCAAGTAGCTGGAACTACAGTCACCTGCCACCACGCCCAGCTAATTTTTTGTATTTGTTTAGTAGAGACGGGGTTTCACCATATTAGCCAGGATAGTCTCGATCTCCTGACCTCGTGATCCACCCGCCTTGGCCTCCCAAAGTGCTGGGATTACAGGCGTGAGCCACTGCACCCAACCGTGCTGCTGCTGCTTTTTTCCTCTTTCGTTAAGGCTTCCCCTCCACCCTCCCTGCAGGATCACTGAACTGGTGCCCCGTGCAGGGAGGTACGCCAGCGTGTGGCCTCGGACCTCACAGTCCTTTCTGCTCTCTCATTGACCTGTTTGCAACTCTGGACTCACAGCCGACATTGCAAACTGAGGTTCCCAGAGTAATTCTAACCCTTTGGGAATCGCCCCACCCCTAGACAGTGAGCACGCCAAAGGCATGGTCCATCAGTCCGGGTCACCCTTGTGTGCCACTGGATGCATGAAGGAATGTTGACCTCAGCCTACCTAAGGTCCTGCGTCTGCTCCCAGTAGCCTGATGCCAGGACCTCAAATTGCAGGCTGAGAAGAGAACATAGGAGATGAGCCTTTTATAAGGCTAACCAGAGGGTCAGAAGAAGACTTGGGCTTCAGCCGGGTGCGGTGACTCACGCCTGTAATCCCAGTACTTTGGAAAGTCGAGGTGAGAGGATCACTCGAGGCCAGGAGTTTGAGATCAGCCTAGGCACAGTGAAACCCCATCTCTAAAAAGTTAAAAAATTAGCCAAGTGTGATGGTGCATGCCTGTAGTACCAGCTATGCAGGAGGCTGAGGTGGGAGGATTGCTTGAGCCCAGGAGTTCGAGGCTGCAATGAGCTATGATCACACTCCAGACTAGGCAGCAGAGAGAGACCCTATCTCAAAAAAAAAAAAAAAAAAAAAAAAAAAGAGAAGAGGAGGCTGAATGCAGTGGCTCACACCTGTAATCCTAACACCTTCTTTGTTTATTTGTTTGTTTGTTTGAGAGGGAGTCTCACTCTGTTGCCCAGGCTGGAGTTCAATGGCAGGATCTCAGCTCACTGCAAACCCTGTCTCTCAGGTTCAAGTGATTCTCCTGCCTCAGCCTCCCAAGTAGCTGGCATTACAGGTGCCCGCCACCATGCCCAGCCAATTTTTGTATTTTTAGTAGAGACGGGGTTTCACCATGTTGGCCAGGCTGGTCTTAAACTGCTGACCTGCCCACCTCAGCCTCTCAAAGTGCTGAGATTACTGAGCTACTGCACCCGGCCTTGTGATTCCAACACTTTGAGAGGCCAAGGTGGGAGGACTACTTGAGGCCAGGAGCTTGAAACCAGCCTGGGCAACACAGTGAGACCCTGTTTCTACAAAAATAAACAAATTAGTCAGGCATGGTGGTGCACGCCTATAGTCCCAGCCACTCAGCAGACTGAGGCCAGAGGATTGGTTGAGTTCAAGACTGCAGTGAACCATGACTGTGCCACTGCAACAGAGGGAGACCCTGTCGTGAAAGAAAGAAAGAAAAGAAGGAAGGAAGGAAGGAAGGAAGGAAGGAAGGAAGGAAGGAAGGAAGGAAGGAAGGAAGGAAAAAAGAAAGGAAAGGAAAGAAGGAAGGGAAAGAAAGAGAGAAAGGAAGAGAGAGAGGAAGGAAGAGAGAGAGAGAAAGGAAGAAAGAAGGAAGGAAGGAAAGAAGGAAGGAAGGAAGGAAGGAAGGAAGGAAGGAAGGAAGGAAGGAAGG
>NC_045441.1:13594386-13595468 GCF_002776525.5 Piliocolobus tephrosceles | reverse complement strand
AGGAAGGAAGGAAGGAAGGAAGGAAGGAAGGAAGGAAGGAAGGAAGGGGGAGGAAACACCAGGAATTTGCATGCACAGACAAAGGCCATATGAGGACAGAGCAAGAAGGCAGCCGCCTGCAAGCCAAGGAGAGAGGCCTCAGGAGCAACCAATCCCGCCAACACCTTGACCTTGGACTTCCAGCCTCCAGAACTGTGAGAAAATAACTTTCTGTGGTTTGAGCCACTCAGCCTGTGATATTTTACTATGGCAGCCCAAGCTGACTCATGCACCAGGAATTTCCACGGGACTGTGTCACACTTGCAAACGTCATCTGTGACTATGCTGGTGGGAGGACAGCAGATCTGGGGACCGGGCTCTGCAGCCTTCCCAAATGCAGCTTCCTGCGATTCCATTCTTCCACTTTGGCAGTAGAATGAGTCAGTGGAAGATTTGCAAACACCGAGCTAAAGGAAGATCTGGAAAGGAGGAGATGCACTGGGGAGCGTGAAGGGCATTTGGAGCCCCGCCCCGTCCTTTACCAGGCCCCTGGAGCCCATCCAGCTGACCACAGGCACCACTGAAATCCACCAGAGCAATAGAAAAATTAGCCAGGTGCAGTGGCGCTTGCTGTAAACCCAGCTTCTTGGGAGGCTGAGGCACAAGAATCACTTGAACCCAGGAGGTGGAGGTTGCAGTGAGCCGAGACCACACCACTGCACTCCAGCCTGGGCGACAGAGTAAGACCCTGTCTTAAAAAAAAAAAAAAAAAAAAAAAGTCTGGGCATGGTGGCTCAAACCTGTAATCCCAGCAGTTTGAGACAAAGGTGGGTGGATTACCTGAGGTCAGGAGTTTGAGACCAGCCTGGCCAATATGGTGAAACCCCATCTCTACCAAAAATACAAGAATTAGCCAGGCGTGTTGACACACGCCTGTAATCCCACCTACTTGGGAGCCTGAGACAGGAGAACGGCTTTTAGGTTGGGAGGTGGAGGCTGCAGCGAGCCAAGATCGTGCCACTGCACTCCAGCCTTGGTGACAGGGGGTCTGTCTTTAAAAAAGAAAAAAAAGGCCGGGCGCGGTGGCTCAAGCCTGTAATCCC
>NC_045441.1:13582227-13594286 GCF_002776525.5 Piliocolobus tephrosceles | reverse complement strand
CAAGCCTGTAATCCCAGCACTTTGGGAGGCCGAGACGGGTGGATCACGAGGTCAGGAGATCGAGACCATCCTGGCTAACACGGTGAAACCCCGTCTTTACTAAAAAATACAAAAAACTAGCCGGGCGAGGTGGCCGGCGCCTGTATTCCCAGCTACTCGGGAGGCTGAGGCAGGAGAATGGCGTGAACCCGGGAGGCGGAGCTTGCAGTGAGCTGAGATCCGGCCACAGTACTCCATCCCGGTCGACAGAGTGAGACTCCGCCTCAAAAAAAAAAAAAAGAAAAAAAAAAGGATGCCCAACAGTATCTAACACAGCAACTCCTCCACTGCATCCAGGCTGCCTGCCTGCCCACACTCGGCTGCAAGCTGCTGTCTCTCCAAGTTTCTTGTCGGCCTGAGGCCCAGAGAAGAAAGCCGGTGTGTCGTGAGTCCCCTCTCCCCACTGACATTCCTGACAACAACTCCCCATCAGGAAGGGAGTACTGGGGCTGGAGACCGGTCATCCCTCTGGCCCCTTTGCCCTGGGTTTGGGATTCGCACCCAGGAGACCCATGGAAACACTGAGACCCCAGTCACAGCAGAGGCTCCAGGTCGGTGAAGGGGGCGGGGAGGTCTCCAAGCCAGGGTATGGGTGGGGTTGGGGGTCTGTAGGTCAGGGTGGGGTGGGGTGGGGTGGGGTCTCTAAGCCAGAGTATGGGTGGGGTGGGGGGGTCTCTAGGTAAGGGTGGGGTGGGGTGGGGTCTCTAAACCGGGGTCAGGGGGGGGGTTGGGGGGTCTGTAGGTAAGGGGGGGGCGGGGTGAGGTCTCTAAACCAGGATACAGATAGGGGGTTGAGTGGTTTCTTGTTCAGGGTGGAGTGGGGTGGAGGTCTCTAAGTCAGGGTGGGGTGGGGTGGGGTCTAGTCCTGGGTTCTGTCCCCAACTCCTCTGGGTGACTTCTATACAGGTTTCTTCCCCAGCCATCCTGGTCCTTGGTTTGGAAGATGAGGCGGGGGAGGTGTACGTGCATGGTAAATTGCGCTTGGTTTAGATTACAAAATAACGTGCATACGAAGTGGTTCTACGATGTATAGGCATGGCTTCAGGATAAGAAAATACACATCTATGTGAAGGACGCCTGGCTTAAAAAATAGAACTTTCCAAGTGCCTTCGAATCCCCTAGTTTCCCCTCTCCATTCCCTCCCCTCCCTAAACATACCTGCTTAACTGAATTTTGGTTTTCTTTTCTTTGCTTTTCTTTCTTTTTTTATTTTATTTTTATTTATTTATTTTTTTGAGACAGAGTCTTGCTCTGTCGCCCAGGCTGGAATACAGTGGCACGATCTCGGCTCACTGCAACCTCCGTCTCTCGGGTTCAAGCAATTCTCCTGCCTCAGCCTCCCAAGTAGCTGGGACTACAGGCGTGTGCCACCACACCCAGCTAATTTTTGTATTTTTAGTAGAGATGGGGTTTCAACATGTTGGCCAGGCTGGTTTTGAACTCCTGACCTCGTGATCCAACCGCCTCAGCCTCCCAAATAGCTGGGACTATAGGCAAGAGCTACCACGCCCAGCGGCTGCTTTTTTTTTTTTTTTTTTTTCTGTTAAAATTAAGTTTGTTCACTTTACAAAGTGATCCTTCACTTTGCAAAGTAATTTCAGAAGAGTGGTAAATAAGCTGTCGTTATGCATTTAAAATACAGATTTATTTTTAATCCGAGTTTTCAGGGGAAGTAACTTAGAGTGAGACGTACTTGCTTTAAATAACAAATCTATAAATGACACAAATCAGTATGTTAGGATGCTAGAGGACCCTGGAACATTTCGATTCAATTTCTTCATTTTAAGAAACAGGGAACTAAAGGTTATCTCTGGCAATCTGGAGATGCCAGGAACCCAATACAGGTCCCCTGGAGATGGAGAGGGAAACAGAGGCAGTAAAGGAAGCCCCTCTACTCAGGTGGGCTTCTTGGACCAAAACAGCTGCATGTCTGGATGTGGTGGGCTGTGAAATGATCCCTGCCTTGCTGGGTGGCGGGGGTGGAGGTGGCAGCCAACTCAGCTTGGGACCTGTCTCCAAGGACCAGCTGCACCCCTGGGCCCTGGCCTCCTGCACCTTTGGGTCCCACCAGTGAGCCTGGCTCTGCAGGTCATCTACTCTGGTTATGCCCTCCTTGGCCCTGGTCTCCTTCCCTGCATGTGCCCTGCCGGCAGCCAACCACAGTGCCCCCTGCAGACAGGTGCATGTCCCTGCAAACACAACCCAAGCTTTTCTTCCAAAGTCATATTCCAGCCTTCTTAAAAGTGTGGGTTTGGCCGGGCGCGGTGGCTCAAGCCTGTAATCCCAGCACTTTGGGAGGCCGAGACGGGTGGATCACAAGGTCAGGAGATCGAGGCCATCCTGGCTAACACGGTGAAACCCTGTCTCTACCAAAAAAATACAAAAAAAAAAAAAAAAAAAAAAACTAGCCCAGCGCGGTGGCGGGCGCCTATAGTCCCAGCTACTCAGGAGGCTGAGGCAAGAGAATGGCGTGAACCTGGGAGGCGGAGCCGGAGCTTGCAGTGAGTGGATATCGCGCCACTGCACTCCAGCCTGGGTGACAGCGTGAGACTCCGTCTCAAAAAATAATAATAATAAAATAAAAGCATGGGTTTGGACTAGGCACGGTGGCTCACGCCTGTAATCCCAGCAATTTGGGAGTCCGAGGCGGGTGGATCACAAGGTCAGGAAATCAAGACCATCCTGGCCAACATGGTGAAACCCCGTCTCTACTGAAATACAAAAATTAGCCTGGCGTGGTGGCGCCAGCCTGTAGTCCCAGCTACTAGGGAGGCTGAGGCAGGGGAATCGCTTGAATCTGGGAGGCAGAGTTTGCAGTGAGCCGAGATCGTGCCACTGCACTCCAGCCTGGGCGACAGAGCGAGACTTTGTCTCAAAACAACAACAAAAACAAAACTGTGGGCCGGTCGCCCTGGCTCACGCAATCCCAGCACTTTGGGAGGCCGAGGCGGGCAGATTACGGGGTCAGGAAATCCAGACCATCCTATCTAACACGGTGAAACCCCGTCTTTACTAAAAAATACAAAAAATTAGCCGGGCTTGGTGGCGAGCGCCTGTAGTCCCAGCTACTCGGGAGGCGGAGCTTGCAGCAAGCCGAGATCGCACCACCGCACTCCAGTCTGGGCGACAGAGCAAAATTCTGTCTCAAAAAAAAAAAAAAAAAAGTGGATTTGGGGTCAGTCGGGTGCCGTGGCTCACGCCTGTAATCCCAGCACTTTGGGAGGCCAAGGGAGGCAGATCACTTGAGGTCAGGAGTTTGAGATCAGCCTGGTCAACATGGTGAAACCCTGTCTACTAAAAATACAAAAATTAGCTGGGCAAGGTGGCACACGCCTTGTAATCCCAGCTACTCAGGAGGCTGAGGCAGGAGAATCGCTTGGTTGAGGTTGCAGTGACCACTGCACTTACTCTGAGCAACAGAGGGAGATTCTGTCTCAAACAAACAAACAAAAAAAGAATCCATGAATCCTGTTTCCCCAGGAAAACCTCTCCCATGGCTGCAGCTGGTTCTCCGGAATACTCCTTCCTTCTCCTACCCACCATCCAACCAGGCTGAGGCCACAGATACTTGGAACTCCTCATCCCTGTCCCTACTTTTTTTGCCTCAAGTAAGAAATCAGGTGACACATCAGACCCAGGTCCCAGGGAACTCCCTGGGAAATCAGACACAGGCAGCCCAAGGGTGTTTTTTTTTTTGTTTTTTGTTTTTTTTTGTTTTTTTGAAACGGAGTCTCACTCTGTCTCCCAGGCTGGAGTGCAGTGGCGCCATCTCAGCTCACTGCAACCTCCACCTTCCTGTCCAAGCGATTCTCCTGCCTCAGACTTCCAAGTAGCTGGTACTACAGGTGCACGCCACCATGTCCGGCTAATTTTTTGTATTTTTAATAGAGATGGGGTTTCACCGTATTAGGCAGGATGGTCTCCACCTCCTGACCTCATGATCCGCCCACCTCCGCCTCTCAAAGTCCTGGGATTACAGGGGTGAGCCACTGTGCCCAGCCCCAAGGGTGTTTTTTTAAAGACAGAGGATATGGGATGGGGTGGTGCAGCCTCACTTAGAATCCTCATCCTCAAAGTCAAAAAAAAATAAGAAAAAAAAATGAGTAAAGTCCGGGTGTGGTGGCTCACGCCTGTAATCCCAACACTTTGGGAGGCGGAGGCAGGTGGATCACCTGAGGTCAGGAGTTCGAGACCAGCCTGGTTAACGTGGTGAAACCCCATCTCTACTGAAAATACAAATATTAGCCAGGTGTGGTGGCACACGCCTGTAGTCCCAGCTACTCAGGAGGTTGAGGCAGGAGAATCACTTGAACCCGGGAGCTGGACGTTGCAGTGAGCTGAGATCACACCACTGTACTCCAGTCTGGGTGACAAAGTAAGACTCCATCTTAAAAAATGAAATGAAATAAAATAAAATGAAGCAAAATCCAATGTCACTGGAAACCAGAAAAAGGAAGAAAAAAAAAGATCATCGGAAAAAAATATAGAATCTTGGTCCTGTGTCCAGGCATCATGGCTCATGCCTATCCCAGGGCTTTGTGAGACCAAGGCTGGAGCATCACTTGAAGCCAGGAGTTTGAGACCACCCAGGGCAACATAGCAAAACCCCCATCTCTACAAAAACCGTTTTTTGGGTTTTTTTTAGATGAAATTTTGCTCTTGTTGCCCAGGCTGGAGTGAAATGGCATGGTCTTGGCTCACTGCAACCTCTACCTCCTGAGTTCAAGCAATTATCCTGCCTCAGCCTCCCTAGTAGCTGGGATTACAGGCACCCACCACCACATCCAGCTAATTTTGTATTTTTAGTAGAGATGAAGCTTCACTATGTTGGCCAGACTGGTGCCAAATTCCCGACCTCAGGTGATCCGCCTGCCTCAGCCTCCCAAAATACTGGGATTACAGGCGTGAGCCACCGTGCCTGGCCGAGATCTCCTTTTTTTATAGGGCTCCTCTCACAGTGCCTGGCTCGCTGAAAGTTTTCAGTAGAGTACAGGGATGGTTACTCACACAGAGCGAGGATTGCCACTGTATTTGTTTGTACCAGAGGCTGGAGTGGAGGTTAGGAAACCACAGGGCATTCCTAGTGTCTAACCAGCCAGGGCCAGGCAGACTTCCCATCCTTCCTTTGGTGCAAACGCCCCGGCAGTTGACTCATTCCCCAAACCTGAGGTCTGCGGCCCCATCCCCCAGCCACATCACTTCCCCATTAGCATGGTGGCCCCTCTGGTCTCTGCTGTTCTAGCTTCCTGTCCATGCCTCCTGGTTCAGCTCAGATGTGGCCACGGTCCATCCTTCACTCCCCTGGGAGGACAGATCTGGCTCAGGGCTGTCTGCAGTCTTGAATCCCTCTCGTCTCTCCTCTCTCCTCTGAACCCAGGGTAAAGCACACACCACACAGCCTGGCCCACAGCAGGACTGATTCTAGTACATTCCCAGATGGTCTATGTCAGCTGGGAATGCTTGACTTCCTGTTTTGTTTTCCATCAGCAATCCTAAACCAGAACTTTCTTTCCCATAAGAACGATTTCTTCAGGTTGCTGACACGGTGACATCACTTTGAAAAGGAGGGAATTGGCCGGGCACGGTGGCTCAAGCCTGTAATCCCAGCACTTTGGGAGGCCGAGACGGGCGGATCACGAGGTCAGGAGATCGAGACCATCCTGGCTAACACGGTGAAACCCCGTCTCTACTAAAAATACAAAAAAACTAGCTGGGCAAGGTGGCGGGCGCCTGTAGTCTCAGCTACTCGGGAGGCTGAGGCAGGAGAATGGCATAAACCCGGGAGGCGGAGCTTGCAGTGAGCTGAGATCCGGCCACTGCACTCCAGCCTGGGCGACAGAACAAGACTCCGCCTCAAAAAAAAAAAAAAAAAAAGAAAAGAAAAGGAGGGAATTTTGGAGCACTTTTCATTTAGATTAGAATTTCAAATGATGCCAGGCAGGGTGGCTCACGCCTGTAATCCCAGGACTTAGGGAAGCCAAGATGGGTGGATCATTTGAGGTCAGGAGTTCGAGATGAGCCTGGCCAACATAGTGAAAACCCTTCTCTACCGAAAATACAAAAATCAGCAGGATTTGGTGGTGTGCACCTGTAATCCCAGCTACTTGGGAGGCCGAGGCAGGAGAATCACTTGAACCCAGGAGGCAGAGGTTGCAGTGAGCCGAGATCATACCACTGCACTCCAGCCTGGGTGACAGCGTGAGACTCCGCCTCAATTAAAAGAAAAAAAAAATTAAAATTAAAGCCAGTCCAGGAAGCAGTGGAGGTTAGAAGTCCTGGCCTGGTGGTTCAAATCCCTCCCGAGGCACTTGCTGGCTTCCTGGTTTGAGGCAAATCTCTTCTGGCTTCACTCCACTTTTCTCATCTATAAAAATAGGACTAAGTCAGGTGCAGTGGTGCGAGCCTCTAGTCCCAGCTACTCAGGAGGCTGAGGTGAGAGGATGGCTTGAGTCCAGGAGTTCAAGGCTGCAGTGAGCTATGATCGTGCTACTGCAGTCCAGCCAGGGCAACAGAATGAGACTCTGTCTCAAAAATTAATAAATAGACTGAGTGCAGTGGCTCATGCCTGTAATCCCAGCACTTTGGGAGGCCGAGGCAGGAGGATCATGTGAGCCCAGAAGTTCAGGACCAGCCTGTGCAACATAGTGGGATTACAGGCAGGAGTCACCATGCCCGGCCAATTTTTTAAAATACAGAAATTCACACCCACAGGCCAGGTGCAGTGGCTCATGCCTGTAATCCCAGTACTTACGGGGGCTGAGGTGGGTGGATAGCTTGAGGTCAGGAGTTCAAGACCAGCCTGGCAAACATGGTGAAACCCTGTCTCTACTAAAAATACAAAAATTAGCCGGGCATGGTGTTGCTCACCTGTAATCCCAGCTACTCAGGAGGCTGAGGCAGGAGAATTGCTTGAACCTGGAAGGCAGAGGTTGCAGTGAGCTGAGATTGCACCACTGCACTCCAGTCTGGGTGATAAAGTGAGACTCCATCTCAAATAAATGAATGAATAAATAAATACATGAAATAAATAAATGAAATAATAAAATGAGGACATTGGACAAGGTTATCTCTAAACAGCACACTCTGGCTTAACTTTGACAACATTTCAGGATAAGTGAGTTTCTCAGAAAACAGACCTATAAATAAAGCTCAGTAGTTTCCATCCAGGACTCCCAGATAGCAGTGTAGAAAAAGGACTCCGTCTTAACACAAAAAATAAAAAGTCAAAAAGTTAGCCAGGCATGATGGTGCATGCATGTAGTCTTAGATACTTGAGAGACTGAGGTGGGAGGAGGGAGGATCTTTTGAGTCCAGGAGTTTGAGGCTCCAGTGAGCTATGATCAGGACACTGCACTCCAGCCTGAGTGACAAAGCCGGACCCTGTCTCAAAAAATAAAATAAAATAAAATAAAATAAAAGGGTGTGAGGCGGGGTGCAGGCATGGTGGCTCGCCCCTGTAATCCTGTAATCCCAGCACTTTGGGAGGTGGAGACGGACAGATCACCTGAGGTCAGAAATTCGAGACCAATCTGGCCAACATGGTGAAACCCTGTCTCTACTAAAAATATTTTAAAAATTAGCTGGGTGTGGTGGTGGGCACGTGTAATCCCAGCTACTCCGGAGGCTTAGGCAGGAGAATCAAGGAGGCTTGAGCCCGCGAGACGGAGGTTGCAGTGAGCCGAGACCGGGTCATTGCACTCTAGCCACGGCAACAGGAACGAAACTTTAAAAAAAAAAAAAAAAAAAAAAAAAAAAAGAGGGCCGGGCGCAGTGGCTCCTGCCTGTAATCCCAGCACTTTGGGAGGCTAAGGCGGGCGGATCACGCGGCCAGGAGATGGAGACCATTCTTGCTAACACGGTGAAACCCCGTCTCTACAAAAAATACAAAAAATTAGCCGGGCGAGGTGGCGGGCGCCTGTAGTCCCAGCTACTTGGGAGGCTGAGGCAGGAGAATGGTGTGAAACCAGGAGGCGGAGGTTGCAGTGAGCCGAGATCGCCCCACCGCACTGCAGCCTGGGCGACAGAGCGAGACTCGGTCTCAAAAAAAAAGAGAGAAGAGACGAGAATAAAGGAGAAGAGAAAAGAAGAAAGGAGAAGGGAAAAGCAAAGCCTCCCTGCCAAGTCACCTTGAAAGGCCAATTAAAATTTCCTCCAAATACCACGCGGGAGGCGACAGCAACCGAAACATTAAACGGCTTCTGGTTCTCAGCAGCTGTCGGGGGTTTCTTTCCTTCTTGGCTCGGCCTAGGAACTCATATTTTATTCATGAAAACTGAGGCCCTGGGAGGCCTGGGCATAAACAGGATGTAAATATTTGCGGGTGGTGGCGGTGGAGAGGTGGTATTTGGGCAGGAGCTGGCTAAAGTAGGGACATCCAGGACAATGCTTACCTGAGGACCCGCCTACCTCCGTGCCTGCTATATGCTGGGGTGGGGACATATGCTGGCTGTGCCGCTGGTGGGCTCTGAGTGGGACTCCAGTGCCCTTGAAGTGAGTCAGGGGATATTGATTGCTTAACCTTCCCGGTGCATTCCATTTTCCCAATCATTGGGGTCCTTTTTTTTTTTTTTTCTGACAGAGTCTTGCTCTGTTGCCCAGGCTGGAGTGCAGTGGCTCACTGCAACTTCTGCCTCCGGGGTTTAAGTGATTCTCCTGCCTCAGCCTCCCAAGTAGTTGGGATTACAGGCGCCCACCACCATGCCCGGCTAATTTTTGTATTTTTAGTAGAGATGAGGTTTCCCCATGTTGGTCAGGCTGGTCTCAAACTCCTGATCTCAGGTGATCCACCTGCCTCAGCCTCTCAAAGTGCTGGGATTACAGGCCTCAGCCGCCGCACCTGGCCTTATTTCTTGATGGTATCTCTTCCCACCCTCTCATCCCACAGCCTACGCAGTGCATCCCTGCACCTAGGATAGTCCCTGGAGCATAAGTTGTAGTCTTGGTTGGAATCTCAAAGATTCAGAATTTTCCTTCTTTTTTTTTTTTTTTTTGAACTGCTTGAACCTCCCCATCCCAGATTCAAGCGGTTCTCCTGCCTCATCCTCCTAAGTAGCTGGGATTACAGGTGCCTGCCACCATGCCCAGCTAATTTTTGTGTTTTTAGTGAGTGACAGGGGTTTCACCATATTGGCCAGGCTGGTCTTGAACTCCTGACCTTGTGATCCGCCCACCTTGGCCTCCCAAAGTGTTTGGATTACAGGCGTGAGCCACCGTGCCTGGCCTTTTGTTTGTTTGTTTGTTTGAGACAGGGCCTTGCTGGGTCACCCAGGCTGGAGTGCAGTGGTACAATCAGAGCTCATTGCAACCTCTAGCTCCTGGGCTCAAGCAATCCCCTCCACCCTCCCCTTCTCAGCCTCCCAAGTAGCTGGGACTGTGGGTGTGTGCTGCCTGCCTGGTTTAGGATTTTCAGAATGACACCCTGCATCCAACAGCCTCAGGTACAAGGAAGACATTTCTACCTGTGAGACACAAACTTCTTGGAACAGACACCCTCGGGGCTTCCCGAAGAATGTGGTGAGCGTGTCTGCACAGAAGCGGGCGTGCTAAAACGGAGCATGGTTTAAAATGCCCATGGCGCCTTCTTCAAGTAATGAGACCCACACTTGGAGATTTCTGGGGTGAGGAACATAAAATACACCCCCCAAATTGGAACACCAGCTGGCCAGATTAGACTGAGGTACACCGCTCTATTCCCAATGGATGTGGTGTTGAAATGGTGGATATAATCTTGTTTTGAGAATAATGAGATTGCTGTTGAAAAGGAATCTCAACTACTTAGGTGAGGTGTCATCTTTTCTTATACGCAAGTAATCACCCCCTAACTGATCCTGTGTGGACATGTAGATTTTTTTTTTTTCCAGTATAGAACTTCTTAGCTTAAAGTGCGCTCACTGTCGAAATATCTCATGTCACAGAGAACCCATCAGGAAGAAGAAGAAAAAAACCCCGATCTGCTGAACAGCCTAAAAAGGGCATGCTGGGGCACTCAGGTTTCTGGCAGGAAAGTCCTCAATCTCTACTCACGGCCCGCTGACCCAGCATTTTTTTTTTTTTTTTTTTTTAGATATGCTCTCATTCTGTTGCCCAGGCTCTGGAATGCAGTGGTGCAATTATGGCTTACTGCAGCCTTGACCTCCTGGGGTCAAGCAATCCTGCCACTTCAGCCTCCCAAGTCGCTGGGACCACAGGCCCATGCTACCATGCTCAGCTAATTGTTGTTGTTGTTGTTGTTGTTAGAGATGGGGTCTTGTCATGTTGCCCAGGCTGGTCTTGAACTCCTGGGCTCCAAAAATCCTCCTGCCTCAGCCTCCTAGGTAGCTGGAACTACAGGCACACACCACCACACCTAATTTTTTTTTTTTTAATACAGAGTCTTACTCTGTCACCAGACTGGAGTGCAGTGGCGTGATCTTGGCTCACTGCAACCTCTGCCTCCCAGGTTCAAGCAATTCTTGTGCCTCAGCCTGGCTAACTTTTGTATTTTAGTAGAAACGGGGTTTTGCCATGTTGGCCAGGCTGGTCTCAAACTCCTGACCTCAAGTGATCTGCTCGCCTCAGCCTCCCAAAGTGCTGGGATTACGGGTGTGAGCCACCACACCTGGCCTAATCATTTTTAAAAATTATTATTATTACTTTTTTCTTTTTCTGAGATGGAGTCTCACTCTGTCACCCAGGCTGGAGTGTGATGGCACAATCTGGGCTCACTGCAACCTCCGCCTCCTGGGTTCAAGCAATTCTCTGCCTCAGCCTCCTGAGTAGCTGGGATTACAAGTGCCCACCACCACACCCAGCTAATTTTGTATTTTTAGTAGAGACGGGGTTTCACCATCTTGATCAGGCTGGTCTTGAACTCCTGACCTCGTGATCCACCCACCTCGGCCTCCCAAAGTGCTGGGATTACAGGCGTAAGCCACTGCGCCTGGCCTAAAAATTATTTTTTATAGAGACAGAGTCTTGCTATGTTGCCCAAGCTACTCTGGAACTCTTGGGCTCAAGTGGTCCTCCCACCTCAGCCTCCCAAAGAGACATAAAAAATAATAATAATAATAACGGCCGGGCTTGGTGGTTCATGCCTGTAATCCCAGTACTTTAGGAGGCCTACGTGGGCGGATCACGAGGTCAGGAGTTCAAGACCAGCCTGGCCAAGATGGTGAAACCCCATCTCTACTAAAAATACAAAAAATTACCCCGGCCTGGTGGTGGTGTTCGCCTGTAATCCCAGCTACTCGGGAGGTTGAGGCAGGAGAATTGCTTGAACCCAGGAGGCGGTGGTTGCAGTGAGCCGAGATCGTGCACTCCTCTCCACCTCGGACGACAGAGTGAGACTCTGTCTTGAGGAAAACAAACAAACAAACAAAACACACACACACACACACACACAGGATTCTATGCTTCTTTTTCTGGACTTTATTTTTTTAGGGGGTCACAGAAACCTCTCCCTGTCAGTACAGGCAGACAGCCTTCATTTTTCAGGGACTGTATAGTATGAATGTACCATAATTTACCTATACATTCTGCCACTGATGGATATTTATCTCTTTTCCTTCCCCTCTTCCCTAACTCTAAGCTCCTGCAATGAATATCCTAGTACATATATCTTTGTGCACCTGTGTAAGGATTTATGTAAGACAAGTTTCTAAAAGTGGGATTCTGGGTCAAAGAGTGTATACTTCTAAAGCATTGCTAGAAACTGACAAATTTTCTGTACGATTTGTACAGAAAAGAAAAATGGGGCCGGGTGCGGTGGCTCAAGCCTGTAATCCCAGCACTTTGGGAGGCCGAGACGGGTGGATCACGAGGTCAGGAGATCGAGACCATCCTGGCTAACATGGCGAAACCCCGTCTCTACTAAAAATACAAACAAAAAAACTAGCCGGGCGACATGGCGGGCGCCTGTAGTCCCAGCTACTCGGGAGGCTGAGGCAGGAGAATGGCGTGAACCCGGGAGTCGGAGCTTGCAGTGAGCTGAGATCCGGCCACTGCACTCCAGCCTGGGCGACAGAGCGAGACTCCGTCTCAAA
>NC_045441.1:13578068-13582127 GCF_002776525.5 Piliocolobus tephrosceles | reverse complement strand
CAAAAAAAAAAAAAAAAAAAAAAAAAAAAAGAAAAGAAAAATGGGCAGACAAATCACAGAAGAGGAAATACAAAAGGTCGACACATAGTAAAATGCTCTACAAGACAATGAAAATTGGCCGGGCGCGGTGGCTCAAGCCTGTAATCCCAGCACTTTGGGAGGCCGAGACGGGCGGATCACGAGGTCAGGAGATCGAGACTATCCTGGCTAACACGGTGAAACCCCGTCTCTACTAAAAAATACAAAAAACTAGCTGGGCGAGGTGGCGGGCGCCTGTAGTCCCAGCTACTCGGGAGGCTGAGGCAGGAGAATGGCGTAAACCCGTGAGGCGGAGCTTGCAGTGAGCTGAGATCCGGCCACTGCACTCCAGCCTGGGCGACAGAGCAAGACTCTGTCTCAAAAAAAAAAAAAAAAAAAAAAAAGACAATGAAAATTGAAACAGGCTGGGCATGGTGGCTCATGCCTGTAATCCAAGCACTTTGGGAGGCCAAGGCATGCAGATCGCTTGAGTTCAAGACCAGCCTGGGCAACATAGCAAGACCCTATCTCTACAAAAAATACAAAAAAAAAATTAGCCGAGCATGGTGACCTGTGCCTGTGGACCTGGCTACTGGGGAGACTGAGATGGGAGGATCCTCTGAGCCCAGGAGGTTGATGCTACATTGAGCTGTGATTGCACCACTGCACCGTGGCAGGTGACAGAGTGAGACCCTGTCTCAAAAAAAAAAAAAAAATTGCAAATTGAAATAGCACTCATGTATATACACATGTAATATCTATTGCATGTAATATAATTATATATACATGTAATATGTATTACTGAGATATATTTACATATATATATTTGCACAGGAGATTAGTAAACAAAAAAAAAAAAAATGCATTCTTGGCTCTCATCCACCATTGGTGGAGGGATAAATGGGATAAAATGAACTGAGCTTGGTCCTCTCTGGTCCACCACACCTCATCAGATTTAGAAGGGGCCACAGGTGACTGGCCGCAGTGGTTCATGCCTATAATCCCAGCACTGTGGGAGGCCAAGGCAGGCGGATCACTTGAGTTCAGGAGTTGGACACCAGCCTGGCCAATTCGGTGAAACCCCATTTCTACTAAAAATACAAAAAGTAGGCCGGGCGCAGTGGCTCATGCCTGTAATCCCAGCACTTTGAGAGGCTGAGGCGGGCAGATCACGAGGTCAGGAGATCGAGACCATCCTGGCCAACATGGGGAAATCTCGTCTCTACTAAAAGTACAAAAATTAGCTGGGCGTGGTGCTGCATGCCTGAAATCCCTACTCGGGAGGCTGAGGCAGGAGAATCGCTTGAACCAGGGAGTCGAAGGTTGCAGTGAGCTGAGATCGTGCCACTGCACTCTAGTCTGGCAACAGAGCGAGACTCAGTCTCAAAAATAATAATAATAATAATAATAATATTAATAATAATAATAATAATAATTAGCTGGTCATGGTGTCCGGTCCCTGTAATCCCAGCTACTCAGGAGGCTGAGGCAGGAAAATCGCTTGAACCCGGGAGGCTGTGGTTGCAGTGAGCCGATATTGGACCACTGCACCCCAGTCTGGGTAAGAGAGTGAGAATCCATCTCAAAAAAAAAAAAAAAAAAAAGTGGTTGCAGGAAAGTCAGGGCTGACATGCTTACTGAGGACAGGAAGGAGGGAGTGCTTGGATGAGTAAACAGACTAAAATTAGAAGTAAAGAATCCAAAAAGCCTATGATCTAGGCTGTATAGAGTGAGGGGAACAGCCCGTCTCCCATCCATCAACTCTGGGGTCAGCCCACATCATGATGCATAAACATTTGACCTCTATACCATCGGGAAAAATCCTGTACCCTTTTTGTTTTCAAAGAAGGCAAGGGGCCAGGCACAGTGGCTCACGCCTGTAATTCCAACACTTTGGGAGGCCAAAGCAGGAAGATCACCTGAACCCAGGAGTCTGAGATCAGTCTGGGCAATATAGGGAGACCTTATCTTTACAAAAAATAAAAAATAAAATAGCTGGGCCTGGTGGCATGTGCCTGTAGTCCCGGTATTAGGGAGTCTGAGATGGGAGGATCTGCTTGAGGCCAGGAAGTCGAGGCTGCAGTGAGCCGTGATTGTACCACTGCACTCCGGCTTGGGCAACAGAACTAGACCCTGTCTCCAAAAAAAGATGGCAAGGAAGTGTGTAAAGCAATTTTCAAAGTTTCCAAACTGTTAAAGTTTAACAAAATAGTTAACATGTAAAACTTTGCCTACAGTGGGCACTTAACCAGAACATGTATTTATGTAGAATAGTTTCTAGGAGAGTTATTAAAGCACACTCTTCAGGATTTGCTTAAAAAGTAGGGCAGGAGCTTTTGAAATTATGAGCCTTATCCACTTTAAAACACCACCTTGTGAGGAAGATGTCTTCAAAAGGCGTATCTCGGCTGGGTGCAGTGGCTCATGCCTGTAATCCCAGCACTTTGGGAGGCTGAGGTGGGTAGATCACTTGAGGTCAGGAGTTCGAGACCAGCCTGGCCAACATGGTGAAACCCCCATCTCTATTAAAAATATAAAAATTAGCCGGGCATGGTGGCGGGTGCCTGTAATCCCAGCTACTTGGGAGGCTGAGGCAAGAGGATCACTTGAACCTGGGAGGTGGAGGTTGCAGCGAGCCGAGACGGTGCCACTGCACTTCGGCCTGGATGACAGAGCGAGACTCTGTCTCAATAAACAAATTAATTAAATAAAATATAAAACAAAAAATTAAAAAATGTATAAAAGATGCATCTTAGAGTCAGGGGTAGACATCTTCTCCTGCCCTTAAAAATGGAGCTGTGCAGGGTGATAAGGGGTTGTGAGGGGTGTAAAAACGTAAAAGACATGTCCTCTTTGGACACGTTTGCTCAGGGACACCAGATTTGAACTGGAGCTTGCTTCCTTTGAAGGCCCAGCTCGAAGGTCATACCTCGGGGTGCCTGGGCCCTGCAGACACAGTAGCTTTTCCCTCCCGGTGCCGTCTAGCGCCCACCCAGCAGTGGGGCGTGGACACCCGCGTGCCTGCCAGGACACGCAGACCAGGCACTTTTCGTCGAACTCATTTTGGCATCTCCCACTGCGGTGAACTCAGAACTGTCCTCCCATGGGCCAGTCCTTTGCAGACTGGCTGTGCCTGAGTCCCGTCCCGGCTCTATAGCCAGGGCTGTCCTTGTCAAATGGCTGGCTTCTTTTGGATGCTTGTGGAGGGAGCCCAGTCAGAGGTCACCCTGTGACCTAGTTAAGCGTAGCACGGGAGAAAGCCTGTACACACTCAGCAACACACACTAGATGCAGAGAGAGATTCAGGCAGAGATGGAGACAGGCATGGAGGGAGGGAATTTCGGGTGGTGGACATGCCTTCTTTGTGGATAAAGTGGCCTTCACCCCGGCCCACCAAGGCACCCAGGAAGCTCTTGGCGAGGCCAAGATGACCTCAGAGAAGTGGACGGGTGAGTGGCTGGTTGGACACAGTGAGGAGCACGGGCTCTGGGTTAGACCATCCAGGCTCCGCCTCCTACCCACCAAGTCACTCTGGGTACCACGTGCCTCAATTACCACACCTGTAATGGGATAATAACAACCTTCGATGGGAATTGCAAGGAGTGAATGTCAACCCTTTCTACCCAGGACAATTGCTAGTTACTAAGCCTCTGCAGGGCCTGAAGACTGTCACCAGCTGCAGACTCATTAAGGGGACATCAGGAACAACCGGCAGAGAGGCAGCTGCCCGAAGTGGGGAGCCGGGAGGCGGAGATCCAGACTGACTCAGTGCGCACTGGCCACCCGGCCTCACAGCATCTCCATAGTTAGCTCTCAGTTTTCTCACTGGTAATAACAGTATTGGAGTATTTGAATAGCCCTTGAACAGAATTACCTCCTGTGTGTGGCTGGCAGGGGTGTACCCTATGACAATCCTTCAGAATACAATGTGGCAAAACCCTCAGGAACGTGGGGTTTCTGGTGTACTCTGGGATGACTTCTGTGCACTGAAAACTTTATTTAAACAAATTTCTTTTTTTTTTTTTTTTTTTTTTTTTTTTT
>NC_045441.1:13556332-13573068 GCF_002776525.5 Piliocolobus tephrosceles | reverse complement strand
GAGCCCAGGAGGTCAAGGCTGCAGTGAGCTATGATCACGCCACTGCACTCCAGCCTGGGCAACACAAAAAAACCAACAAAAAAAAAAAAAAAAAAAAAAGAGAGAGAAAGCAATAAACATGGTATTAGTGTACGGAGCAATGGGAGGCAGGGCAGGGTATTAGGTGGTCCTTCCAGGCAAAGCCAATAAGCATTCAAATCTCAGATTGGGGATTTACATCTCAGGCCAAACGCACCTCCCCATCAAAGCCCTTCCTGACCTCCCGAGCGAGGTGTTAGCCTATTGCTGATATCCTAACAACCCACCAGTCCCTTTTCTGACACTGGTCATAATTATGTTTTTATTTATTTTATTTGTGAGATGGAGTTTTGTTCTCATCGCCCAGGCTGGAGTGCAGTGGCACAATCTCAGCTCACTGCAACCTCTGCCTCCTGGGTTCAACCGATTCTCCTGCCTCAGCCTCCCAAATAACTGGGATTACAGGTATGCACCAGCATGCCCTGCTAATTTTGTGTTTGTAATTCAGACGGGGTTTCTCCGTGTTAGTTGGGCTGGTCTTGAACTCCCGAGCTCAGGTGATCCGGCCGCCTCGGCCTCCCAAAGTGCTGGGATTACAGGCGTGAGCCACCGGGCCCAGTCCATAATTACATTGAAATAAACATAACATTGGCCGCTTGCTGTCAGTTTCCCTCCTTACAATGGAAGCTCCTGTGCCCCTCGCAGTGGCTCTAGGCACTCGGTCAATATTTGTTAAAGGCATAAAACGTGCTGGTTACATAATTTCTAACCAGCTTCCGAATTCCATAAATCTAATCAGAGCAATACCCGGGGACAAATTTTACCCAGATGAGACATCCTTATACAGCAGATATATCTAGGAAATGTTTTTTTCGGTACACGCTGTGCCTCTCAATCTTGAAAATGCTACAAAGTGCTCGCTTTGGCAGTGCATAGACTAAAACTGGAACGACACAGAGAAGATGAGCAGGGCACCTAATTTTAAAAATGCTAATGAAAATGTTAGAAAAACCATAAATGGGGCCGGGTGCAGTGGCTCACGCCTGTAATCCCAGCACTTTGGGAGGCCAAGGCGGGCATATCACGAGGTCAGGAGATCGAGACCATCCCGGCTAACATGGTGAAACCCTGTCTCTACTGAAAATAAAAAAAAATAAAAAAAATAAAAAAACTATAAATGGATGGAACACCGCAGTGCCTGAGAGGAAACAATTATTTAAATGATAGCATCACCGTTTAAAAACAAAAAACTGTCAGGCGCGATGGCGCACGCCTGTAATCTCAGCACTATGGGAGGCAGAGGTGGGTGGATCACTTGAGGCCAGGAGTTCGAGACCAGCCTGGCTAACGTGGTAAAACCCTGTCTCTACTAAAAATACAAAAATTAGCCGGCAGAGTGGCATGCACCTGTAATCCCAGCTACTCCAGAAGCTGAGGCAGGAAAATCTATTGAACCCAGGAGGCAGAAGTTGCAGTGAGCCAAGATCATGCCACTGTGCTCCAGCCTGGGTGACAGAATGAGACCCCCATCTCAAAAAATAAATAAAGGCTGGGCGTGGTGGCTCACGCCTGTAATTCCAGCACTTTGGGAGGCTGCGGTGGGCGGATCACCTGAGGTCGGGAGTTTGAGACCAGCCTGACCAACATGGTGAAACACCATCTCTACTAAAAATATAAAATTAGGGTGTGGTGGCACATGCCTGTAAACCCAGCTACTCAAGAGGCTGAGCTAGAAGAATTGCTTGAGCCTGGGAGGCAGAAGTTGCAGTGAGCTGAGATCGTGCCATTGTACTCCAGCCTGGGAAACAAGATTGAAACTCCATCTCAAAATAAATAAATAAATAAAAATAAAAACAAAAACAAAACATAGCTTAAAATCACAAAGAAATCCACTTGAAAACAAATAATACTTTTCTCTTTTTTTTTATGGAGTTTCGCTCTTGTTGCCCAGCTAATTTCTGTATTTTTAATACAGATGGGGTTTCACCATGTTGGCCAGGCTGGTCTCGAACTCCTGACCTTGTGATCCGCCCACCTCGGCCTACCAAAGTGCTGGGATTACAGGCGTGAGCCACCCCACCCAGCCTAATATTTCTTTTTTATAGAGATGGGAGTCTTGCTACATTGCCCAGGCTGGGCTCAAATCCCTGTTCTCAAGGAATCCTTCTGCCTGGGCCTCCCAAAGTGCTGAGATTACTGGCATGAGCCACCAGGCCCAGCCTAAGATAATGAACTTAAAATTCACTGTAAACAAGGCAAACAGCATCAAGTGTGTATGGCATTCTGGGCCAATGGAGGCTGGAATGGGCAGGGAGAAAACCAGGTTATCTTGTAGTCCTGATCTTGGCACGCCAGCAGATTTTCAGCCTCACATCCTGCAACATAACTCAGGAAGTGAGCTAACGGTGAAAGTCAAGGCATCATTCAAACCAAGATGTGTTGCCTGACCTCTCTGACAATTTGATTGGAAGCCTCTGGATTTGGGGAAAGAGGATTTTGGTTTCAATTTTCTTTCCTTTCTACGTGCTTCCTTTTGGTGTATAACTGCCTTGCCCTCTTGTGATGACAGTCTGGGAGCTTAGCGTCAGTGTGTATTTAATTTCCTGAGATTTCATGGATTTGCTGGCAGGAATTCTCTGTGGCTACTCTTTGCCCTTTCACAAGAGCCTGTGGTTTCCCCAGCACTCCCTGGTTCCCCAACGTTGCTGTTTTTCAGTCCCAGGGACGCAGTTGGAGTTTTTAAGCTCTGAGCTCGGTTTGGGCCCAAGTCCAGTGGGTCACAAAAGGCTCAGTCTAAAAAAAAGAAAAATGTCCTGACAGTGCAGCTTTGCCCTAAGAATCACCTCCGTCTCTGGTTCTCCTGGCATTCCAAGCACATCAGTTAGAGGATAGCCCTGGCAGCACCAAAAGGCCTCTTGTAGAGTGGAGAACCATGAAAGGAATCGTGTTCTGCATTTATTAAAAATTAGTTTAGGTTCTAAACTGTTATGTGATGGGAAGGATGTGTGTGGTAGTGATTACAAGGAAAACATGAAGATTACCACACAGGAACAATTCTATGGAAAAACCACAGAGACATTTCAAGAAAAGTTTATATTTCAAGAGGAGTGTGTATTTTCTCCTCCGGAAAAATGAAAGACCTGTGAATAATGATTGAAAAAACAGGCAAGACAGCTCCATCGGTTTAAATGGGGAATAGGGGAAAGATGAGCAATTCAAGCATTTTTTCCAAATTACACGGAAAGAAAAACACTGTGTAAGTTCTGAATCTGTACACTTTAATACTATCATTAAAACAAACTGCTTGGCCAGGGGCGGTGGCTTACACCTGTAATCCCAGCACTTTGGGAGGCTGAGGCAAGCGGATCACTTGAAGTCAGGAGTTTGAGACCAGCCTGGTTAACGTGGTGAAACCCCATCTCTACTGAAAATACAAATATTAGCCAGGTGTGGTGGCACACGCCTGTAGTCCCAGCTACTCGGGAGGTTGAGGCAGGAGAATCACTCGAAGCTGGGAGCTGGACATTGCAGTGAGCCGAGATCACACCACTGTACTCCAGTCTGGGTGACAGAGTGAGACTCCATCTCCAAAACAAAACAAAAACAAAACAGAATGATCAAAGCACTTGCGAATCTGAAGTACCTATTTTCTTTTCTTATTTTTTTAGAAACAGGAGTTCTCTGTGTCCCCTGGGGCTGGAGTGTACTGACTTGATCATGGTTCTGTAGCTTCGACCTCATGGGCTCAACCCATTCTCCTGCCTCAGCCTCTCAAGTAGCTGGGACTGTCACGTATCACAACTGGATCATTTAAAAAAATTTTTTTGTAGAGATGGGGGTCTCACTTACGTTGTCCAGGCTGGTCTCAAATTCCTGGGCTCCAGGGATCCTCCCACCTCAGCCTCCCAATGTTCTGGGTTCATCATTATTGATTATTATGACATTTTGGGCTATGGGAGGAAAGACTGGGTAGAAAAATAGCCCACAAAAATGCTCAAAACCCTTACAAGGTTGAAGTATTTATTTTTCTTTTCTTTTTTCGAGACAGGGTCTTGCTGCAGACGAGGTTGGAGTGCAGTGGTGTGATCAGAGCTCACTGCAGCCAGCACCTCCTGGGTTCAAGCACTCCTCCGCCTCAGCCTCCCGAGTAGCTGGAACTGCAGGTGCGCACCACCACGCCCAGTTATTTTTTTTTTACTTTTATTTTTGTGGAGACGGGGTCTCACTATGTTGCCCAGGCTGGTCTCGAACTCCTGGGTTTAATCGCTCTTCTGGTCTCTGTCCCCCAAACTGCGGGGATTAGAGGGGTGAGCCACCGCACCCGGCCGTGAGTCCCTATTTTCCTGGAAAGAACATCGCATTTCATCTGACAAAAGGACAGTTTCAGTTTCCTCCTCTGCAAAATGGGCTGGGGGTGGAATTCCCATCTTGCAACCGAGAATTCCCTGATAATAAACGTCGAGTGCCGAACGCGGTTGAGGCGCAGGAGCCCACCCAACGGGAGCAGCTCACTGGGACATTCAGAACAATTTGGAAAAGTGGGCACGGGCAGCCCCAGACGTCATCCCCGGACCCTGCTGCCCAGCAGCGCCCGGACGCGAGCGCAGTCCGTGTCCCAGCACCGAAGTCGGCGTTTGGCCGCAACGCCCCCAGGCCCTGCTCCTCCCACGCCGCCGCGGAGCGGATCTTCCACAGAAACTACACACAAACGTCCGTTCCGAGAGCGACCTGCTTTCTCTGCAGGCGTCGCGGCCAGAGCTCGCCTTCCTGTGGCTCCCAGGCCGGACGCCAGCTCTCTCCTAGCAACCGCGGCCTCTAGCGACAGCCGCCCGCGCACCACCGGAACCCTCTTCGCCTGCGCGGAGAGGCGCGGGTACGTGACTTCCGCTTGCGCGCGGCGGAAGTCAGGGGGCGGGGCTTGTGTGGCGGCGTCACGGGGCGGGGCCTCGGGTGGCGGGAAGAGGAGGCGCGAGAATGGAGGTGGAGGCCGTCTGCGGTGGCGCGGGCGAGCTGGAGGCCCAGGACCCTGCCCCTTCCTCCAGCAAGGCCCCCGGCAGCGCCGGCCACTACGAGTTGCCGTGGTGAGGTCCCAGGCCGTAAAGAATGGGCGCATTTGGATGTGAGGGTGGGCGAGTGGAGGCCCGTGCTCTGGAGAAACTCGGGGGGCAGGGGCTCGTTTTGGGAGATCCCGAGGGAGGAGGAGACCTCGGGTGGCATCGAGATGATTTCAAGAAGGCGAGGGACATGGATCGAGAGTGGCCGGCCTAAACTCTGCGAGCGGAGTCTCGCTCACAACAATGCTTATGACAATTAGGGCTATCCCAGGCGGCCACTTACTCTGACCTAGTTGGTTTTTTCAAAAGTTTTTGTGGATATTAGTGTATGATCTCGTGTTTTTCAAAACCTCGGTCTTTTGAAAAAATTGATTACATGTTCAAAATATTTTGACTGTTAGGTTCAATAACATTTACATTTGAAAATTTTTTTTTTAATCGAGACGGGGGTTTTGCTGTGTTGCCTAGGCTGGTGTCCAATTCCTTGGCTCAAGTGATCCTCCTGCCTCAGCCTCCCAAGTAGATGGGACTACAGGCATGCAACACCATGCCCAGCTAATTTTTTTGTTTTTTCAGATGGAGTAACACTTTGTCACATAGGCTGGAGTGCAACGGTGTGATCTTGGCGTGCTGCAACCTGCATCTCCCGGGTTCAATCAATTCTCCTGCCTCAGCCTTTCTAGTAGCTGGAATTACAGGCGTGTACTACCACACTCTGCTAATTTTGTATTTTTAGTAGAGACTGGGTTTCACCATGTTGGCCAGGCTGGTCTCAAAGTCCTGATCTCAAGTGATCTATCCGCCTCGCCCTCCCAAAGTACTGGGATTACAGGCATGAGCCACTGCGCCCAGCCTAGATCTACAGTTTTTGTCTAGCCAGCCATGCTGTATATTTGGCACATGTCTGCAGAAACTGGCAGGTAATCCTCGCCTGGCACGGTGGCTCATGCCTGTAAATCTCAGCACTTTGGGAGGCTGAGGTGGACAGACCACCCAAGGTCAGTAGTTCGAGACCAGCCTGACCAACATGGAGAAACCCCATCTCTACTAAAAATACAAAATTCTCTGGGCCTGGTGTAATCCCAGCTACTCAAGAGACTGAGGCATTAGAATCGCTTGAACCCGAGAGGTGGAGGTTGCAGTGAGCCAAGATCGCGCCATTGCACAAGAGCGAAACTCTGTCTCAAAAAAAAAAAAGAAACTGGCAGGTAAGGGATGAGAAAGGAGCTTGGCTGCACCCATGTTGTCACACCAAATGATGTCAGCGTTGTGTGTGCTGGGCCTCTTGTGACGGGCAGACAGGGTTGCAGCACGTTGCTCCAGATGGCCTGTGCTGGCCCTGCTCCAGCAACAACAGGTGTTTCTCTGCTGTAGCAGGTTTGAAGCCTTTGCTGTACAATTCTCATGACCTTAACTTTTCAAGTGGCACTTGGGCATCTTAATTACATTTTATTTATTTATTTATTTAAGAAACAGAGTCTCACTCTGTAGCCCGGGCTGGAGTGTAGTGGCACGATCTCAGCTGTCTGTAACTTCTGCCTACCGGGTTCGAGCTATTCTCGTGCCTCAGCCTCCCAAATAACTGGGATTACAGACGCACACTACCACGTCTGACTAATTTTTGTATTTTTAGTAGAGATGGGGTTTCACCATGTTGGCCAGGCTGGTCTCAAACTCCTGACCTCAAGTGATCCACCCACCTCAGCCTCCCAAAGTGCTAGGATTACAGGCGTGAACTACCGTGCCCGGCTGGCATCTTATTACATTTAAAACCTGCAACTAGGCCGGGCGCGATGGCTCAAGCCTGTAATCCCAGCACTTTGGGAGGCCGAGACGGGCGGATCACGAGGTCAGGAGATCAAGACCATCCTGGCTAACATGGTGAAACCCCGTCTCTACTAAAAAATACAAAAAACTAGCCAGGCGAGGTAGCGGGCGCCTGTAGTCCCAGCTACTCGGGAGGCTGAGGCAGGAGAATGGCGTGAACCCGGGAGGCAGAGCTTGCAGTGAGCTGAGATCCAGCCACTGCACTCCAGCCTGGGCGACAGAGTGAGACTCCATCTCAAAAGAAAAAAAAAAAAAAAACCTGCAACTGTTTGGCATAGTTGTACTGAATGTATGTAATTTTCCAACAAAGCTCTCAGGATGACCCTTAAGTGCTTTTTGTGGGGTAGTGTGAAGATAACCATGTCAGCATTTTTATGCATTTTCTTAACAGGGTTGAAAAATATAGGCCAGTAAAGCTGAATGAAATTGTCGGGAATGAAGACACTGTGAGCAGGCTAGAGGTGAGTGGCTGTTTTTTGTTTTTTTGGTTTTTTTGAAACAGTCTTGCTTTGTCGCCCAGGCTGGAGTGCAGTGGCACGATCTTGGCTCACTGCAAGCTCTGCCTCCTGGGTTCAAGCTATTCTCCTGCCTCGGCCTCCCCATTGGTGGGACTACAGGCACGCACCACCACGCCCGGCTAATTTTTGTATTTTTAGTAGAGATGGGGTTTCACCACTGTTGGCCAGACTGGTCTCGAACTCCTGACCTCATGATGTGCCCACCTCGTACTCCCTAAGTGCTAGGATTACAGGCGTGAGCCACCATGAGCGGCCTTGAGTAGCTTTTTAAAAGATGACCTAAGGCCAGGCGCTCACACCTGTAATCCCAGCACTTTGGGAGGCTAAGACGGGCGGATCACTTGAGGCCAGGTGTTCGAGATCAGCCTGGGCAACATGGTGAAACTGGTCTCTACGAAAAAATTTAAAAATGAGCTGAGTGTGGTGGCGCGTGCCTGTAGAGTCTGAGGTTCAAACTGGGCGTGGTGGCAAGTGCCTATAATCCCAGTTATTCGAGGCCAAGGCAGGAGGATCTCTTGAGCCCAGGAGTTTGACACTGCAGTGAGCTGTGGTCACGCCACTGCACTCTCGCCTAGGTGACAGAGTGAGACCCTTACTTTGAGAAACAAAAAGAGTTTGGGCTTCATAGTGAGGGCAGGGAGGATTCAAGGATTTCAGTTAGGTAAAAATGTTTTAATAGGGCCGGGTGCAGTGGCTCACACCTGTAATCCCAGCACTTTGGGAGGCCAAGGTGATTGAATCACCCGAGGTCAGGAGTTCACGACCATCCTGGCCAACATGGCGAAACCCTGTCTCTACTAAGAATACAAAAAGTTAGGCAGGCCTGGTAGTGGGTGCCTGTAACCCCAGCTACTCTGGAGGCTGAGGCAGGAGAATCGCTTGAACCCGGGAGGCGGAGCTTGCAGTGATCCAAGATCGCGCCATTGCACTCCAGCCTGGGCAACAAGAGCAAAACTCCATCTTAAAAAAAAAAAAGAGGCCGGGCGCGGTGGCTTATGTCTGTAATCCCAGCACTTTGGGAGGCCAAGGCGGGCAGATCACGAGGTCAGGCTAACATGGTGAAACCCTGGCTAACATGGTGAAACCCCATCTCTACTAAAAATACAAAAAATTAGACAGCCTGGTGGCGGACACCTGTGGTCCCAGCTACTTGGAAGACTGAGGCAGGAGAATAGCGTGAACCTGGGAGGCGGAGCTTGCAGTGAGCCAGGATCGCGCCACCGCACTCCAGCCTTGGTGACAAAGTGAGATTCCGTCTCAAAAAAAAAAAAAAAAATAGAAAGAAAAAAGCAGTTTTAGTAAGTGTTTAGGAAAGTGGTTGTGGTTACAGGATGGGAAATGGATTTGAATGGGAGCATGGAGATCACTTAATGGCCCATTGATAGCAATCAGATAAGATAGTGAGAAAGTGGTAGCAGGGATGGAGTGAAGTAAAGGACACTGGAGACCAAGAGGAGGATGGTGAAGCTCTGGTAATTGAAGTACCCGGGGTGAGGATGAGGCCAAACCAAGATGATGGTGACCTCAGCTTCGTGGCATGGACAGTCCCTGGTGGGAATCATGGGTGAGGCCTCAGGTTTGTACAGGAGAATGAAGTATTCAGTTTTGAAGATGCCCAGGTGAGTTCCTGTAGTCCCAGCTACTCCGGAGGCCAAAGCAGGAGGATCGCTTGAGCCTGGGGATTCAAGACTGCAGTGAGCCTTGATCACACCACTCCACTCCAGCCTGGGTGACAGAGCCAGACTGCATCTCTAAAAGAATAAAAAGGACTTGAGGTGGATGGGGCATCTACGTGGATAAATCTGTAGCCACGTTTACTACACGGGCTGTGTGGCTGGGGAGATTCAGCTCCTCAAGCCTACAAATTAACCGGGTTTTTGTTTTTTTTTCTCTTTTTGAGACAGGGTCCCACTCTTGCCCAGGCTGGAGTGCAGTGGCGCAATCACAGCTCACTGCAGCCTCCACTTCTCAGGCTCAACTGATCCTCCCATTTCAGCCTCCCGAGTAGCTGGGAGTACAGGCGCACACCACCACACCTGGCTAATTTTGTTTATTTTTTGAGGAGACAGCGTCTCACTATGTTGCCCAGCCTGGCCTCTAACGCCAGGCCTCAAGTGATTGTCCTGCCTTGGCCTCCCAAAGTGCTAGGATTACAGGCATGAGCCACTGTGCTCAGCCGAGTTTTAACCTGCTTGTTTGTTCTTTCTTCTGTCTTTTTAATCTGGTCATCCAGAATCAAGTTTTAACCAGTTTTAATGATCATTTTCGCTGTAGGTCTTTGCAAGGGAAGGGAATGTGCCCAACATCATCATTGCGGTGAGTACCCAGCCCTGGGTCTGTTGAGTGTCTCCGTGTCTCATCCCACTGCATGTTGAAGTACTTTTTTGTGCATAGCGCTCCCTGCCTGGAGAGCCCCTTACCATTCCTATGGCAAAGGGAAGCATTTCTTTCAAGTTAGTTGGGAGGCCTGGGGTTGGTTGCTGTATTTTTTTTTTTTTTTTTATTTTTCCCTGAGACGGAGTGTCACTCTGTCACCCAGGCTGGAATGCAGTGGTGCAATCTCTGCTTGTGGCAACCTCTCCCTCCTGGGTTCAAGCGATTCTCCCACCTCAGCCTCCTGAGTTGTTGGGATTACAGGTACCTGCCACCACGCCTGGCTAATTTTTTTGTATTTTTAGTTAGAAACGGGGTTTCGCCATGTTGGCCAGGCTGGTCTCGAACTCCTGACCTCAGGTGATATGCCTGCCTCAGCCTCCCAAAGTGCTGGGATTATAGGTGTGAGCCACTGCGTCCGGTCAGCTGTGTTGATCTGTGTGTGCTGTGTGTGGGATGCGGGGGTCAGAGGGGACAGAGGAACATGCAGCGGTGAGCAGAACTCAGGAGCTATCTGCAGTCCTTCTGGTGGTTTGTAGTCTTTACTGGAGATCTCGTTCCCAGGGCCCGCCAGGAACTGGCAAGACCACGAGCATTCTGTGCTTGGCCCGGGCCCTGCTGGGCCCGGCACTCAAAGATGCCGTGTTGGAACTCAATGCTTCAAATGACAGGTAGGTCTTAGAGTCAGACCTGCAGGGGGGCGGGTGCTCTGCACTGAGAATTGTTACAGAAACAGCCTTTCTCAGCATTGGGTTGTATTCAAAGTTGGCCTTGCCAGCTATGTGATTTCCTCCACCCCTTCCCAGTGAAAGAGCATTGCTCACTTGTCAACTTGCTGGTTTATTATTTTTTTTTCTTGGAAATTTTCAAAAACTTTTTCTCAGCTGGGCACGGTGGCTCACACCTGTAATCCCAGCACTTTGGGAGACCAAGGTGGGTGGATCACCTGAGGTCAGGAATTTGAGACCGTCCTAGCCAACATGGTGAAACCCCATCTCTACTAAAAATACAAAAATTAGCTGGATGTGGTGCCGGGCGCCTGTAATCCCAGCTACTCAGGTTGAGGCAGGAGAATCGGTTGAACCTGGGAGAAGGAAGTTGCAGTGAGTCGAGATCACGCCATTGGTCACTCCAGCCTGGGTGACGAGCAAAATTCCATCTCAAAAACAAAAAACACAAAAAACCATTTTTTCTCTTTTTTTCAAGTTTAAAATTTTTGTAGAGATGGAGTGTTACTATGTTGCCCAGGCTGATCTCAAACCCTTAACCTCGAGCAATCCTCCTGCCTCAGCCTGCTAAGTTGCTAGGACCGTAGACACATGCCACCGTACCAGCTTTTTTTGGTGGAGATGGGGGTCTCACCATGTTGTCCAGGCTGGTCTCGAAGTCTGGGACTCAAGCGATCCTCCTTGCTTCAGCCTCCTGAAGTGCTTGGATTACAGACCTGAGCCACTACACTGGGATGTTCAACCAGTAAATATAATGCAGAATTCCAAAATGTGAGAAAAAACCCAGATCTGACACATTTCTGGTCCCAAGCATTAGGGATAAGGGATACTCAGCCTGTATATTTAAAGTGTATGTAAGGCTGGCCAGGCATGGTGGTTCACGCCTGTAATCCCAGCACTTTGGGATGTTGAGGCAGGTGGATTGCTTGAGTCCAGGAGTTTAAGACCAGCCTATGTGACAAAATGAAACCCCATCTCTCTGTATAAAAGTAAAAATAAAGCGTACTGGAGGATGTGTATAAGTTAATATGCAAATTACCATTTCATATAAGGGGCTTGGGCATAAGTGAATTTTGGTGTCTGAGGAGGGGCCTAGCACCAGTCCTCAGGAACACCGAGGGATAGCTGCATATTGTTCAGTCTTTGATTCTTCAGTTTGGGAAAATGTGTGGAGGATATTGGCATCTGAAGATTCATAGTCTGAGATTTTGCTTATATGATCAGTTTCACCATCAGCAGAGTCTAGTGTGTCGCTATTGGTGTCTCTGCAGTTCTTTTCGTTTCAGTTCTTTCTTTCCTTTTTTTTTTTTCTGAGGCAGAGTCTCGCTCTGTCACCCAGGCTGGAGTGCAGTGGCACGATCTCGACTCACCATAACCTCCTGGGTTCAAGCGATTCTCGTGCCTCAGCCTCCCGAGTAGCCAGGAGTACAGGAGTGTGCAGCCACGCCCAGGTAATTTTTGTATTTTTAGTAGAGATGAGGTTTCACCATGTTGGCCAGGCTGATCTTAAACTCCTAGCCTCGAGTGGTCCGCCTACCTCGGTCTCCCAAAGTGCTGAGATTACAGGTGTGAGCCACCATGCTTGGCCTACATTGCAGTTATTTTCTGATTCATCTAATAATTAGGAAGAGTCCTGTCAATTTTTTTCTTTTGCCTGTTGTGGGTGGAAAATGAAAAATTTTGAATTCTTGGCTGTAGTCAGTGAAAGCTTACAAGATAACAAAGGTGGTGTATTTGCACTTCTGTTCTATCTTTTGAAAGATAGTACGGTATCTCAGCAATGCAGTTAAAAAACTGAAGGATGAGGATTTTTTTTTTTTTTTTGAGACAAAGTCTCGAATTATTGCCAGGCTGGGGTGCGGTGGTGCGATCCCGGCTCACTGAACCTGGGAGGCAGAGGTTGCAGTGAGCCAAGAGGGTCACTATACTCAAGCCTGGATGACACAGCGAGACCCTGTCTAAAAAAAAAAAAAAGTGTACATTTTCTTTGTTCTTTGAAAGAACTCCAAGAAGGAACAAATGCATAAAATCTCAATCCTTATAAATAGTTATAATTGCCCCCCAAAAAAACTCAAAAATGGAAATTGGGTCTTGCAGTCCCTGATATACCGATTGTTTAAAAGTCCTCGTAGGCCGGGCGCAGTGGCTCAAACCTGTAATCCGAGCACTTTGGGAGGCCGAGACGGGCGGATCACGAGGTCAGGAGATTGAGACCATCCTGGCTAACACAGTGAAACCCCGTCTCTACTAACAAATACAGAAAAACTAGCTGGGCGAGGTGGCGGGCGCCTGTAGTTCCAGCTACTCAGGAGGCTGAGGCAGGAGAATGGTGTAAACCTGGGAGGCGGAGCTTGCAGTGAGCCGAGATCCAGCCACTGCACTCTAGCCTGGGCGACTGAGTGAGACTCTGTCTCAAAAAAAAAAAAAGTCCTCGTGAAGGCAACTGAATTTGTCTCAGAAGGTGCCAGTAAAATCTTGTTATTCTTTCAGGGGCATTGACGTTGTGAGGAATAAAATTAAAATGTTCGCTCAACAAAAAGTCACTCTTCCTAAAGGCCGACATAAGATCATCATTCTGGATGAAGCAGACAGGTAGAGTGCTTTGCCAAATATATTTTGACCTTGATCTCTAAATCTCTTTTTGGACTTTATTCAATCAGGATAAAAAGCACTTTTATGGTAGATTTGCTTATATCTTCAACAAGCAATTTAATAGGTGCCTGCACCTTAAATCTTTTCTTTATTAAGTAACTTACAAACATTTGTCTAAGATAGTCATTCATGTAATGTGCTGGTTTCAGCATCTCTTACATTAATAATTTAAATGAAGTGTTTTTTGTTTTTGTTTGTTTGTTTTGAGATGGAGTTTCTACTTGTCAGCCAAGCTGGAGTACAGTGGCGCAATCTCCGCTCACTGCAACCTCCGCCTCCCGGGTTCAGGCAGTTTCCTGGCCTCAGCCTCCCGAGTAGCTGGGACTACAGGCACCTGCCACCACACCCAGCTAATTTTTGTGTTTGTATTTGTATTTATTTATTTATTTATTTTTTGAGACAGAGTCTCGCTCTATCACCCAGGCTGGAGTGCAGTAGCGTGATTTCAGCTCACTGCAACCTCCGCCTCCCAGGTTCAAGTGATTCTCCTGCCTTAGCCTCCCAAGTAGCTGAGACTGCAGGTGCACAGCACCACGCCCAGCTGATTTTTGTATTTTTAGTAGAGATGGGGTTTCACTCTGTTAGCCAGGATGGTCTCAATCTCCTGACCTCGTGATCCGCCCGCCTCAGCCTCCCATAGTGCTGGGATTACAGGCGTGAGCCACCAAGCCCGGCCTAATTTTTGTATTTTTAGTAGAGACAGGGTTTCGCCACGTTGGCCAGACTGGTCTCGAACTGCTGACCTCAGGTGATCTTCCCACCTCGACCTCCCAAAATGCTGAGATTACAGGTGTGAGCCACCGTGCCTGGCCGGTAAATTTTTTATTGTGGTTAAATGGACGTAATTAACCATAACATAAAATTTACCATTTTAACTATTTTGAAGTGTAATTTCAGTGGCATTTAGTACATTTGCAATGTTGTGCAACCATCACAACACTGTGGTCGGTGTAAATGAAGAATCTGAGTCCAGGCTTGGTGGCTCACACCTGTAATCCCAGCACTTCAGGAGGCCGAGGCAGGCGGATCACCTGAGGTCAGGAGTTTGAGACCAGCCTGACCAACATGGAGAAACTTCGTCTCTACTAAAAGTACAAAATTAGCCGGTATGGTGGCACATGCCTATAGTCCCAGCTACTTGGGAGGCTGAGGCAGGAGAATTGCTTGAACCCGGGAGGCAGAGGTTGCTGTCAGCTGAGATCACACCATTTGCACTGCAAACTGGCCAACAAGAGTGAAACTCCATCTCAAAAAAAAAAAAAAAAAATTGAAATGACATTATAAAGAATATAGAACCCTAACCCTATAACGTTGTTTTTTTGTTGTTGTTTCTGAGACAGGGTCTTACTGTGTTGCTCAGGCTAGAGTACAATGGCACAATCATAGCTCACTGCAGCCTTGAACTCCTCGGCTCTAATGATCCTCCACCTCAGCCTCCCAAGTAGCGGAGACTACAGGCTTGTGCAACTGCAACCAGCTTTTTTTTTTTTTTTTTCCCCTAGAGGCAGGGTCTCACTATGTTACCCAGGCTGGTCTCAAACTCCTGGCCTCAAGTGATCTGTCTGCCTCAGCCTCCCAAAGTGCTAGGATTGCAGGCATGAGATGCTGTGCCCGGCGAAATAAATTTTTTTTAGGACCAAATAAATAAATTTAGGCGAAATAAATAAATTTATGGCTCACGCCTGTAATCCCAGCATTTTGGAAGGCTAAGGTGGGTGGATTGCTTGAGGTCAGGAGTTCAAAACCAGCCTGGCCAACATAGAAACCCTGTCTCTACTAAAAATATAAAAATTAGCCAGATGTGGTGGCACCCAGGCTGGAGTGCAGTGGTGGCACCCAGGCTGGAGTGCAATGGTGCCTGTAATCCCAGGTACTAGGGAGTCTGAGGCAGGAGAATTGCTTGTACCCGGGAGACAGAAGTTGCAGTGAGCCGAGATGGTGCCTGTGCACGCCAGCCTGGGCAACAGAGCAAGACTGTCTCAAAAAAAAAAAAAAAATTTTTTTTTTAATGTAACAGTAATTCATGTTCTTTGAAGAAAATTTAGAATATATTAATAGTTTGCTGTGTTTTTATTTATTTATTTTAGTTGGAGTCTCTGTTACTCAGGCTGGAATGCAGTGGCGTGATCTTGGCTCACTGCAACCTCTGCCTCCTGGGTTCAAATGATTCTCCTGTCAGCCTTGCGAGTAGCTGGGACTACAGACGTGCGCCACCACGCCCAGACAATTTTTTTTTTTTTTTTGTATTTTTAGTAGAGTTGAAGTTTTGCCATGTTGGCCAGGCTGGTCTTGAACTCCTGATTTCAAGAGATCTGCCCACCTTGGCCTCCCAATGTGGTGGGATTACAGGCATGAGCCACTATGCCCGATCATTAATAGCTTGCTTTATTTCTTCTCTTTTTATACACTATCAATGTTTACATAGTTGAGATCATAATATATATAATTTTTGTATCCTGGTTTTTCCTTTTAATGTTACAGGCCGTGCTCTGCATTATGATAATCTGGTAAACAGGCTTTTTTGTATTTTTTTTTAATTTTTTGTAGAAATAGAGGACTAACTATGTTGCCCAGGCTGGTCTCAAGTGGTCCTCCTGCATCAGCCTCTTGAGATGGGAGGATGGCTTGAGCCCAGGAGTTCGAGGCTGCAGTGAGCTATGATCGCACCATTGCACTGCAGCCTGGGTGACAGCAAGAACCTGTCTCTTCAGGCGGATCACGAGGTCAGGAGATTGAGACCATCCTGGCTAACACACTGAAATCCCGTCTCTTCTAAAAATACAAAAAAATTAGCTGGGCGTGGTGGCGGCCACCGGTAGTCCCAGCTCTTCGGGAGGCTGAGGCAGGAGAATGGCATGAACCCGGGAGGCAGAGCTTGCAGTGAGCCAAGATGGCACCACTGCACTCCGGCCTGGGCGACAGCGAGACTCCGTCTAAATAAATAAATAAATAAATCAACTGAGCGAGACTCCATCTAAATAAATAAATTAATTAATTAAAATTGAAAAAGAACCTCTTATTTTTTTTTTTTTTTTTTTTTTGAGACGGAGACTCTGTCTGTTGCCCGGGCTGGAGTGCTGTGGCTGGATCTCAGCTCACTGCAAGCTCTGCCTCCCGGGTTTATGCCATTCTCCTGCCTCAGCCTCTCGAGTTGCTGGGACTACAGGCGCCCGCCACCTCGCCCGGCTAGTTTTTTGTATTTTTTAGTAGAGACGGGGTTTCACTGTGTTAGCCAGGATGGTCTCAATCTCCTGACCTCGTGATCCGCCCGTCTCGGCCTCCCAAAGTGCTGGGATTACAGGCTTGAGCCACCACGCCCGGCCAGAACCTGTCTCTTTAAAGAAAAAAAGGAAGAAAGGAAAGTAGGCAGCTGGTGTCATGACTCTTCTCTTGAATTTGATGTCATGAGGGGCTGGAGAGGAACCGATTCCCACAAGTGTGATGGCAGCCCCTCTAGATGGTGGTTTTCGTGAATTTCACTTGAGGGCTGTTCTGATGCTGTGGGTACTAAATGCAGTTTGCACAGTCTTTGAGAGAGCGGCCTGCGGGTTTTAGCATTAGAGCAG